>NC_083314.1:50933847-51533847 GCF_963455315.2 Globicephala melas
CAATGAGCAGACCTTAAGAACAACAGTCCAGATGGTAAGTAGCAAGGATGGAAATTCGAAGAGACATCTCTGAAAGATGAAGCAACATCTGGAGTGTTTGAACACATTGAGAAAACACACTCACTACATTCACTTCTGGCAGAAATATTAGTGACAAATGTAGAGAAAGCTAAAGTAAGTTATTTAGCTCAAGGAAAACAAAATTTAAGTAAGTAATCATGGCTCAACTGTTCTTTAGCTTTCTCTACACTTGTAAAGAATGGTTGAGCCAGTATTACTTACTCATGTCAAAATTGTGACATAACTACACAGAAAGAGGAGGAAGTAAATTGTGTAAATGTGAGAGGAAGAGAAACTAAGAGACTGAAATCATCTTCTATAGTAGAGAATCAATAAATCATAACCAAAATTGAAAAATCATAAGCAATAGGCATTTAGACATATTATCTTAAAAACATATAAATTTCTCCAAATAAGAAACACAAAGAGACTTGGATGGGCGTGGGGCTCAAGGGTGGAGGCTGGAAGGGTGGGAGCAACAGGATAGTGCTATATTTTGTTCTCCTATGGAAATATATGGCTTCTTAAACATGATATATGCATATCTCCAATAAAATTTTAAAATAAAATAGAAACAAAAAAGAATGAATTGATTCAAGGGAAGACTGAGGAAATAGTTGTGATGATATTATAATACTTCAAGAAAAAGGTAATGTTCCTTGAGTAGGGTAGTGTCAGTGGATATTGAAAAAAACTGGTAAAATATTCAAGATATTTTGGAGGTAGGCAGGACTTGGTCAAAAACTGGATCCACACAGTGTAAGCTAAGAATGACGTATCCAGAAGTACTACAATTCCCAAGTTTCTGGCTTGAGCAATTGAGACAGGGAATACTGAAGAAAGTGATGAAAATTATCACTTTAACACAATAGATAAACAGTAAATGCTCTGAAGATATGAATTACTTTTTTTAAACCTAAAATTAAATTGCAACTTTCAAATTCGAAATTACTAACGGAAAAAAAAAAATGACAGAAGCAACTCTACAGTGAAAGAAATTTTTGGTACTTGATACTCAGCCTAGATACATGCTCATTGCACATTATCTCCCTGTAGAGACAGAAAATATTTAGTGGTAGATATTAACATAAAATGACATATAATAACTATATTAAAAACATCAAACTTCTAGAAGACATGTTTGTTCTTTCTAAAAATCACAGCCTATTTATACAACCATATAAAGATGTCACAGTTTAGGACAAAATTCCTAGATTTAAATCCATCAACTCTGAATTTGTTTTTTAACCAGTTAATATAATTTCCATATTTATATTAATTCTATAATCAAAGTGTCTCTAACAAATTGCTATTAAACTTATCAAGCCATTTGATAAGCCATTTTCCTATTATAAGTAAGGTTACACTATAATGAACATTCTTGCACCTTTTCTGACATTTCTGATCATTTCCTAAATATATAGTCCTAGAAGTGAAATCACTAGGTCAAAGAGTAGGAACCTTTCAAGGCCTTGATCCTTGTCAAACTGCCCTTCTGAAATACTGAATCATTTATACTAGCACTGCTGAGTGTTAGTTCACAAGAGTCATATCAAAACTAGGTATATTTAATTCCCTTTCTATATATTATACTTTAATTTCCCCAACTGTAAGAGGAATTATGGTCGCTAAATGTATTTGTTAAATAGAAAATGGGGGTTAGGGGGCCGTAAATCACCTATAAACCCACCACCCGAATAAACCTATGTAAACATCTTCCCAATCTTCTTTATGTGCATATGGGGGCTGGCTTTTGTTTGTTTAAAGTAGCCAATACACCTGTCCTTTTCTGTGTGATCTCATCTGCTGATTTTGTGCTTAAAAAGTCCTTTCTTCCTGAGAACATATGTCTTAACAGCAGCAATAAAAATAATAGTTAAAACTAACATAGAGATCACTATGTGCCAGGCACTGTTCTAAGTGCTTTAGACATATCAACTCATTTGATCCTACCTTTATCATTATAATTTATTATGATAAGAAACACAGACAAAGGTATTAGTGAATTGTGGCCTTATTTTTTACATTAAAATTTTTTTTAATGCTTTTCTGATTCCTCAACTAAGAAATGCTAAGACATTTTGAAAAATCCATTCAATTTTTGGGACATTTCAACACCATTAGCTTAATGAAAAAATGCTTTTCCCCTTTAATAAAACTCTGTTTGAAGCAGACTGAAAGAAGGCAGGAGTTAAATGAACCTCCAGTCACATTACTTGGGAGCAAACAGGTTAAAATTCCATTGGAGCCCTCCATCCTAAAGAGACTTATAATTAAAAAATAAGAACAAGCAGGTTCTTAAAAACTTAAGATAGTCTCTGCTTCAGAAAACATTTCCCCTTTGAAACAATGTTACACTACTAGCCCATCTAAGACAACAACAAACTAGGGCTATAAAGATAGAGAACAGCACAGTGGCTGCCAGGAGTTAAGGATGGTGGGGAATGAGGGTGGGAGTAGGATGGGTGTGACTATAAAGGGGTAGCACAAATGAGAAATCTTTTGTGGTGATGGAATAGTTCTGTATCTGGATGGGGGTAGCAATAAGACAAATCTACACAAGTGCTAAAACGTGGTCTTCCCTGGTGGCGCAGTGGTTAAGAATCCGCCTGCCAATGCAGGGAACATGGGTTCAAGCCCTGGTCCGGGAAGATCCCACATGCCGCAGAGCAGCTAAGCCCATGCGCCACAACTACTGAGCCTGCGCTCTAAAGCCTGTGCACCACAACTACTGAGCACACATGCCACAACTACTGAATCCCACGCGCCTAGAGACCGTGCTCCACAACAAGAGAAGCCACTACAATGAGAAGCCCGTGCACCGCAACGAAGAGTAGCCCCCGCTCGCCACTACTAGAGAAAGCCCACACGCAGCAACGAAGACCCGACGCAGCCAAAAATAAATTTAAAAAAAAAAAAAAAAGGTAAAACGTCACAGAACTATACAGACATGTCTTGCACAAACATCCATTTCCTGGGTTTGATATTGTGAATCTAAAATGATCCTTGTACTATTTTTTGCAACTTCCTGTGAAACTGTAATTACCTCAAAATAAAAAGTTTAAAAAACAACGAAAACAAAAACCAAGTTAATGGATTATGAAGTAGGCATTGCACTGGGACTCCAGGAACTCATCCAGTACTTTCTTCTTAAACCTTGACATGCATTTATGGTTAACTGGCCTTAAAGGAATTTTGCCCTGCCCCATCTCAACCTCCCAATAGCCACTAAATATCTCTGTGAGAAAAAAGATGCTTTTCCCTTTGTCTCTGCCTCTTTTTGTCTCAGAACCTAGACTCTTTCTCCAAGTGACACTATACAATCTAAGAAATAAATTCTCCTACCAGATCATCTTGTATTGACAGCTTATCAGCCAGGTCAAGTTATTCTATACTAATCCATTTCCCACGAACACCAAAAAGTTAAAGTAAACTTAGTGACTCAAAAGACGTTTTTTTGGGGGTCTAACTTATGAATAAGACTGATTCAAGTTGAGTACACTGCGTAAATAAGCCTCTGTTTTAGCAAAGGCTAAATGAAACAGAACCGCCTTGATGCCTCTTAAAATTTGTTCAAATGGATTCAACCTTCAATTTTTAAATCAGGCAGTGAAGAGAAATCTTCTAACAGTAACTCACATATACAAAGGCGATTTCTTAATAGTCATTAAAAGTGTATTTGAAAGTATATTCACGGACTGATTTTGAGCCATTAAACAGATTATTTTGGAAGCACGTGGGAAGGCAAACACCACAACTGATGACCACCTACCCTATGAAAGAACTACTGAATTTCTCAGGAGCCACAGCTTCTCTTACGTCTTGTAGGTTTGTTCTGTAAAGTCAAATTCTTGATCTAAATTTCATCTTGTAGGTTCCAACACTTTTAAAAGCACTGCTCTAAGGGTGATGTTGTAGGGATACCTATAGATAGAAGAAGAGAAAAGGCCAATATAGACCAGCATGTAGACAGAGACTGAGGCAAGGAAAGAAAAAGCAATGGAATTTGTAAAAGACTGTGGGGTGTGGGGGCCCTCAGAGTGAGAAGATGACTGCTGCTGAGGCATTCCTAGGCTCCAAAGCTGGAAGCTTTACCGGGGCATAATACAGCCATTAGCATTCAGCCTGTATGGCTCTTTGGAAAGAAGTCTCAGCCATAGATGGGCGCTCACCCTGAGATGAGGGGCTCACCGCGATTCCTATATTCTTAATGGGTAGAATAAGCCCTGAAACTATATAATTCTAATGGAATATGTTAAATCAAAAACACCACCTCACTTTTCTGTAATGTAATGTACTCACATTCTTTCCTCCCCCAACCTCCCTCCTTCCAATACCTTAAAGCCACCTCTATAGGGAGATCAGAGAGAAAGGCAGAAGCTATCTTCTGCCACTGATACTGTGATATACCTACTCTCCTAGTCAACAGTTATCTTCCCTAGTTCTAATCTAAGCCTGCCCTTACTGTATATAAAGGAAGTTCGCAGTAAGGAACAGCAATAATATGAACTGACAAAACAGCTAGCTTTTTCTAGTACACAAGAAGAGTCACATGTCTTCTTTGCTTTCTTCAAACCTCCCACTATATTCATGGATTTTTACATTTTAATTCTAATGAAAATGATAATTTTCATTAAAACAAGGATAGAATTATGATATTCCTGATGTTGGAATTTTGGATGTTGCCAAGATTATAGGCTGTTTGCATACAGAAGAAATTTCGCATAGAGAAAGCTCTTTATACATATTGTCAGAAATATCTCAATTGTAAGTTTTTCAGAAATGTTTTAATAAGATTCAGAATGACCTATTATGTACTTTCCCTCATTTAACCAGGATTCTTCCTCAATCTCTAGTGCATCCCAGTTATTCAGGAGGGCCTTATCTATCCTTTGTATTTAATGTGTTTATTGATATAATCTAAATGACTTATTATATTGACCTACCAGAACAAATAATAAAGTGTGGAACTTTCTTCTTTGAATGTAATACACATCACAGGACTTTCAGTCAGAGCCTGTCACTTTATAAACACTTGGGAACCTCATGAGAGAGGTAAACGTTATTCAACGTAATGACTACAGGACAGATTGCAAGCGCAGTTCACCCCCCTTACTTAAGACTGATCAAAATCACCAGAGAATTGCTATTGGAGAGAAAGCCTGATTGCAAGAGAGCTTTGTGTCATAACTCATCCTGTGTTGAATAACGTAATACTCATTCTGAAGAGAAACCCCATCGGCGTAATGAACGTGGCAATGCCTCCAGGAGAAATACAAGCTTTATAGAGCATCAGAGAATTCATAATAGAAAAAAAACCCCAAAATCCTATGAATGTAATAAACATGGAAAAATCTTCAGAATACAGTCATTGCTTCCTCGACATGAAAGAACTCACAATGGAGGGAAGCCCTGTAAATGTGTAAGAGCTTTCTAAAAGAAAAAAACCCTTCACAATCAGAAGAGAAATCATACTGGGGCAACCTATGCATATAAGAAATGTGGGAAAACTTTAACAAGAGCTGAGCTTCAACTAAATACCAGAAAATTCATACTTGAAATTAATGAGTGTTTCCCTTATGGTAAACTTTTGCCCTTACTGAACACTGAAGAATTCATACTAGGGAAGAAAATGGTTCTGAATTGTGGGCAGAGGGGAAAAAAATTCTGCTTCCATAGAATGAGTGTTACTTTATAAAAGTTACATTCTTGGACTGGGTAACAGACTTTTGCAAAAATAACTCCAAACATGATAAACAATGGAAGACGATATGCCTGTAGGCTGTACAGAATAAAGCCTTGGAATGGTCACTCATCAAACGCAAATACTGAACAAGTATTATTCAAGCACTATAGATACATCAGTGAAAAGAGCAGACAAGTTTCTGCCCTTGTGGAATTTACGTTCTAGTGAGACCCCCAATCTCTAAGAACTTGACTTATGACCACCCCCAACAATTATCACCTCCTTAAGACTTCTGCAGTTTCGGTCAAAGTCCTATTTATTACTGATTGACAGCTACACTTAACTGAAGCTCTTACTCTGAAGTCACCCCCCAAAATTATTCTACTTCCAGGAATTTCTCAAAAGACCTAGAAGGTATTTTATTTATTTATTTAAATAAAATTTATTTATTTATTTATTTTCGGCTGTGTTCGGTCTTTGTTGCTGCGCGCGGGCTTTCTCTAGTTGTGGTGAGCGGGGGCTACTCCTTGTTGCAGTGCGCAGGCTTCTCATTGCGGTGGCTTCTCTTGTTGTGGAGAACCAGCTCCCGGCGCGTGGGCTTCAGTAGCTGTGGCTCGCGGCTTCAGTAGTCGCGGCATGCAGGCTCTAGAGTGCAGTTGAAGCACACGGGCTCAGTAGTTGAAGCGCACGGGCTTAGTTGCTCTGTGGCATGTGGGATCTTCCCAGGCCAGGGCTTGAACCCGTGTCCCCTGCATTGGCAGGTGGATTCTTTAACCACTGTGCCACCGGGAAGTCCCCAGAAGGTATTTTAAAGGTCAAGTAGTCCAAAATTCCTTATTTCACACATTTAATTTTTTTTTTTTAAGAAAGGCTGAAGATATGAAATAGGTTGTATTACTGGCACAGTCTATAGATGGCAAAGCTGAAACAAAAATGCATCTCTTCTGGCTCATTGCTTTTATGTTTTGCCACTAAAAATTATCTTTTGGGATTCAAAGGGCTTTAAAATTAATTTTAAAGGAAGTCAAATTAAGTAATTAAGCATTTTCTGAGCACCCATTCAGAGAGCTGTGAATGTTGGACACTGATTAAAAAAGAAAAAGAGGCAGCAAAGTACATGGAAATTTACCCCCAAAACTGGTTTAAATTAAAGAACAACAAGAACAAAAAGACAGTGAGCAACTCTGTGGAAGTGAGAGTTGTAAGGACATGTTAACAGAGGGTGAGTGCAGATGATGGAACTACTAGCTTTTCTCCTTCCTTGTAATCAGTATAACTTCAGTGCCAGCAACCATATTATTGTGTTTCCTTCCAGTCCCTATCACTAAGAAATGGCTACTTATTAGGAGGAGGGGAGAAGAATGAAAAGACTGGTTTTGTGTGAGAGGGATCACACTATCCACAGAAGCTTCCAAATTTGGCCATGCTGCTTGGGCCAATGGGCAAGTGAAGATTCTTAGGATTTCTGTAGCACTAGCTATGGGAATATCAGGGCGAAGTGTTCAGATGAAGGGGGATCCACCAGTATATACAGATAACAGATTGAGCTGAGACTTCTAGAGCCAATGAGCAGCAGCCCTGAAAAAACACTGTGCTCTTTTAATAAACAAGCTTCAGAGTTCATAGGGAAGGGGAAGGGGAGAAAAGTTATTTAGGAAGTAAAGTCGACCGGAGATACTGGAGAACAGAGGAAAGAGGATGCAGGGAGAAGGGAAAAGAATGACTCGAAGGTTTCTGACTGGTATTAAAAATGGATAAATGGTACAAATCACTCAGACAGGGGACCTTAAAAACTAAAACCAGAGCAAACATGTAATTATATTCCTACTAAGTAGTTTTTAAAATTACTGGACTTTTCCTTTACCATTAAATTCTTTTCATTGGTGAACATGTTTTTCTATTCTTCTCTACCATAAAACAAAAAACTAAGAAACAGAGTGTCGAAATCTGTTCTTTTGTTTTCCTTCACTCTGAGGTAATTTCAAGTGTGATACAAGGTTGGAGAAAAACCAGACTTAGCATTATGTTTGCTTCAGATCTGCTTACTTCAAGATGTGATTTCGTTGTCCAGTATTTTACTGACGACTAAGACCAGTCCCTATATAATAAAAAAATAATTTTTAACATCTCAAAGATAAGGCCAATAGTTTTTAGAGGGAAATAAAAGGCTTGGAATTTTTCTTTTTTCCCTGAGCAATTCTGAGGTAGACAGTGTAACAGACAGGCAGATAAGCAGCTTTATTCTGAGAAAACCACTGTGCTTCTTATAGCTGCCCCTTTCTTTCTACAAGTCAAGAATAAGTTTAGGGACAAAAGTTTAAACAAATTCGGCTTGATATGAAAGACTTGGGAATACAGAATGCCACAAACTGGTAAGAATGACAGGGACCTACTTAGGGAACAGAATTAATAGGAGTTATATATTTTAATAAGTTTCAAATAACTCAGAAATTGCCTCTATTGTAGAAAACTGAGTGAGACCTGTGTGGTTCAATCACCAATTTGCAAGAAAAACCAATAAACCACATAGTTGGATTCAGAATCTATAATATTCAAAGCTCAAATTTAGAACACATTTTATTTCAGAAAACGTGAATAAATCATCACCTGAAATAAAGTTACATGTGGATATTCACACATAATAATGAGTTTTGACTGAAACAGTTTTAGTGTAACTTAACTAAAGATCTTTTTAATAGTCTCATTATATACATATAGTTTTTTAAGTTTTATATAAAATTATATATAAAGTAGAATGAACATTGGTATAATGGGCAGAAACATGAAGATAAATTTACTGGGTTCAGTGATAACACTATCTTTTCATATCTGAGGTTAAATTTGGATTTAACAAAAATAATTCATTCTTTAGTAAAGTTAATATTCTAACTACATAATAAGGTAGACACCATTTTATGCTAATAAATGAGACTAATACATTAGATTGGCCACCATCGTGGCTTAAAAAATCTTCTGTTAAAGTTATCAATAGCAAGAGTTTCACATAATAAACAATATCTGTACAAACAACATGGAAAACAATTTGGCAGTATTTAATAAATTTAAGGATGTTAATGTGCTACAACTCAGTAATTAATGCCCTAGAGTATAAACATGGATGCTAGTCAATGATGTTAGACATAAGAAGCTAAAGAAGAAAAAAAACAGGATACCACTTACATAAAAAAATCTGAAACCTGCAAAAGCACATATTGCTAAGGGATACATATACTTACAGAAAATCTGTATCTAAATGCACAGGAATGATACAGATCAATACTGGATAGTGGTTCCTTTGGTGGGAGGAGGGAAGAGAGGTGAATATGGGAGGACACAGAGTGGCTTCAACAGTACTGCTTAGGCTGAAGGTTGAGATGAGAGGTTCATCTCATTACATATGCCTTGTTGTATGTCTTAAATATCTCAGGATAAATTAGAAAACATTTTTCTGCCAGATGACAAAGTCCTGTTTACGCTGCCAGATTTAATGTAATCTTGATGATTATATGAGATGGATACATCAGAATATTGTGGTGCTACAGCATTTCTTCCAAGGGTTCCTATTTCAATTTTTTAAGACATTCTCTCATTGAACAAACATTTACTAAACACTGTTCATTTTCTCATTCTAAATACTGAGTTCCCAGTACATGCCAGACAGATAAAATAGTGAAAGCAAAATTATCCGACCTAAGTGTCCTCATGTAGCTTAAAACCTAGCAGAAGTGGCAAGCAATGAACAAATAAGCACATGATTAACACCACTTTGCACCTGATCACGCCTTCCTTCTTAAAAATGCCTTTCACTTGGTTCATCGAATTTCACACTAACCTAGGTTTCCTCCTAAATCACCCGCTGCTGCTTCTCAGTTTCTTTTGTTAGCTCCTCCTCAACACTAAATAGGTCCCTTCTTTTCTGCTTCTGTATTCACTCTCTTGGTAATCTCACCTATGCTTTAAATATCCCTACACTGACAACTCCCAAACTTACACTTCTAGTCTGAACTGAAAATATACGCTAGTATATGTTACGTAACTTAACATTCTCTGTGGCTGTCCAACAGGCAGGTAAAACTAAACATGTCCAAAGCTGAACTCAGGGTCTTCCTTCAAAACCCGCTCCTCTGGCCCTTCTCCACAGGCTACACTGCGCAGTCTATCCTATATAAATGGCAGCCCCAGGAGCTATGAACACAATACTAATAATTTTCCATCTCAGAGACTATCAACTACATGTGTCCGGTGTCAGGCCAAAAACCTTGTCATCATCCTTGACTCCTCTTGCACATACAGTGCCTGACAACTTCTCATCACCTCTTCCCTCACACCCTGATGCAAGCCACCTTCATCTCTCACCTGGTCTCCTCGATTCAGTCCTTGGTACCAGCCCCTCCCCACCCCCAGGCTTGCTTCCCCACATACCCTGGTCAGTAGTCAGGAAGAGCTACTTAAAACCCAAGTCAGAAAATGTCACTTGTTTGCTCAAAACCCTCCCCTACCTTCCGATCTTTTTCAGAGGAATGGTTTTCAAGGCACCATGCCATCCAGCCCTCTCTACGTTTCTCACTTTCTACTAGACCCTCGCGCTCACTCACTGCAGCTCACTGGCTTTTGCCCTGGGCTTCACACCTCACACCAGTAATCTTTTCCCTTATGTGAGCATAATAAATGGCTTATAATGGGTAGATGCATAATAAATGTTAGTCTCCTTTAAAAAAAAATGCCTTCCTTGATTTCTTTCTTGTCTCTAAAATACAACACACAGTCATATTATAAAGTCATAAAATAAAAGTATAATGAAAAGTATCCAGGGCCATTGCAGACTTGTATATACTACAACAAACACACTATATTTTGTTCCCGAAGAACTAAGAACGAAACTTACGGTAGTTAAGTATCAGTACTGTTTTCTCTGCCTGGAACACTCTTCCCCTAAACACCAGTACAGCTTGCTCTCTCACCTCGTTCAGGTCTTTCTCAGACGGCACCTTTTCAGTGAAGCCTTTCTGACCATCCTATCTAAAATCACAGCTCCCACTGCCCTTACGCCACCCTGTCCTTTTCTGGCTGTTCCATGTTTTTCATGACACAGTGCTAGTTCACCTCACTCAAATGTAAGATGCATGAGGGCAGGAATTGTAGTCTCTTCAGTGCTGTAAGCCAGTGCCTGGCACAGAATAGACACTCAGTAAATACTTGTTGAACCACAACACATACATGTAAAACTGCAACTGACAAGTCCAGTAAAGAACTAGGAAGTGCTGGGAGAGCCTGTAGGAAGAGAAGAAAGGCTCACCTGAGAAAGTCAAACTTGATCTGAGAACTGAAGGATGAGTAGCAGTTAACTAGGATGTACACAGGCTCAGTGGTGAGAGGGGCTAAAAGGCCACTGTAGCTAGACCAGAAAAAGGTGGAAAAGGTATAAGATAAGGTTGGAGTGGGTAAGAAGAGGCAAAACTCTGAAGAGATTTGTAGATGGTATTAGGATAGTTTGTCTTTACCCTCAGAGTGACAGGAAGCCACTGAAGCATTATAAGCAGAGGAATCCGATGAGCAGATTTACATGTTGAAAGATTACCTTGGTTATTGGGTAGAGAAAGTTTAGAAGGGTCAGGGTGGATGTGGACAGATCAGGTAAGAGGGCACTGCAGTAATTCAGCTGAGTTACAATGGTGTCTTGGATTGGGGTGTTGAGAGTAGAGAGAGAATGGATAAATAAGATACTTAGGTTAAAAAAAAAATCAGTGGGGTTGGTGTTAAATGAGATCAGGAAGTGGGGTCGAGGGAATTTTTAAAGTTCACTTCTATGAAGTTTACAAAGCACTGTTAGATGTCCCAGGGAAATAAAAATTTCCCATTGACTTGAAGTTTATGTCCTTAAGTAATAGTCACTGTCTAGATCTTCAATGTCAAACCCCTCTCCACAAATGACTATCAAGCACAAGCACTTGCAATGTGGCAACTCCACATAAAGATGTGCTGTAATTATACAATATACACTGAATTTCAAAGTCTTAGTACAGAAAAAAGAGAGTACAACATCTCAATAATTTTTATACTGATTACAAGTTGAAATGATAATTATTTTGGATGCAGTAGGTTAAATACAATTATTAAAATTAATTTTACTTGTTTCTTTTTAATTTGTAATGTGGCTACTAGAAAATGTAAAGTTATAGAAATGGTTCACATTATATTTCTACTGGATGGTACTAATGTTGTATGAAACAGAAATATAGTAATTGCAGTTTATTCAAAAGGAAAAAAATAGGGGCTTCCCTAGTGGCGCAGTGGTTGAGAGTCCGCCTGCCGATGCAGGGGACACGCGTTCGTGCCCCGGTCCGGGAAGATCCCACATGCCGTGGAGTGGCTGGGCCCGTGAGCCATGGCCGCTGAGCCTGCGTGTCCGGAGCCTGTGCTCCGCAACGGGACAGGCCACAACAGTGAGAGGCCCGCGTACCGCAAAAAAAAAAGGAAAAAAATATGTCTAAGGAGAAGATGGCTGAACTTCAGGGCAAAAAAATGTAATTTTTATAAAGAATTTAGTTTGCTTTGTTTTGTTCGGGGATGTGAGGAAATGAATATTTCAGTTACTATCATTTAAATACAAAAGCCATTTTCTGTTTGTGCCTTATTTATAGACTAGATGGTTTCTCTTCCTCTGTTGCTAAACTAATGGTTCTATTGAGGGTGTCCTCCATGGTAAGCAAGGAAAGTTAGAAAAACACAGAGTTGTGGAAATGACAAAGACTCAGAGATCATTCAGGCCCATCCTTTCATTTTGTTAAGTGACAGACTTGAGATACTCAGACATTAAGTAACTTACCTGAAAAACACAGGACTAATACTGTCTATACTACTGAAGATACAGATGTTTTCTGTAACATCTATGTTATAGTTGACTTGAAAATACTGCAACAAATACACTATATTTTGTTCCCAGAAGAACTAAAAAAATACCTTATGGTACTGAATATGTCGGTATTATCAATGACTTAGTTTTGAGATACAGAATCATATTAATATTCTTACCTGATAAGAGTGGGAAAAGCATCAGTTTTTAGAGTCTGAAAGCCAGTTCCAACACTTAGCTGTGTATCGGGGACAAATGTCATTCTGTTTTCTCATCAGTAAAATAGATACTTCAGTAAAATGATGAAGCCAAATCAACCAAAATGATTCAAACAGTACTATCTATGACTCAACAGTGTATAGCTATGAATGCCACATGAGTTTTTGAGGCTGAGTAATATAGAGAGAAGTTACATCAAAAGCTTTAAACATTTAAAAATTAATATACAGTGTAATTTGTCACTTCTGAAACTTCTTAATTGGGGATACTATAATTCACCATCTTGTATATTTTAAAGGAAAATTCTTAAAACTACTCACATCTGGCTGAATGGCTTTAAATACTGGAACATCCATTAGCGTTATCTGACCCTGATATAAAAAGTAAAAAAATTACAATTTCTTGGCATTCCATAATGTGACATATATTTGCAATTAAACTTATATTCTGTACTAAAACATATTGAGTACTCAAATCTTTACCAGAAAGAAATCCCAGTTTTATAAGGGCTTAAGAAAATGAAAATTTAGCCCTTATATCATTAAATATAATTATTTCTGATTATCTCATGCCTATTCATATTGTTTTGTGAGATAAATAAGGTAAAGCTACAAAATAAACAAAACTAATTTTAAAAATTTGAACATGGTCATACATTAAATCCAAATAAAAAAAAAACCTTGGATCTACTGGTTCATAGAGCAGTGTTGTTGTTGTGACTATTAAATCATATCTACTCAAACAGTAATATAAAATATGACATTAATGAAAAGGTATTCTTCCCAATTTATAAGAAGTAACTGACTCTACACTAGTGGCAACTCATATTGAAGGACTTCACAGGGACCTATCTCAACTGTGGCTATAGATGTAAAACAAAATCTAGCAATATACCAAGGAATAATATGCTATGGCCAAACACAGTTTACTCCTGGAATGCAAGAGTGATGCAATATCAGGAAATCAATATATTCTGCTAACAAGTTAAAGGAAAAAGCACAAATAAATGAACACTTACATCAGTTAAGAATTAAAAGTTTTTCTAGGTATCCTTCATGATACTGCAATAATGCCTTCAACTTTAATTTTTTAATTTAGGAAAAAGTAAAAATTCTTCTTACATATGTCAATAAAGTACAGTTAGCTTGGGGAGGTGGTATTGGTAGGGACAAAAGCAATTACCATGAAGGTAAATACTTACTATTACTTACCAAGTTGATAGTGTAACTTACGAAGCTGCTCTAAAAATATCAATGGATTTTCTTACCTTCTCCTGTTCATTCCTCTGCTTGCTCCATTGTTGTGCTACTCTCCCCATTGATTCCCACATCCAGTTTTTTAAAAAAAATCTCCTCTGTTGGGCCTACAAATTCTAACTGAATAGCACCAATATGTAAATTATGTGCAAAAACTGGAGAACAAGAGGTGGGAGGCTTACCGCATATTCTTCTGGTGTAACCTTAAGGACATCAAATACCACAGCATCAAAGCTTTTCTTCAATTCAGAACCTTTGTCACTCAATGACTCAGAACTGCTACTTTTCTGTTAAATTGGAAAAAAAAATGCAGCCATTTAAAAACTGTCTTTCAGTTAAGTGTCATGGAAACTAGACCGGCCTTAAAACTGAGGAAGCTAAAAGTGAGTTAACAAATGCTGTAGAAAAGTTGGGCAGAACACACTGCTTCCTTGGAAGAGCACTAGGAAAAGGGTCGGGCAACTTGAAATCTAACCTCAACTTTAGGTTTTTAGGTTCTCGAGTAAGTTTTCCTGTCTGTTTCCTCACCCTGACATCCTATCATTTCCAAAAGAAATAAAAGATATTATCAATAACAAGTTCAATGATTTTCAAATGGGGTAAAAGAAGTTAGGGGAGAAGGATATACCCATCTATAATTCTTAAAACTAATTTTTATTAAGAAAAAGACAAATTATTTTCCTAACATAAACCACAGGAAAACATTCAGAACTCCATTAACTAAATAACCCAGTCTAGTTTGTTAAGTGAATGTCTGTCTGTGATAGTACAATTGATACTCTTCTTCTTATTATAGTACAGATTTAAGCATTTTCTGCTTTAATTTTGAATTTGCTGTTGCTATATGCAGAACAAAAGGCGGCTTTTGGCCCTGAAAATCTTATTTCTGTTAAATTTCCACTTCATCTGTACTACAAAATAAAAGTGTTATTTTGCAATCAGTTTTGGCTGAAACCAGAGTATCATCCCTGCAAGAACATTTAGATCACTCTCTGTGAAACGGTGGTAGGATATCAGGCTACAGTCAGTGGCAGAAAAAACGAACCAAAGTTTCGTTTACAGAGGTATAATATTATGTATGTCAACCTATCAGTTATTATACATCAATTTTGAGCACCTGTCATTATGCTTCATTTTTACTTCCCTTGCAGGAGCAACTAAATATCAAAATCATTACAAAGAAGGGATCTGTCATTAATTTTGGAAAATTCTCAACCATTATTACTTCAAATATTTCTTCTGCTCCTTTCTCTTTCTCCTCCTTCTGGCAGCCCTACTACGTACATGCTACACCTTTTGTCATTGCCCCGCAGTTCCTGAATACTGAGTTCCATTTTCCTCATTCTATTTTTTCTTTGCACTTCAGCTTGGGACGATACTATTAACATGTCTTCAGGTTCACTGATTCTTTCCTTAGCTGTCTACTGGTCACCAGTCTACTGGTGAGCCAATCAAAGTCACTCGCCATTTCTGGAACGACGTTTTCGATTTCTAGCATCTCCTTTTGACTCTTAGAGTTTCAATATCCCTGCTTCTACTATCCATCTATTCTTGCATGTTGGTCAGTTTTTTCCATGAGAGCTATTAGCATTATTAATCATGGTTATTTTAATTCCCAGTCCGTTAATTCCAAAATCTTTGCCATATCTGAGTCTGGCTGTGCTGCTTGCTCTCCCTCTTCAGCCTATGTTTTTTTGTTACTTTTAGCATGCCTTAAAATTTGTTGAAAGCCAGACATGATTTAGTGGGTAACAGAAACTGAGGCAAATAGGCCTTTAGTGTAAGGGTTTACGTTTATTTGTACAGGAGTTATGCTGCTTACTATTTGTTGTGGTTAGGGGTGCCTTCACTTTCCTCTAGTGTCCCTGTTTTGGTCTCTGGGTTTTTCTAGAAACTCCTCCTTAGATAAGAGTCTGTGCCTTGCAGTTCTTTCAGCTGTGATCCTTTACTATTATACAGGAGCCCTGTTGATGTGGTGGTAAGGTGTGGGAAGAGGAGAAGCGTTCCATTGCCCTACAATCAGGTAGTTTAGTGAGCCTGTGCCCTTGGGCTGTGACCTTAGGTGCTTCTCAGTACCCCGGACTCCCCTTAGAAAGTAAGACAGGAAGGCTAGAGGGCCCAGAGTTGGGTATTTCTCTTTTGGCAAGTAGGTTAGGCTCTGGTAAAGCACTCTCCCCTGAGGTCAGGTGGGGAATACAATGTGCTGGGCATATTTTAGGATGATTACTTCCCCCTAGTATATTTCAAAATGGTTACTTTCCCCTCCCTCTGCTGGGAACAGGAGGGATTTTCCTCTGAACCTCACTGTGAGAACTTGGTGGGGCTCCTGGAGGTAAAACTCACAAAAGTGGGGAGGGAGACCTAAAACTGAGCCCCCAGGAGTTCTTAACTCTCAAGCTAGTCCACACACTGCCTCCAGCAGTTTGTCAATTACAGTAAGCTTTCCTACCCTTTCCTGGCTCCAGGGAATTCTGCTCTTGGTAAACAGTGATTCTCTGTATTTGCCTCTTTCTCCAGTTTTCAGGGCATCACTGTCAATTTGCTCTGTGACATCAGTTCTCTGATAGAGCTAAGACGAGTTATTGGTTTTCAGTTTGTTCAGCTTTTATCAAGCTGTGAGGACAGGAGTAATGAATTCCAAGCTCTTTACGTGTCTGAGCAGAAGTCCAAAGTCTCATAAATGGATTTCATATATAGTATCTTATTCCATGTGCTTAACTTCTGTAACTAAGACTAGCTTACAGTATGTTGACAATGTTACTTTATATTCCAAGACAAATATAGAAATTTATTCATGTTAAGCATTCAAATAGACATCAGTTAAGCAGTATATACTAATCTAATAACTACCAAATAATAAATACATTGTCAAGTAAATACATTCGTTTTAAACATAATTTGGTAATTTTCTCCAAGTTTCTAACTCATTCAAGACAAGTGAGCAAATCATAATGGCAATCTTATTGCTTATCAAAGTCAGTAATCATTTTCCTCTTTTCCTTCTTACAAGCCATTAGTAGAGGCTTTAAAAATTATGAATGATGTGCTTCTATCTGCTTTCCCACTACCAATAAATAAGCTGGTAACGACAAGAAGCTAAGCAGTACTGAGACATAATGTGCATAGTAGTAATTCTTTATTCACAACAAGACTAAAAAACTACTGACACTTCTAAATGTCTGAAAAAAGTTTGCCACCACTCTACTGACCAGAAGCTTAAACAAAGGTTAAGTCTAGAAGGCAGAGACAGGAGGAGTCAATCACCCATCAAATACCTTAAGTACTTGTGAGGTTTTCACATTTGTGAAGTTTGCATTTTGATATGTTAACACATCCTTATTTTAAGAGAAGGTAGAAAAACATATATTTTTAATTTTATCTTCTTGCCACAGCAGGAGGACAATTTAAAAGGCTGACTCCCCCCCACCCCCACCCCTTACTTCTCATGTACTAAATTATATTACTCTGAGGTCTGATGTAATTCATCCACTTTCAGAAAGGCCAACACAATTTTTTACATGAGTGAAATGATCTATTTTATTTAACAAACAATTGTGTACTGTTTCCTGTAATACTAGCTCATATGTTTCAGGATACATAGTCATAAATATACTATACATATATACACATACATTTAACATAGTCAAGAAATATGGTCATAAAAATACCATGTAAATATACATATATTACAGACATATTTACAAACATATATAATCCCTGTCTCAAGGAGGAAGAAAAGCTATGTATAAATTTATGGAAAAATTATTAAAAATGTTTTTTTTTAAGTGATAGTTTCAAAAATCAGAAAGCTCCTATCTGTTCAGGGAATCAGGAGAAAACTTCCCTAATTTTTTGAAATAGAAAAGGCTAAGGGTTTATACAAACATCAACAAGATGTAGTATTCTTTCATTAGAATGTAAATTTCACATAAAGAATTAGTAGCAGTTAAATCCATTAGAAAGAAAATTTAGGCTCATTTTGATGGAAGTCTTAAATGCAGGGCTGAATGTGTATTTAGTTAATATTTAGTTAGTAGGTAATGAGGAACCATGGACAGTTTGGGAATAAAATAAAGTATAACAGCTATTTTAAGAATATTAAAATTGAATTACAGTCAAATGTACCAAAAATAGCAGGGAATAGAAGTGCAAGATCAAAATAAAAGGCCACTATAGCATTCTAGACAAGAAATAATAAATGACCAAACTAAGATGGTACTAGTAGAAATAAGGAGAAAAGGACTAGATCTCAGAGATAAGGTGTGGTGGACAGGCTCTAAGCCGGCTGCCAGGCATCTCTATCTCTTGGTGGTCACCCCGCTGTGTAATCCTCTCCACTTGAGTGTGGGCAGGATGAGATGTCACTAGATGATTACATTACAGAGGATTCTAACTTCTGTTTTGTTAGCGGACTCTCCCTGCTGTGATGTGAAAATAGCTGTGGTGGGCAAGGGGAAGCAGGTTAATGCCAAATCTACAGATCTGAACTCTGATGCTAAGGAAACGGTGCTGCTACTAACAAAAGTCAGAGAAAGAGGGTGGCCTATTTTCTTTACAGGTAGTGCAGCAGAATAGAAACAAAGTAACCTGATTTTGTTCATATTGTAAGTAAAAAGTCCATCCATCAGAAATGCTTAATAAAATTCATAAGGGAAGCCAGAGCTAGAGTTAAAAATACAGAAATCATACTCCAATAAAGATGTTAAAAAATACAGAAATCACCTAATAAGAAAAATAATTGAAACTACTGACTTAGAATAGAATATTTTCAATGACAGCAAGGCCTAAGTAATTGGCTTGGGCAAAATGAAGTTATCAAGGAACTCTGAGGTCAAGGCGTTAAAGTGTCATAAACATTTATTCTCATCCTCTATGGTAAGAGTAAAATTAAGGAGAAATATAGAAGCTAAATACAAAAGTTATTAAGGAAAGCAGGCCAAGTACCCTAGATTTACAGACAAAGCAAAAAAAAGGGGGGGGGGGGTAGGTGAGCACCTAGTTCAGTCTTTATCTCCATCTTTAACACTCTGAGCTACATCACCGGAGTAGCTTTCAACATTCCAGCCTAATAGGTCTTTGATCTCCTTCAACAGGCTTGGAATCAAGGGATCTGACAGTGTCAATATTATGTCATTCTTTGCCCTATTTGTAACTGTTGCCCTCAAGGTTCATAAAATGTAAAAACACTTTGAAAAGAAATTCTATGCATTCTTTAAAACTAAACCCAAGAAAGGGTTTTAAGTAATCATGATTTGTCAAGTATATGAAGTAGGTAGGGATGAACTCCTAAAACGTACAATGAACACATGGATGGTACAATGAAAATAGTTTTTTGAAAACTGAAAAATCCGTAACGCTTTTTCTCGAGCTCTGATTTACATCTGTGACCAATCATAATGCTTAAAAAATCAGAATGCCAGGTAAGAAATTTTACAACTAAACTTTTTAAATGTCTTACCTCAGAAGCAGTAGCAGCAATATTAACACTGCTTGCCTGCCCGTTCATTAGGTCCATGCTTCCCACAACATCAGTCCCTGACGCTAGTTAACAGCAACAGAAGACTGATTGCTTCACGTCCAAGGCCACAAATACATTATTATTCCTGTAAAAAATAAATAGAAAACTTTAACTGTGTGTCTTATTGGAAGTTTAAGAAAAGAAACCCATGCCTGTCACCATGCCAAGAAATAAAATACTTCAAATTTACTAAACTTTATTTTTCACTTCAGTTAAATCACTAAATCTGGTTTGAGGACAATCCTATTATGCTATTTTCAAATGATCAGAAACACCAAATGGCCAGTGGTCAACACATGTTGCTGTTATATTCTTTATCAGCAAAGCAAAGGTATAATTTTTCATTTATTGTGAGAAAAATTCAAAATCTTTTTAGTCTTAAGAAAGTGAAAAGTGTAAAAAACATGTGGCAAAGTAATATATGGTCTAATGAAATAAATTTTAGAGATCTGAATGACATCCCTAACTCAACCATACTGAATAAGTTTAGCAGTGTTGATAATGTAGTTTACAAAGATATCATGAATAATTAAAAATAAATTATTATGGAGCATGTTATAAAAATACCACAGTACATGATATATTTATTTGTATAGGGCTTTAAAGTTTACTGAGTATCTTTACTCCATTATCTCACTGATCTTCACAACTACCAATAAGACTAAGGAAGATATCATGATACTCATATAACACAAACATAGCCTCTGAGGACACAGGCTGGTAAATGACGGGTCAAGAATAAAATTCAAGTCATCTAAAATTCTAGTCAAATATTCTTTCCACACCACCATAGTTTTTCCACTTTACTGGAAGTCAGAATGTTTACTTGAGAGTCTAATCCCTTTCCACAAAAAACTTGCTGTATATCACTGTGTTGGTAACTTCACCTATCTAGGAGGGAATTTCTTCCTCTCTGTAAAATGACACAAATAAACAGAGTAAGGTCCCTTTCCAACTTTAAATTTCAATGATATCTTTCATAAGAGAAATGGTTAATTGTCTATAAATTAGGTATTTAAAACTATATCTACTTTTTTATTGAAGTGTAATTGACTTACATTATTATATTAGTTTGAGGTGTATAACATAGGGATTTGATATTTTTACACATTACAAAATGACTACCACAATAATCTAGTTACCATCTGTCACCATACAGAGTTATTAACAATACTACTGACTATATTCCTTATGCTGTGCATTACAAAATTGTACCCACTTTAAAAACTTAGTTTGAAATATCAATAATAATTCTCTTGAAATGCTAAGTTTCCTCTCTCTGGAGAAGCAATATAGGACAGTGATTTAGAAGCACAAACTCTAGAAAAAAACTGCTTAAGTTTGAACCCAGGAAACTGTTTGCCTTTTCTGTGTTCAATTTCCTTACCTATAGAACAGAGATAGCAATAAGTACCCACTTCATAGAGTTGTGGTGAGGAGAAATTAATATATTCAAAGCACCTAAAACAGTGCTGACACATGGTAAGAGTGCTATTATAATGACACACACTTTGTCTACTATCTAATGAATCCACACAAGGCTTAAATTCAAGGGAGTCTTCTAATTAAAGAAGACAAAAACCTTAGAAGTATACCTCTCACAAAACACATGTTGGTGGGCATCAGCAAAATCCTGACTGCAGAAATAATGAATGAGAATGCCTAAAATATGTTTCCTAGATGTAGCAAAACATGTTGCTGGTTTTCAAATGCTTAAAAAGTATTACTAATGATAGCAGCCTTCAGTCACATCTTCAATTTATCTTCATTTCTTCAGATATACCCTGAGTACCTGCTAAGAGCAAAACATCGTGCTAGAATTTTTAAAATGAGAAATACATTAGAAATAATGATTTTTTTAAAAAAAATTTAGAAAACCAATATGAAAATGAATAGAGCATAGAAATACTCTAATTTCCTTCAATCTACAGTATTTATTTTATAAACTTCATTTATTCTTATTAAGAATCTTACTAAGAATCATTTATATTTATAGTACTATACAAAATGAACTTGATAATCCAAATTCTCTCTGAAGGCAACACTCAATTTGCAATGAAATGTCTTCAAATAATTTCATTTCATTCCACATGCTATGCCTGATTAATTTAGATATGAATTCATAAATCAACAGTGCCCCCTAGTGTTAAGAAAAATTAATCAAATCGTTAAAAAAAAATGTATCCTTAGTCTAAAACTTATATATCAGATATATAAATTTTATGGTTAATATCTACTGAAAAAGAGGTAATACACCAGGAAAAAACATTAATACATTTGTAAACTATTAACAGTAAAGAACAGTTTTCTCTGCCTGCTTTTAATCAAAATGTCATTTAAATACCCTATGAAAATTGTCATATTAAAACCCATTACATGAAAAAAAAAGTATAGCAAAGCATACCTCAACAAAAATCTTATTCATAATTACTTACAAATGTACTACATGTCAGTATTTAATACTGTTTAAGTACAGCAAAGCCTCATACGATACCATAAAAACACTGCAAGTCCTAAGAGACAGGCATGGGTTTGTATTTTTATAATATGTGCCCCAAGACGTTTCTGTGCTTTGCACACAAAAAAGTTCAAATTAGATAAGTCAAATATATACCTTAATATTATTTACTTTTCCTAGCGCTATGTATAAACAGCACAATCATTCATAATAAACACGAACATCACAGCAGCTCTTTTCTTAATGAAATTTATTATTTCCTATTCTCTTCTGAAACTTCTAAGGACATTTAATCTGTCCTTTAAAAGGGTTTAAATACCAAAACAGGCATAGTACTTCAATATAATCCCCAAATAGGAAATCTGAAATGTGTAGATTTACCTCCCCTGCTTGAGGTCACAAACTAGATTATTTAAACTGCAGGCACAATCATTCAGTCTCCTAACTCCTCACTTTCTCAGTGGTATCCCCACAAAGAAACCAATGCTTTTTTAAAACAGTAAACAAGAGGGTAAAGTTAAAGTGACAACTTCTCACTAATGTAATCTCATTTCATAGTACCAGTTCTTTTCTAAAATAATTTATGCTATCATCATTAAGAATATCATGCTAGGGATTCCCTGATGGCTCAGTGGTTGTGAGTCCGCCTGCCGATGCAAGGGACACGGGTTCGTGCCCCGGTCCGGGAGGATCCCACACGCCGTGGAGCGGCTGGGCACGTGAGCCATGGCCGCTGAGCCTGCACGTCCGGAGCCTGTGCTCCGCAACGGGAGAGGCCACAGCAGCGTACCGCAAAAAAAAAAAAAAAAAAAGAAAGAAAGAATATTATGCTAAAGACATTTAATAGTTTTACAAAACATGCTCTAGAAGAGCTAAGCAACTATAAGGAAAAAGGTAGTGAAATGTAATTAATTACTGCAATTTCTTTGGAAACATTCAGATAGTACAGAATTGATATGCTTACACATGGCTTAAAATCTCAGTACCAGAAATTCATCTTACTATAACTCTGGAGGGGACTTCCCTAGTGGTCCAGTGGGTAAGACTCCACAGCTCCCAATGCAGGGGCACGGGTTCAATCCCTGGTCAGGGAACCAGATCCCTCATGCATGCTGCAACTAAGAGTTCGCACGCCACAACTAAGGAGCCCGCCTGCCACAACTAAAGACCCAGAGCAACCAAATAAATAAATAAATAGTAAACTGCCAAAGCTGGGACACTTGAAACTTAAAAAAAAAAACTCGGCAGAAAAAGAAAAAACTACATAGATAAAGGTTATTTAAATCAAGCACTATTTACAATAGTGAAAACCAGAAGTGACTTTCATGCCTTTGTATATAACCACATTAAAAAATTCAAATAGACAATTATAAGAAAAAAAACATAAGTGACAATTTCAACAAAAGAAACTGAACCTTCTTACTGTAAACTTACAAATTTCATGAGAAAAAAAAAGTAACAGGGTAAAGTTAAAACAACATAATTGCAACTCAATATTTAAAAGTTGTTATAGTGCTTGGCTCTCCTTTAAAATTTATTTTAAAATAAATGTTAAAGACATTTTATATGACACTCATGGAAGGTCCAAAGATTTAAATGTCTGTATATCATAGCACTTGCAGCATTTCTGACACTAAGCTAAACTTGCACTGCCTTCTTTATTTTTTTATCTAAGAAAATTAGAGATTAGTCCCGAATTCCCCAGTACTTTGTTTTAATAATTACAGCCATCAAAAGTCTGATGAGTAACGACAACAACAAAAAAAGATTTTGTCTTTGACATGATTGATACTGAGCTATTTTGACAAAAGTTTAATAAAGAATGTGGTTGCCTCTTCAAATCATTTCTGCTATAGCACTAAACAAGATCACCTTTGGTATTTGCTTATAACATGTTCAAGTTATTACAAAAGAAATTAAAAAGAAAGGGGTTCTGATGAACATCCAGGGTTATAAGAGCTCCCCAATGCCTCCCACAGAGAGGTCATTAGTCTCCTTCTTTTATGCTTCCACTGCTCTTCTGTCAGAATTCTATTGCTATATTTTCACACTGATATATTTAAATGTCTCTCCTTAATGAATTTTGAGTTCCTTGATTTTAAAGACCCATATTTAAAACAAAACACAACAGAAAAACCATTATTTTTCATCTTTGCACTCAGGCACATAAACACAATACTGACCTCAATTGCCTATTTAATCTGCGAAAGATGAATAAATGACTGAACAAAAGCAGTTATTCACAGGATAACATTAGATAAATGCCCAATTAACAATAAAAGTATAGGGAGAATGGCAATCAAATACTCAATACACACAATACTACACACATTTAAAAGAATATGATGACTATTTTCTATTTCCAGCAACATGGCTGAAAAACAACGTAAAAATCTTTGTACCACAAGAGAAATTTAGAAATGGACATTGACATCAGTTGGACAGAAAAAGCAACCAAGAGATGAGAATGGAATTGAGACATACACTCCCCACACCAACCCATCCACACACACTTTTACCTAGAATAAAGCCAGAGAGACTGATAGTCTACCCAATCAGTGATAAGATGGTCTGTAAAAAAAATTCTGGTACAGCAAGATAAGAAACTTGTGTGTCTTGGCCTGGGCTTACCACTGTGGCTGGTGGAGGGTGTCTACAACATGATAATTTGTAATCCTAGGCATGCTCCAGCACAGACACAGAATTTGAATTTATACTACCAGCATGGCCCAAGACCTTCAAGACTAGAAATTCAAATAAAATGTTCACAAGCCAGTGAGACTTCTGGAACCCAAGGCAGATGGAGGGAACAAAATTTGGGGGGTGGGAGGGGGGAACATTCCTTCAACCCAGGCAATGCGGAATTCCCCCTGCCAGCAAGCTCAAAATAGAAATTTACCAACTCTATAAGCAAACAACCCACTGTAAGTAAAAGCAGGAAACACAACAATCATTAGGATTATCTCTTGAGAGCTTTAGATGAAAAATTATCAGATACAGGCTATAAAACCAGATTACAGATTAAAGCCAGCGGCCTTAAAAGAAGACACTGAAAATACAATAAGACGTTATAAAAAAAAAGCGAGACAGACGTTTGTAAGGGAACCAAATAAAATTTTTAAAAAGAAAAGGAAGATAGAGTCACTGGAGAATTAAGCATCAGATTAACACAACTAAAGAGAGAATTTGTGAAGTAGAAAAGAGAAATGAAATTATGCAAAAATTCTAACGAAGGCTTAATGATATGTAAAATGTGAAGCAAGACTAAAGAAATGCAAAATAGAACAAGATCTAACACGTCTAAGAGGAGTTCCAGAGGAAGAGAGATAACGAAAGGCAACATTTAAAGAGAGAAAGGCTGGGAAGTTTCCAAGATAGGGGAAAGACATATATCTTCACATTCAGGAACCACAAACTTTGAGCAGGATAAATAAATAAAAAGAATCATATTCTATATACATCACTTTAAACTGGAGAATACTTATTTAAAAAACAAGTGGGTAAGGTATTTCATTTACATAGGAACGAATTAAATGGAAAGCTTCTCAACAATACCAAAAGACACAGAAGACAATGAAATATTTTCAAAGTGCCAAGAGAAAATAACTGTCAACCTAAAATTCCATACCCAGCTAAATTCTCATCCAAGAGAAGGCAACATAAAGACATTTTTCAGACAAAGAAAGAATTTATCACAAAATTAGTCCATGCAGCAAGCAAGTAAGAATGTTGTAGTATGTACCTGAAATACTAATTTATCTCTAGGTAGAAAAACTTGTCCTGGTTTCTGTTTAACTTTGTATCGAATAAAAGTAAAGTCAGGAATAGAAACAGTTATGTTAATCGAGACTGTTAGGATGATTAATGATTTTAGATGACTGTCAAAATGTTTAAAAGTTTTAAATTAACCTCTATTTAATAACTATTTTAAAAAATAACTTGCTTTTATGTCAAAAAGAAAAACTATTTCTCCTTTTATAGACACCCTACCATTTGTTTCATACATTAAAATACACAAAACGGTACAACAATAACAAACAAAAGCTAACATTTATGGAGTGCTTATTATCCAGGTCCTGCTCTAAGCACTTTTTCATTAAAAATTCACTCAATCATCAAAACAAACCCTATGAAGTTATTATATTACACCCCATTTTTAGAGATGAGCAAATAGGTAACTTGCCCAAGCTTACACAGTAGGAATAGGCAGCCAGAAGGGAGGAAAAAAAGGAGGACAGGTGGATAGAAAAACAAAACACAGGAAAGAAGGATAAACTGATGGATAGGAAAAAACTAGGATGGGGGGCGGGGGTGGGGGGGGGAGAGACAAAATGAGGGAAGAAGGGAACCAGAGAAGAGAACCTAAAAGGTTGTTCTTCCTCTGAGCAGATTTATAAATGGCTAGAGGGGAAAGAGCAGAAATGAGAGAATCGGAGAATGCTACAACTTGTTAAGCTGTGATTCAGCTTCAAGAGTCGCATGATTTCTACAGGAGAAAATGATGTATAGGTTTATAAAGAAACACAGGTTGAAGAGTATGAAGAAAGGGTAAGTAAAAACCATCAAGGGTGCAAATTTAAAAGTAAAGGTGGCCCAGAGAGAAGTTATGATGTGGACACTGACCTGCCTGGTGGGGAGAACCTTTCTGATGAGCTCTGGAAAGGTTCAAAGAAGTGACAGGACCAGATTGCAGAGGGTCTCAACTGTCAAAGAGGGGGAATTTAAATTGGAAGGGACAGGCACTAGGCATCATTAAAGGTTTCTGAGTAGGGAAATGACCTTAGGAAACTAAAACCAGTATTTCAAGGATTACCATGCAGGGGTATGCCACTGGGCTTTAGGGAAGGTGAGTAGTAAACAATACTCCCACCTTTTGCCAAAAAAGCAAAGCACCTGAAGTGACGTACAGGCCCCTTTCCCACCCAGGCTTCTCTAATCTCTGCTCTCCAGGACCCTCTCCTAGTCTTCTAGTTGTATAAAACTCCCATGATCACATTCTATCCTCTTAACTTCTATCACCTTCATCCTCCATCACCATTCTAATTCAGAATCCCTGAGCCATGAAAATGGCAATCTCAGATGATATTTAAAAGAAAAAAATTTAACAAAATTCATATTAATTTGTGAATGCTGGTCCCGCCCACGCTAAGGGGTAGTGAAAGCAGTTCAGTGGGAAAAGCATAAGATACAGAATACTAATTCTAGGACTTTAAGCAGGTATGTGATGCTGGGTAAATTATGTAATCTCTGAACTCTGATTTAATTGTTTATAAATGAGGGACAATAAAATGTACCTCAGAGAGATGTTGTAAGAATTAAACGAAATCATATAGGAAAAACTCAATGCATCTAAAAATGGTAGAGTATAGCAGCAAGAACACAAATTTTGGAGTTGGAAAGTCCTAGGCTCAAATCCTAGCTTGGGCACTACCAGCCAGCTGTAAGGCCTTGAGCAAGGAACTTCCCTAATATTTAGGCAGAGGCTCACAGTCCATCTATCAGTAATGAGGCTTTAAACAAAAAAACAAACAACAACAAACAAAACAAAAGGAGAGGAAGAGGCAGACCTTCTTCTAAATAGAAGGCAGACCTTCTAAATTCCAGAAGCATGTGAATATTACAATATAAACTAATGAATTAGAAAAACTAAGTAAACTATGCCTCTAAATGAACCATTTTGAAAGCATATTTTGACACAAGTACACTGGAAAATAAATTTACTAAATAATTAAAAAAATTTTTTTACTTAAAAAATATTCATTTCTTAGAAGTTCTAAGTGTGTAAACATGTTAACTAATAATAACTATATCTTTCAGGACAAAAAGGAGATAAATCTACAAATAGCTTGCAATACTATATCGTTGCATTTAACGCTGAGAGGTCCCTTAAGAGAGATACCACTTTGCATGCTGACTAATTTCTAAGGGTAAATTAAACATGAATGTTATAAATCATGTTATGAATTTATTCAGAAGTACACAACTTGAAATTATTCCACGTATCTTTAGTAGTACAGAATAAGTGATAAAAAATTCTAAGCTATGCTTTTTTTTTTTTTTGCTTAATTCTTAATCAAAGGATAACAAGCATGTTTCAAACAATAGCAGTTCACATGGATAAGAACACCCTGAAACTGTAAGGAAAAAAAAAAGACGTTCTGGAGAAACTTCAATCACTGTAAAGCGAACCACAATGACAGGTTTAGCAATTTCACACACCACCCAGGTTGAAAAAAAAAAGATAATGTCTAAATTAATCTATATATTTAGAAATCTCCTGTCAAAAGAACTTAAGTTGTTTCCCGGCAAGACTGTTTACTAGATCACTTACCAAGTTACTGTTTAAGCTTAAACATCTCTATATTTTTTCCAGACATATATTTTATTTATAAATATTTTAGGTACATATTTAAGATGATTTTCAAAACAAAGTAAGCTGAGATCTTAAATTAGAAGGAAAAAGATGATAGCAGAAAACTGTTTCACTTACCACACTGCCACTTTAATACCCTACCTAGAGTGCATATATTAAAAGGGCAATGAAAAGAAACTGGTCCACTTAAACCTCCCCATCTATGAAACAGCAGATATTATTTCTCAGTGTAAAGGAAAGCTTAAAAATAATGAAGCTACTTTAAAGAATGTGCTTGGATTAAAACTGTTTTGCCTTAAGTCAATAAAGACCCAACACAAGTCTTTCCGATATAATTTTGTCGCATTTGTACTAAATTGTAGATGTAATGAGATGAACCATTTATAAACTGGCCCACAGCTACAAAGAAAGCTTATATTTCCATGTACCTAAACGGTCTAAAACGAATTAGCTGTAGGGGAAGAGAGACTTTCAAATGACTAGATATTAAAGGGGGGAAAAATCTATTAAATAATGCCTCTAAAGGTTATATTCTACCTCCAGCATAGAAGGTTCACTAAAGATAATTTGCCAAGTGATTCTAATACATAAGAGCTCTGAGATCTCCTATACGACCTGGCCCAAAATATAAATATAGGTTAACCAGAAATTCAGGTAACAGAAAGGAAGTTCCAAGCAAAAAGATGAACCGTGCTTCAAACATTTGTTTGTGTGTGTGTGTTCTGGTGGGTGTGTGTGCATTTTGGCCAGAAGCTCAACTCAGAAGACTAGCCCATAAAAGTCCACTCATAAGACTATACACTACTTGAAATTAAACAAAAATCCCAATACTGCACAATTTTAGCAATTAAAACATAAAAACAATTCAGTTGAATCAGAAATACATTTCTGAATTTGGCAAAAATGTGCCACTGTAGGCCTAAGAATGATCAGAGAAAGGAACTCAGCTTGTCAGTATGAAATGGTGGAACAGAAAAACAGCATGGCGAGTCAGTGTGACAGGATCAAGACAGACGTCAGGACTCTATGTCGGAGCCAAGGAGCCAAGATTTCAGGTGAGGCAACAGTACAGCAGTGCCTCCCTAAAAACGCAAGACAAAATGGTCTAAAAAGGAGGGCAACTCAATAGCCTGGACACCCAGGAGATTCTTATACCTGAAACATGAGGCTAAACTGAACATCACAGAACAATCCGTAGGCAAAGGATTATATACAATAGAACACTAGGCAGCCACTAAAATACCACAGGAGGATATACTAGTGATACATGGGGAAATATCCACAACTTACTGCTAAATCAATAAAGCAATCTGACAAACAGTATTTGAGGTATAATCCTTTTTGGTTGTCATTATCATTATAGCATAGAAGAGAGACTGTACCGACATACACTAAAATGTGGCTATCTCCAGGTTTACAAGTCAATTTTTTCCTAACTTTGGAAAATTTTTAAATTAAAAAAAAAATTTAATTAAAAATTTTTCTACAAAGACTTTAATTTTTAAAAAGTACAAAAACACTGTTTTCCCACAGACTGCTTATTAGTTGCAAGAGGGAAAATAAGTAACTATACTGTGAAGAAACTGGACAACACCTTGACTGAGTGAATCAAATTTACCATCACCAATGAGGAGCAGACAGACATCGTGTGCCTCTGATGTGATACTCCGGGAGGGATTCAACATCACTTATGAGTACTCAAGCTGCGAATGCATAACCTGAATCTAATCTCAAGGAAATGGACAAAACTAAACTGAGGAATATTCCATAAATGCGTTCTTTAAAAAATGCCATTGTTACGAGGCACAAAGAAAAACTGAGGAACCATTACAAACTAAAGGAAAGTCAAGAGATATGACAACTATACATCCTGTATTGGAGGGCAGTAAATGCTATAAAAGATGTTATTGGGACAATTCATAAAACCGGAATACAGACTGTAGATCAAAGTATTTTATCAGTTTCCTGAATTTGATAACTATATTGTGGTTATATAAAAGAATAAATTTGTTCTTGGGCTTCCCTGGTGGTGCAGTGGTTGAGAATCTGCCTGCTAATGCAGGGGACACGGGTTCGAGCCCTGCTCTGGGAGGATCCCACATGCCACGGAGCAACTAGGCCCGTGAGCCACAACTACTGAGCCTGTGCGTCTGGAGCCTGTGCTCCGCAACAAGAGAGGCCGCGATAGTGAGAGGCCCGCGCACGGCGATGAAGAGTGGCCCCAGCTTGCTACAACTAGAGAAAACCCTCGCACAGAAACGAAGACGCAACACAGCAAAAATAAATAAATAAACTCCTACCCCCAAGATCTTCTTTAAAAAACAAACAAAAAACGCATATGCCCTTTAAAAAAAAAATTTGTTCTTAAGAAATGAAGTATTAAGAGGTAAAGGGAGGGCTTTCCTGGTGGCGCAGTGGTTGGGAGTCCGCCTGCAGATGCAGGGGACATGGGTTCGTGCCCCGGTCCGGGAAGATCCCACATGCCGCGGAGCGGCTGGGTCCCTGAGCCATGGCCGCTGAGCCTGCGTGTCCGGAGACTGTGCTCCGCAACGAGAGAGGCCACAATAGTGAGAGGTCCGTGTAATGCAAGAAAAAAAAGAGGTAAAAGGATATGAGGCATGCAAACTAATCTCAAATATTTCAGAAAAATAGCATGTATGTGTGTGAGAGAGAAAGAGAAATAAATGAATGACAAAGCGAATGGGGCAAAATGTTGAAAACTGGTGAATTTGTATAGAGGGCATACAGGAGTTCTCTTTACTACTCTTATAATAACTTTCCTTTCAGTTTGAAATTCTTTCAAAATAAAAAGTTCTCCTGAATTATACAAAACCTCCTCGACGTAAAAATCTTCAACTTGCAAAATTTCAGAGAATACACATCTAATAAAAAGTAAAACTCTTCCTACCAACAGATGGCGTTAGTAGCCATTTATTTAGTGTCATTTTCAACCTCAGAGCCAAAATGATCTCTTATGAACTAAGCTACATAAACTCTTAAATATTTTTGCCTCATGCAATAACACAGATGAATATTATTTAAGAGGTGGAAGGTGCTCTGGAGATCTCCCCTTGGAGTACATTTCAAACCCCCAGGTCTTCCTTTATTTTAATATTTGCCTCCCTCATCCCGGGAAATGCGCTACCCCTCCACTCCCCACGGAGAATCACCGCTGTAGTAATTTACTATAAAGCAATGTGAAAGCATTGTATCTTTCAAATGTGCAAGAGTAAAAAAGAAGGGGAGGGAAGGAAAATGGAAGTAAAGAAAAAGAAAAGAAGGGACAGGCAAGTTTGCTAACCCCCTGCTTTATTCCAATCCCCTGATTTTACAGTAAGACAACACTCTAATGGGAGGTCATGTGATCTGGCCAAGCTCACATAATCAGTTAAAGGCAGAGGTAGATCTTAAATACAAGTCTGCTGTTTGCTAAACTTTCGTGCTTTCTACAATGCCAAATTACCCTCTCTCTCTACCAATCCTTAACTGGATGTTTAAATACTGTGGAAATGTGGGGCAGTAGAGGGTAAAATATCTGGTCTCTCTCTCTCTTCACGTCTAACAGAAGTTCATTAGGTGAACATGAGAGAAAATACCACGTACACAGGCTACGAACAGTGAAAGCCTTTGTCACTGGCATTCAGGGAACCACCAACAATTGAGGGCAATGTAATTAGAGGGTAAAATGCACGAGTGATGGAAAGCAACAGGAACTGAGTCTGGAGAAGTAGGTATAAAGGGCAACGTTTGCCACAGTAAAAAGAAAAGCCTGGGCCTTCCCTGGTGGTGCAGTGGTTGAGAGTCTGCCGGTCCAGGAAGATCCCACATGCCGCGGAGCGGCTAGGCCCGTGAGCCATGGCCGCTGAGCCTGCGCGTCCGGGGCCTGTGCTGTGCAACGGGAGAGGCCACAACGGTGAGAGGCCCAAGTACCGCAAAAAAAAAAAAAAAAAAAAGAAAAGCCTGGACTTTATCCTATAGGCAATGAAAAGGCAGAGTCCTTATATATGGGACTATTAAATTATACGATCTTACAAGTTTCATTCAGAAGATATGCACACATGCACATACACAGTGACAGAAAGATACTCCTGTTGAATTCATAAATCTCAACAAATGGATACCCTTCTGATGACTTCAAGTACAACAGACCCTCATGTTTATGAGGGATCTGTCCCAAGACATCTTGAAAAATCCCCAAATTTGAGAATATTACTATGGCATATAACACATTAAAGTATAACTAATTTTTTTACTCCTACAGACGTTCAATGACTCTAAAAACACTTAAATAATTTCTACTTACAGTACCATACAACTTGCAAAGTAGACTCATTCACATCATGAATCTAAACCACCACAGAATCTTACATTTTACTTTTTAGTTTATCCAAAATCCCTCTTCCTAGATGTATTGCCTTTGCTCCTCTTTGGCCACAGCACTACAAGCTGGCTCCCACAGCAGACAGTGCTGGCAATAATAATTAACTACACACAAGAAACGGAGAATAACAAATTACACGGAGATGTGCCTACCAGTGTCAGACTAGGATCAAATATGTGCCCAGAAAAATTACAAATTATCGTATTTCATACACCCTCCCAGTCATTCATGGAAGAGTGAAAACCACAAGTGTTAATTTGTGAGAGACAGAGCTCTATTCTATCAGAACTGACTAGACAAAAAAAGCATCATTCTAATAGCAAAGACTCCACTGGCCTTTTAAAAGCAGCAATGCCTTTAACAACATAAATATTTGCATAGTAACTTGTAGCTCACAAAACACACCCTACCAGAATTTCAGCAGAAGGATTTCAGGAAATTTTGTTTTAGTAAATTTACAACCTAGTTTTCCATTCGAACATTTTATTAAGAACCAAGAGTTCTGGGTCTCTTAAGATGTTTACTCCTGCGTAAGTTCCTGGGGCCACCCAATGACCAGGAGAAGATAATTTCCTGTATAAATATTGAGGTGTTATGGAGATTGGAACACTCTTCTTTATTTAACAGCCCCCTAAGATAAATATTATGTTCAACTTAAGAAACTGAGGCTCATAGACGTTTAAGAAGAGGAATATCTCTTAAGAGTAAAGAAATCTTTCCTGGAAGTTTCCTCCTTCCAAGTTTTTCCCACCCCTCCCCTCCAAAAGAAAGGCTTCCCTACATGTATCAGTCACCACAATTCCTTCATATTTATTTATGCCAAGGAGGAAATGTGAGGAAAATTTTCACAGAGAATCTGATATTTGAGATGAGTAGATATTGGGCCGATGCAAGGGAAATGGTAAGGACGTTCATGGCAAGAGGAAATAATACTTGCAAAGACAGAATAGGAGAAATTGGCATGATAGGAGAATGTTGGTTAATTCTTTGCAGAAAAAGCATGCATGTGTATGTGTGTGTGTGTGTGTGTGTGTGTGTGTGTGTGAGTGAACATGGACAATAAACTGTAAAGGCAGACTGGAGTCAGATCATAAAGCATTAACAGCATGGGAAAGAAACATGCATTTTATTTTCTAAATCAAGATTTCTTAACTAAGAGACTATGAATTAAACCCTGGGGCCATGAAATGCCCAACTCCCCAAAAGCAGGAAAACTGTATGATGAACACACAAAAATATCATTTTCCTGGATCCACAGCTATCAAATGATTTTTCAAAGGGACTCAGAAATGAAAAGCGGTTACGAATCACTATCCCCGGTGACTGAAAGTCACTGTATAATGTTACAGGTAGAGATATGTGCCATAATACTTTCATTTTAGAAAGGTAACTGGCAACATCTGTGGAGGCTGATGGATTAGGGAGAGAACCTTAAAAGCAGAGGGAGCGATAAGAAGGTACTGCCCTACTCTAGCCAAGAGGTTATAAGTACTTACATAAAAAAAAAAATAACTAATTCCAGAAACTTTTCAAAGGTAAACTTGCTAGAATTTGGGTTGTGATCAAGAAAGGAACTCAGCCTGCCTTACCATTCTACTTCTCATTTAAAGTTCCTGTCATCTACTTATCACATACCATCATCAGGAAAAGCCATGCCATACAAGCAGAGCAGCTGCAAGTGAAAAGGTACCTCTTTCTTCCATTTGCAACTGGCCACCACTGGGAAACTAACCAGAAAGTGTCAAATGTTCCAAAGAGAAAATGCTGATAGCCTAGAACAGGGGCTGGCCAACTATAACCCACAATCTGAACCCAGGCCTGTTTTTATAAATTAAGTTTTATTGGAACACAGCCACACTCATTCATTTCTGTATTGTTTATGATTACTTTCATGCTATAAAGGCAGACCTGAATAGATGCAACACAGACTGTATGACCTGCAAAAAAGGCCTAAAGTATTGACTATCTGGGCCTTTATGCAAAGTTGGCCAACTCTTGGTCTAGAACAAAAACAGGGACAGATTCTACCTCAGAAAGCACTCCTTTAGTACAACAGATGGGAGTAATATGCAGAGGAAGGCTGTAATTGGACGAAATTCAGCCGTATAACATCAGTCTTCTGGGCACAACTGTAGATATATTTGTAGTACCAGCAAACTACTCCTAATCAAATTGAATATACAAAATTCCCAGTATTCCTCTACTTGGAAAAATACTGTTCCTCGTAAGCAACATATTAATAAGGACCAATGTTCTCAACCCATTTCAAATCCTTGTTCTTTTCCCTCATTCTTCCACTAAAACCTACTTTCTCCCCCAGGCTCTCTTTTTAAAAGGAAAAAGAAGAAAATACTAAAATCCAAGTGTCACCATGTAAGCTGCTGAACTTATCTGAGAACCAGGGTCTTGGCCTATTTGTGGAATACTGGAAAAAAGGAGGCTAGGTAGACATTTTAAATTAATGAATCTTAAATCTAAATTTCAGATATCAAAGCTCCACTAATTATTTCAAAAACAAACTAGATTTTAGTCCATCAATTAAAATTAAGCTCTACGGGTGGCTTCTACTAGACTAGCGTGGGAAATTATATGTATGGTGGTCATAATTTTTTTAAAAAACTTTTTCCAAATGATATGAAAACAAATATTTCAACATATCCAAATTGATCAACTCCAGGTGGCTATATAAAAATCATTATTTCAAAAATGAAAGAAAGAGTCTCATAAACACATCATCCTCACATTCCCAAAAGTCTAAGACAATTTTCTCCAAAGGATTTTATTTAGCAACTTTTTTTTGCCAATAACATGTTCAACACAGGAATGTATAATAACACAGGTTTCAAATAATAAGCAGCTAAATTGACTTTAGATACTTTAAACCAAGGTTTCTTAACGTTGGTGCTATTGACATTTGGAACTAGGTAATTCTGTGTGAGGAGGACTTTGCTGTGCATTGTAGGCTGTTTGGTAGTAGCTGTGGTCTCTATCCACTAGATGCCATTGAACTAGTTTTGGCAATCAAACATCTCCAGATACTGCCAAATGTCTCCTGGGGAGCAAAACTGCCTCAGCTGAGAACCACTGCTCCAAAAGAATTAAACTTAAAAAAAAATTTTTTTTAAAACATGTTTCTTTTGCTTTCCAAGTCAATTGTTACACAGACATGTTGGGTGCCTGAGCTGGAAGGAACCTTGGAAATCATGTGGTCCAAACCATACATTTTACAGGTGAGAAAAATAAGGGCTATAGAGGGCTACTTGAGGCAGTTGAGAGCGTAAGAGAGGCAGGAGCCCATGACCCTCAGTTCCAGGTCAGGACACCAAGAGGACCAAAGAGCCAACTCATTTCCACAGGTGCTTACTAAGCATCTCTTATTATCTTTCAAAGAGCACACATTTTTTATTTATTTATTTTTGCGGTACGTGGGCCTCTCACTGTCGTGGCCTCTCCCATTGCGGAGCACAGGCTCCGGACACGCAGGCTCAGCGGCCACGGCTCACGGGCCCAGCCGCTCCGCGGCATGTGGATGTGGGATCTTCCTGGACCGGGGCACGAACCCATGTCCCCTGCATCAGCAGGCGGACCCTCAACCACTGCGCCACCAGGGAAGCCCCCAAAGAACACACATTTTTAATTTGATAGAGTTCATTTTATCAATGTGTCGTTTTATTGGTTGTGCTTTTGGTGTCGTACCTAACAAATATTCGCCTAACTCAAGGTCACAAAGATTTTCTCCTGTTTTTGTCTAAAAGTTTTATATCTTTAGGTGTTACACGTAGGCCTATGATTCATTTTGACTTAATTTTTGTAGACAATGCAAGATACAGACTGAAGTTCATTTGCTTGTATGTGGATATCCAATTGAGCCAGCATTTTTTTAAAACAGACTATCCTTTCTTCAATGAATTGCCTTTGTACTTCATTAAAATTCAGTTGTCTATATATTTACTGGACTTATTTTTGGACTCTTCTATTTCACTGATCTATTTCTCTATATTTACACCAATACTACACTGTTTTGATTACTTTAACTTTATAATGAATTGTGATATCAGGTAGTATTAGCTCTCCAACTTTGTTCTCCTTTTTCAAAGTTGTTTTAGATATTCTAGGTCCTTGCCATTTCTACATGAATTTCAGAATCAGCTTGTCAATTTCTACAATAAAGCCTGCTAAGATTTTGATTGGGTTGCACTGAATCAACAGCTCAATTGGGGAGTGATTTCACCTTAGCAACAATGAGTCTTCCAACCCATGCACAAAGAATATCTCCCCATGTATCTACATGTTCTTTAAGTTTTGTTCAGCAATGCTGTGCGTAGTTTTCAGTATTTCATACATGTTGCTATTGTCAATGGTATCGGTTTTATTAAATTTCAATTTCTGACTGTTCGTTGCTAGTACAAAGAAGTGCAATTGATATTTATATATTGATCCTGTATCCCATAACTTTACTAAACTCACTTAATAATACTTTGTGAGGCCAGAATAACCCTTATACTTAAACTAGACACAAACAGTATGAGAAAAGAAGACTGCACAAAAATATTCCACATGCAAAAGTTCTAAACAAATTATAGGAAACTGAACGCAACATTTTTCTAAAGAAAATATAGTACATGATGACCAAATGGGGTTTATTCTAGGAATGCAAGTTTAGTTTAACATTTAAAAAGCAATGAATGGGGCTTCCCTGGTGGCGCAGTGGTTGAGAGTCCGCCTGCCGATGCAGGGGACACGGGTTCATGCCCCGATCCGGGAAGACCCCACATGCTGCGGAGCAGCTGGGCCCGTGAGCCATGGCCGCTGAGCCTGCGCGTCCGGAGCCTGTGCTCCACAACAGGCGAAGCCACAATAGTGAGAGGCCCGCATACCACAAAAAAAAAAAAAAAAAAAAAAAAGCAATGAAAGTAATTCATTCTATGAACCAACTAAAAAAGAAAAACCATGTAATCAACTCTATAAATGCAAAAATAAAAAAGCATTTAACAGTCTTACCTCCATTCCAGATAATACCGGAGCACATTTTAGAAAGGAACTTCTTCAACCCAATAAAGGGCATATCTGAAAAAACTACAAATAATGTAGTTTTAATGGTCGAAAACCAAATGATTTCTCCCTAAGACCAGAAATAAAACAAGGTTGTCTACTCTCACCACTTCTGTTCCACAGTGTACTGGAGATTCCAGACAGTGCAGTCAAGAAAGAAAAAGAAATAAAAGGCATCTAGAATGGAAAGGAAAAAGTGTGTTTTTTTTTGCAAACATGACTGTGTAGAAAATCTGATGGAACCTATGAAACTACTAGAACTATTGATAAATTAAGAAGCACTCCCTCCTCTGAAATTTTCTCAAAGTGTTTCTGTAGAACTGCTATAATTTATTCCTTAAATACTTAGTAGAATTCACTTGTGAAGTCATCTGGGCCTGGAGGTATTCTTTTGGTGGGAATATTTCAATCAAAAATTCAATTTCTCTAATAGATACACGGCCATTCAGGTTGTCTATTCTTGAGTGAAGTTTAGTAGCATGTCTTTTGAAGAATTTGTCCTTTTCCTTTGTTATAAAATTTATAGGCATAAAGTTGTTCATAATATTCTCTTGTTACTCTTTTTTTTTTTTTTTTTTTGCGGTACGTGGGCCTCTCACTGTTGTGGCCTCTCCCATTGAGGAGCACAGGCTCTGGACGTGCAGGCTCAGCGGCCATGGCTCACGGGCCCAGCTGCTCCGCAGCATGTGGGATCTTCCCAGACCGGGGCACGAATCCGTGTCTCCTGCATCGGCAGGCGGACTCTCAACCACTGCGCCACCAGGGAAGCCCTGTTACTCTTTTATTATCTATAGAATCTGTAATGATGTCACCTCTGTCGGTCCGGTTAGAACTTCATCAATTTTATTGATCTTCCCAAAGTCAGTTTTAGGTTTCACTAATTCTGTCTACTTTTTTCTGTTTTCTATACTTAATTTCCACATCGGTCTTTACCGTTTCCTCTCTTCTAATTACTATGGTTTAATTTGATTTTTAATTTCTTAAGGTAGAAGTGGAGGTCATTAATTTGAGATCTTTTTTTTCCTAATATAAGCATTCAGTGCTATAAATTCCCCCCAAGTTCTGCTTTAGTGGAATCTCACAAATTCTGATATGTTGTGTTTTCATTTTCATTCCATACAAAATCTTTTAATCTCTTTGAATTGTGTTATTTAGTTTCCAAGTAAGTTTTCCAAAGTCTTCTCTTAGTAATTTCTAATTTAATTCCATTGTGATCAGAGAGCACAGGATCTCAATCCTTTTAAATTATGGAGACTTGTTTTATGACCCCAAAACATGGTCCATCATGGAGAATGTTCTGTGGACATGTAAGAAGAATTGAGAAGAATATTCTGCTATCGTTAGGTGAAATATTCTATAAATGTTAATTAGGTCAATTGGTTGACAGTATTGTTCAAGTCCATTATATCTTTGTAAAATATCTTTGTAACTTTCAATGCTCAGGAAAGGGTATTAAAATATCCAACTAAAATTGCAGATTTGACTGTTTCTCCTTGGAGTTCTATCCATTTTGTTTCAGGTATTTTTGAAATTCTGTTATCAGAGGCACAAACGTTTAGAACTGTTATGCCCCCTTGATTAACTGACCTCTATTATTTTGTAATGACATTCTTTATCCTTGGAAACATCCTTTGCTCTGAAGAAATCTACTTTGTCTAATATTACTATAGCCACTCCATCTTTCTTTTGACTATTGTAAGCATAGTATATCTTTTGCCATCCTTTACTTTTAACCTATTTGTATCTTTATATTTAAAGTTATGTTTCTTACAGGCAATGATATAGTTGGGTCTTGCTAAATCCAATCTGTTAATCTCTGCCTTTTAACTGGTGTGTTTAGACCATTTATATTTAATGTGATTACCAATCTGGTTAAAATTAAGTCTATTGCCTTACTATTTGTTTCTCTTTGTCCCATGTTCTTTTTTTCCCTCTTTTTATGCCTTTTTTGAATTAAATGAGTATATACTCTGATTTCACTTTAACTCTTTTGATGGCTTATTACTTGTAACCTTTTTAAAAACAGAATTGCTTGAGGATAGTATGTATCTTTTCACTTACCATGGTCTACCTTCAAGTGATATTATACCACTTCAGATACAGTATAAAATTCTTACAGTAGTATACTACCTAGTATCATATCTTGCTCACCTAACACTCTGTTCATAAATGCTACCTCTTTGTTAAAAATGGGAGAGAAGCACTAGAGAAATGTAAAAGAAATAGTAGCAACAAACTGAGACCTCTTCCTTGGCTTCATTTAAAAGGCAAATAAGAACTGAGAAGGAAATAGATGCTTAAAAACTAGAACTACAACCATAACACCTGGGTTCAAATCCTAGTTCTGCCACTTACATATTGTATAACATAAGGCAAGATGATTAGCCTTCCTGTTTCTCAGTTTCTACCTCTTTAAAATGAAAGTAACAACAGTACCTTCTTCACCAGGTTATTGTGACAATCCAATGAGTTAACACAAGTAAAATGCTTAGAACAGCACCAAGTAACTATGAAATGGTTAAAAAATAAAGAATACCTCTGAGATATTCTGAGTTCAGTTCCAGACCACCGCAATAAACTGAATATTGCAATAAAGCAAGTTTCACCAATTTTTTTGGTTTTTCAGTGCATACAGAAGTTATGTTTACACTATACTATGGTCTATTAAGTGTACAATGTTATGTCTAACAAAATGTACATACCTTTATTTTAAAATACTTTATTTGGGGGACTCCCCTGGTGGTACAGGTTAAGAATCCACCTGCCAGTGTAGGGGACAGGGGTTTGAGCCCTGTTCCGGTAAGATCCCACATGCCACAGAGCAACTAAGCCCATGTGCCACAACTACTGAGTCTGCACTCTAGAGCCCACAAGCTGCAACTACTGATCCTGAAGCCCACGTGCCCTAGAGCCCACACGACCTAGACCCCATGTGCTGCAACTACTGAAGCCCATGTGCTGCAACTACTGAACCCTGCGTGCTCTAGGGCCCGTGCTCCGCAACAAGAGAAGCCACTGCAATAAGAAGCCCACGCACCGCAATGAAGAGTAGCCCCGACTCACCACAACTAGAGAAAGCCTGCAAGCAGCAATGAAGACCCAACGCAGCCAATAAATAAATAAATAAATAAATGTACTCTTTCTTTAAAAAAAAATACTTTATTTCTAGAAAACACTAACCACCATCTGAGCCTTCAGCAAGTCAATCATGTTGTGGGTGGAGGGTCTTGCCTCAATGTTGATGGCTGCTGTTTGATCACATTGGTGGTTGCTGAAGACTGGGTGGCTATGGCAATTTCTTAAAATAAGACAACAATGAAGCTTGCCACACTGATTGACTCTTCCTTTCATGAATGATTTCTTTGTAGCATGCAATGCTGTTTGATAGCGTTTTACCCACAGAACTTCTTTCAAAAATTGGAATCAAGCCTCAAACACTTCCACTGCTTTATCAACTAAGTTTTTGTTATATTCTAAACCTTTGTTAAAGGTTTGTCACTGTATCTGCATCAGGAGTAGATTCTATATCAAGAAAACACTTCCTTGCTCATCCCTAAGAAGCAACTCCTCATCCATTCAAGTTTTATCATGAGATTGCAGCAATTCAATCACATCTTCAGGTTCCACTTCTTGTTCTAGTTCTCTTGCTATTTCCACCATAGCTGCAGTTACTTCCTCCACTTAAGTCTTGAACCCTTCAAAATCATCCATGAGAGTTGTAATCAACTTCTTCCAAACTCCTGTTCATGTTGATATTTTGACCTCTTCCCATGCATCATGAACATTCTCACTGGCATCAAGAATGGTGAATCCTTTCCAGAAGGTTTTCAATTGACTTTGCCCAGATCCATCAGAGGAATCACTATCTATGGCAGCTATAGCCTTAGAAAATGTATTTCTTAAATAATAAGACTAGAAAGTCAAAATGACTCTCTGATCCTTGGGCTGCAGAATGGATCTTGTATTAGGAGGCATGAAAACAACATTAATCTCATACACCTCCATCAGAGCTCTTGGGTAACCAGGTGCACTGTCAATAAGCAGTAATATTTTGAAAGGAATCTTTTTTCCGAGCAGTAGGTTTCAACAGTAGACTTAAAATATTCAGTAAAACATGTTGTAAACACTGTTGGTGGGAATGTAAACTGGTGCAGCCACTATGGAGAACAGTATGGAGGTTCCTTAAAAAATAATTACCATATGATCCAGTAGTCCACTCCTGGGCATATATCCAGAAACGACAAAAACTCTAACTCGAAAAGATACATGCACCCCAAAGTTCACAGCAGCACTATTTACAACAGCCAAGACATGGAAACAACCTAAATGTCCACTGACAGATGAATGGATAGAGAAGATATGGTATGTGTGTGTGTGTCTATATATATAATATATAGACACACACACACACACACACACACACACCCATACATACACACAATGGAATATTACTCAGCCATAAAAAGGGAATAATACCATTTGCAGCAACATGAGTGGACCCAGAGATTATCATACTGAATGAAGTAAGTCAGAGAAAGACAAATATTATATGATATCAGTTATATGTGTAATCTAAAAATATGATACAAATGAACTTATTTACAAAACAGAAACAGACTCACAAACATAGAAAACTAACTTACGGTTACCAAAGGGGAAAGGTGTGGGGGAGGGATAAATTAGGAGTTTGGGATTAACAGACACATACTACTACATATAAATTAAATAAACAACAAAGACCTATTATATGGCACAGGGAACTATATTCAATATCCTGTAACAACCTGTAATGGAAAAGAATCTGAAAATGAATATATATAACTGAATCACTTTGCTGTACACTTGAAACTAACACAACATTGTAAATCAACCATGCTTCAATAAAAAGTTGTTTTGAAAAACAAACAAAAATTGGAAAGAGATGCGCTACCCTTAAGGCTTTGTTGTTCCATTTGTAAAGCACAGGCAAAGTAGATTTAGCATAATTCTTAAGGGGCATAGGACTTTTGGAATGGTAAATGAGCACTGGCTTCAATTTAAAGTAGATCCCACAAGCCATGTGGTGCAGCCAAAAATAAATGAATGAATGAATAAATAAAGCCACCAGATGCATTAGCTGGTAACAGTAGAGTCAGCCTGTCCTTTGAAACTTTGAAGCCAAGCATTGGCTTCTCCTCTCTAGCTATCAAAGTCCTAGATGGCATCTTCTTCCAATAGAATGCTGTTTTGTCTACATTGAAAATGTGCTGTTTAGTGTAGCCACCTTCATTAATTATCTTAGTTAGCTAGATCTTCTGGCTAAGTTGCTGCAGATTCTCCATCAGCACTTGCTGTTTCACCTTGCACTTTTACGTTATAGAGACAGCTTCTTTCCTTCAACCTCATGAACCAACCTCTACTAGCTTCAAACTTTTCTTCTGCAGCTTCCTCACCTCTCCCAGTATTCATACAATTGAAGAGAGTTAGGGCCTTGCCCTGGATCAGGCTTTGGCTGAACAGAATGCTGTAGCTGGTTTGATCTTCGGTTCAGACCACTACAACTTTCTCCATTATGAACAATAAGGCTGTTTCACTTCTTATCTCAGTTTTCAACATGTCTTCCACACTACGCTTAATCATTTCTAGCTTCTGATTTAAAGGGAAAGATGTGCGACCCTTCCTTTCCCTTGAACACTTAGAGGCCAATGTAGGGTTATTAACTGGCCTAATTTCAATACCCTTTCTTGGAATAGGGGGGGCCCCAAGAGAGGGAGAGAGACCAGCGGGGCTGGGGGTGGGCCATGGCCAGTTGGTGGAGAAGTCAGAGCACACACAACATTTATTAAGTTCACTATCTTACACAGGGGTAAGGTTCGTGGTGCCCCAAAACAATTACAATAGTAACATCAAAGATGACTGACCACAGATCACCATAACAAATATAATAATGAAAAAGCTTGAAACATTGTGAGGATTACTACCAAAATGTGACCCAGAGACACAAAGTGAGAAAATGCTGTTGGAAAAATGGCACCAACAGGCTTGCTCAATGCAGGGTTGCCACAAACCTTCAATTTGTAAAAAAAACAAAGTATCTGTGAAGTGCAATAAAGCAAAGTGCAGTAAAACAAGGTATGCCTGTAAATATAACAAGTCCTATTATTCACAATGAATAAGACAGTATTTTTTAATGCCCTATACACTACCTAAAATAATCTTTACCAACCCACACACTGGGTTGCACTTCTCTAAGTGAATCTACAAGTAAATTAACTACTTAGGCTCTTTTACTTGCAAGAAATTCATTCAAGTTACCCCAAATATCATTTTAGGTATATATTATGGTCTTAGTATTGTTGTAAAAGCTTTGTATGTGTCATCTCATTTAATCTTCACATCAACCCCAAAAGGAAAGGATTTACGATGCTCACTTTTTACAGATGAGGAATGAGACAGAGCAATTAAAACAACCTGCCCAAGTCACACAGATAGTAAAAGACATAACCAGAATTTGACTGCCAGAAGTCTGACCCCAAAGCCTGCATTCTTTCTTGGGAAAAAACTGGATGTCGTCTCAAGAAGGGCAGGAGCCACAGACGTACTAGAGGTAATGGAAGAAGAGTATCTACAGAGCCAGAAAGCAGAATCTTCAATCTCAGGCTCTGTGCCTGTCTTTCTCTCACCACATGGTTTCTTGCTTACAGCTTTGTGCTTCTCTCGGACAGATGCCCCATATTCTTTTCTGGTTACCCACTGGCTTTCTCAACTCCTTTATCATTTCTGTACTCATAGCTTCTGCTTATACTTACTTTCCAGTCTCTTAAACTTTAGTTTTACAGGATTCTACACGAATGTATCCTTCCAGCATCAGCTCCCATGGCTCAATGGCAAATTAACTCCATGTTTCCTATAAATGGCTGTAATTTCCCCCATCAGACAATCCTAGGTTGTTAGCTGGTTTACAGATTAACAGCCCTTAGGTCAAATGCCCACTCCTGGACCAATCAGGTGCAATATAGTTCTATATGGTTAAAAACATAGCTATTAAAGTCTGTTCCTCTGCAGTGTACTATGGAAAAAGGAGATTTCCTTCAAAGGAACTGTAGGCACACCAGAATTATAAAACACATGTCTAGGACACTGAGTCAGCTAAGTCACCATTAACCTGGGGCTCAAAAGTCTTTTCAGTATTTTTAATCTATTTAGTTATAGTGTAATTAAGGAGTTATAAATACAAATTTTGGTTGTTATTAAGGAGATCATATAATTTACAGGGTCACACAAGTAAGACATGGGACACAGGCCCAGTAACTGTTAAGTCAAGGGTGGCCATACTACAGCAACAGTATTATGACTGAGAGAAGGAAAAACCCATTGCCATCTATCATTTTCAATTCTGCTCAGAGACAGAAGTAGTAAACATCAATAACCCTATCCATTCCTATAGCTATGTCTATTACGCCACATTGAACTGAAGCAGAAGAGGGGGGCTAGATATGTTGACACTATTACTACAGCCAATTCACAGCTGCCCTTGCTGCCCACAGACGGCTTCAACAGTACTGCTAGTTCCCTTAAGTTCAAATCTTCAACATTATACCTCTAAAACTCTTTCTGCAGATGAGTTCAACCCTACACCTTTTGGCTTTCTTAATGGCAGAGGAAAGTTTTGAATTGAAAACCTTCTGCTACCTAATTAGCTAAGACCAAGTCCTAGGGACAGAAAGGAAAAAGTAAACATATAACTTATTAATGTTACTTTGCTATCAATATTGTTTTAAACCTTCTTGTTGGGAAGATTACCTAATACATATATAACTAGAAGCCCCTCTCCCTTTTTTTAAAAGAACACTGGTTCTAAACAGTTTGGATTTTCCCTCCAGTCTTCATTTACAAATTATCAATTTACAGCCTTAAGAAGAAAGGAAACAGAGTGAGAAGCTAAGTTATTAACAGTATGTACTACCCCTTAAATTTTAATCTGCTTTACTTCTAAGGACTGAATAACCTGCCCATTTTACCAAGTTATTTCCCACTCCATCACTCCAAAAACCCTTCAATCCAAAGCATGCCAAAAAGACTAATTTCTGTTACTATATCTTCAGTAATGCTGTTCCCCAATATTTAAGTTCTTACCACCTTAATGAAACACATTTCTTAAGGACCACTCCTGCCCTCACTGAGCCTCCCTCCGCTCCTGCAAACTGCTCTTCAATCTGACACATAACTACATATGATCTCATGTTATTTACTGTGGTTTCACTCACATAAAAGACTTCATCTCTCACCAAGAAGATGTAAACAATGAGTGCAAGATCTAAAACTTATTCTTCTATGGTAACATTCACAAGTACTGGGCTCACAGAAAACATTCAGAAATACTGTTGACAAAAAGAAGCAAGTCAGGGCTTCCCTGGTGGCACAGTGGTTGAGAGTCCGCCTGCCGATGCAGGGGACACGGGTTCGTGCCCCGGTCCAGGAAGATCCCACGTGCCGTGGAGCGGCTGGGCCCATGAGCCATGGCCGCTGAGCCTGCGCGTCCGGAGCCTGTGCTCCGCAACGGGAGAGGCCACAACGGTGAGAGGCCCGTGTACCGAAAAAAAAATATATATATATATATATATATTTAATAGATAATCCAACTGATAATTTTTAGACTAAACCCAACCAAAATCCATAACCTTATTTTTCAAACAAGTACATCTGAATATATCATTCATTCCTCGATCAAAAAACTGTGAGTGTCCTTTAACTTTATGACAACTGGCTATTTGGATAAAAAGACAAAAATTAGATCTTTCATTAAAATAAATAGGATGAATTAAAGATGAAAAACATTTAAGGCATAAAAACACAAGAAGTAAACATAGGTGAGTTTTTTTTAATGTTGGCACAGGAAAGTCTTGGACTGATAACAGAAAAACAGAAACAGTAGAAGACTGATAAATCTGACTAAAGAAAACATGACACACATAGACAGCAGAACACATGTATTGCATCAATTCTAGGATGAATATTTTCTCATCTTTTAACATCTCTGAAATCAGGATGCCTCTTAAAACTAACAGAGTGTCATGGTTTAACTGACAGCATATTTCTATCCTTAACTGTTGTTACACAGTGTATCTCACAACTGAAGTCAACTTAGATTTAATAAAATAAGTGAGGTGACAAAAAAATAAAATAGGGAAAAGATCTACAACAACCAACAAAAACAATATTCTTCATACATAAAGAGCTCTAACATGTTAAATAACAGGGTGCTTCAACTGCACTGGTTATGTTTCATTTCTTAAGTTATGGGTTAACTGTATTTTTTTTTTCCATTACGGTTTATCACAGGATATTGAAAATAGTTTCCTGTGCTATACAATAGGACCTTGTTGTTTATCCATTCTATGTTAACAGTTTGCATCTGCTAATCCCAAACACCCAATCCTCCCCCAACCCCTCGCCTTGGCAACCACAAGTCTGTTCTCTGTATCTGTGAGTCTGTTTCTGCTCCATAGATAAGTTCATTTGTGTCCTATTTTAGATTCCACATGTTAAGTGATATCATATGGTATTTGTCTTTCTCTTTCTGAGGTTAACTGTATTAATCTTTATGTACTTTTTGTTTATCTGACTTATCTCCTTAAAAGACTTTTAAGAGACTGAGCAATAAGAATATAAGATATGAAAAGGAAATTATACACAAATGTCCGAAAACATGAAAATATAAACTTCACTGAAAAAGTTAAAAAATGCAAATTATAACAAGGAGAATTTATTACATTACAGATCAATATTTATGTTTTTAAAGCTAATCACCAAGTCAGTAAGAGTACAGAGAAACAATTATACGCCATGGGCAAAAATACAAATGTACTTAACCTCCAAACAGCAATCCATCCGCCTTTTAGAAATTCATCAAAAGGAAATGATCAGAGGGACTTCCCTGGTGGCGCAGAGGTTAAGAATCTGCCTGCCCACTATGGAGAACAGTATAGAGGTTCCTTAAAAAACTAAAAATAGAACTACCATACAACCCAGCAATTCCAGTACTGGGCATATACCCTGGGAAAACTGTAATTCAAAAAGAGTCATGTACCGCAATGTTCATTGCAGCACTATTTACAATAGCCAGGACATGGAAGCAACATTAGTGTCCACTGACAGATGAATGGATAAAGAAGATGTGGCACATATGTACAATGGAATATTACTCAGCCATAAAAAGAAACGAAATTGAGTTATTTGTAGTGAGGTGGGTGGACCTAGAGTCTGTCATACAGAGTGAAGTAAGTCAGAAAGAGAAAAACAAATACTGCATGCTAACACATATATATGGAACCTGAACAACAACAAAAAATGGTTCTGACAAACCTAGGGGCAGGACAGGAATAAAGACGCAGACATAGAGAATGGACTTGAGGACATGGGGAGGGGGAAGGGTAAGGTGGGACAAAGTGAGAGAGTAGCACTGACATATATACACTACCAAATGTAAAACAGATAGCTAGTGGGAAGCTGCTGCACTGCATGGGGAGATCAGCTGGGTGCTTTGTGACCACCTAGAGGGGTGGGATAGGGAGGGTGGGAGGGAGACCCAAGAGGGAGGGGAACAGCAGAAACTAACACACCATTGTAAAGCAGTTATACTCCAATAAAGATATTAAAAAAAAAAAAAAGAATCCGCCTGCCAATGCAGGGGACACGGGTCTGAGCCCTAGTCCGGGAAGATCCCACATGCTGTGGAGCAACTAACCCCACGTGCCACAACTAATGAGCCTGGGCTCTAGAGCCCACGAGCCACAAGTACGAAGCCCATGCGCCACAACTACTGAAGCCCGCATGTAGCAACTACTGAGCCCCCATGCTGCAACTACTGAACCCCGCGCTCCGCAACGTGAGGCCACTGCAATGAGGAGTACGTGCACTGCAATGAAGAGTAGTCCCCGCATGCCACTAGGAAAGCCCACACACAGCAATGAAGACCCAACGCAGCCAAACATAAATAATAAAATTTTTTAAAAAAAAAGGAAATCATCAAAAAAGTACAGGAATATGTATAAAAAAAGCGAACTCTATCACTCTTCATAGTATATAAAAGTTAGAAACAACCTAAGTGTCCATTAAGAGATTGATTAAATAAATTATGATACACCCACACAAAGTGATACAATACAGCCATTAAAAATGAGGGTAGAGAGAAACTGTCTTTCGAAGTGATATAACTAACCTTGGAAGTATATAAAGACTTTCTTTTTTAAGAAGATGACTTTTTAATTAATTAATTAATTTATTTGTTATTCCTGTGTTGGGTCTTCGTTTCTGTGTGAGGGCTTTCTCCAGTTGCGGTGAGCGGGGGCCACTCTTCATCGCAGTGTGCGGGCCTCTCACTGTCGCGGCCTCTCTTGTTACGGAGCACAGGCTCCAGACACGCAGGCTCAGTAGTTGTGGCTCACGGGCCCAGCCGCTCCGCGGCATGTGGGATCTTCCCAGACCAGGGCTTGAACCCATGTCCCCTGCATTGGCAGGCAGACTCTCAACCACTGCACCACCAGGGAAGCCCCTACAAAGACTTTTTATATGAGCACCAGATTTTTAAAAACTTATTCTTTTTTTCTGGCTTAAAGTGTTTTACTTTTCTTATTGAGATATACACAAATACTGAAATGTATTTATAAATTTTTACTATGTAGACATGCATGCAACCACCAATCAGATAAAGATATAGAGCAATTCCAGCACTCCAGAAGTCTTGCTCCCCTAGTCCGAACCCCTAACCACTGCTCTGACTTCCATCAACATAGATGAGTTTGACCTTTTCCTGAACTTCAAAAAGAGAATCACACAGTACATGCTCTTTTGTGTCTGGTTTCTTTCAACATTTTGTGATATTCACCCACATTTGCTAAGTATAGCAGTAGTTCCTTCTTTTTCACTGATGTATAGTATTCCAGTATAGAGCATACTACAAATTATTGCTCCATTATTCTGCTGACGGACATTTGGCTTGCTTCCAGTTGGGAGCTATTATGTAAAAAACTGCTATATTTTTCCAGATTTCATAACTTATTTTATTTGTATTGTTTCTTAATTTAGTTTCAAATAGTTATATTAATAAAACAAAAAGGATCAAACCCAGAAAAACATGATAAAGAAAAAAAACCCTGGTACCTCATCATATAGACAACTACCATTTTAAGATTTATGTTTTACATAACTGAAATGATGTTATAAATGCTGTTTTTTCTAAATCAACCCCTTTTCCTTTACTTTCTCCCTTCTTTCCCTCTCTCTCCTTTTTACCTTAGACCAACTAGGTAACAAATGTTTACATTTGCTGTGCAACATTTTCTGCTTTACAAGATCACTTATACTCTCCCTCTCACACACACAGGGTTTTTATTGTTTGTTTTACTAAAATGGGTGTTTTATATATTCCTCTGTTATCTTGCTTTTCTCAATTAAATATGGTGAAAATGTCCTCACATCACTGATTATTTTTGCCATGTCTTGTTTTTTTTTAATCAGCTTTGAGTTGTAATTCACATACCATACAATTCACCCATTTACAGTATACAATTCAGGGACTTCCCTGGCGGTCCAGTGGTTAGGACTCTGAGTTTTCACTGCCGAGGGCCCGGGTTCAATCCCTGGTCGGGGAGCTAAGATCCCACAAGCTGCGCAGCACGGCCCCCCAAAAAAAGTATACAATTCAATGGCATGTAGAACTATCACTATAGTCAATTTTAGAACATTCTTATCATTTTAAAAAGAAACCCCACACTCCTTAGACCTCCCCATTCCCTAGCCCCAACCTCAAGCAACCACTAATCTGCTTTCTGTCTCTACAGATTTCCCTGTTCTGCACATTTCATATGAATGGAATCATATAATATGTGGCCTTTTGTGACTGCTTCTTTCACCTAGCATAATATTTTCAAGATTTACTGATGATGTAACATGCATCAGTACCTTACTCCTTTTAAGGGCTAAATAATAATCCAATGTATAGATATGTCACATTTTGTTTATTCACTTGTTGGGTAACGGACATTTGAGTTGTTTCCATTTTTTTTGCCTACAATGAATAATGCTGCCATAATCATCTGTGAACAATATTTTGTGGAGACATGTTTTCATCTTCCTTGGGTATATACCTAGGAAAGAACTGCTGGGTCATATAGTAACTCTATGTTTAATCATCTTAAGAACTGCCATGCTATCTTCCAAAGTAGCTATACAATTTTACATTCCTATTAGTGGATGAGGGATTCAATTTCTCAACATCCGCCTCTATACTTGTTATCATCTAACTTTTTGATTCTAGCCATTCTAGTAGTGTGAAGGGGTATCTCATCATGGTTTAACTTCACTTCCCTTATAGCTAATGATGTTGAGCATTTTTTCATGTGTTTACTGTATATCTTCTTTGAGAAATGCCTATTCAGATCCTCTGCCCGTTTTTAAATTGGGTTTTCTTTTTATTGAGTTGTTAAAGAGCTCTTAATGTATTCTGAATGCAAGTCTTTTATCAGATATTTGATTTGCAAATATCTTCTCCCATTTTGTGGGTTATCTTTTCACTTTCCTGATGGTGTCCTTTGAAGGACAAGTTTTAAATTTTGATGAAATAAAATTTATGTCATTTTTGTTTTGCTGTTCCTGTTTTTGGTGTCATATCCAAGGTCATGAAAATTTACCCCTATGTTTCTTCTAAAGTCCATGTCTTTTGATGTGCATATATATTGATTTCTGTTGGGTCTATATCAAGAAGTGAAATTGATGGATCATACGGCATACACATGTAGAGCTTTAGCAGATGCTACCTAAAGAATTTTCCAAAGTGTTTGTACCAATTTTCAAAGCCATCTGAAATGGATGAGTGTCCCAAGTGCTTTCCATTCTTGTCAACACTTAGTATTTTCAGGTTTTTTTCATTTACACTATTTCTGGTAGGTATGTACTCATATCACATGGTAGTTTTAATTTGCAATTCCCTGAAAATTATGTGTGAGTACCTTTCACTTTGGCCATATGGATAATTCATTTCATAAATGCCTTTTCTGGTCTTTTGCCCATTTGTTTTAAAATTGGGTTGCCTGTATTTTTTTTAATTGACTTGTATATTTTTCATATACTCTGGATACAAGTCCACTGTTGTACTATAAGTATTGCAGACACTTTCTCCACTGTGTCACTTGTCTTTTCACTCTCTTAATAGTATCCTTTGATGAACATAAGTTCTTATTTAATGAAGAAAAATTTATCAATCGTTCTTTTCTGGTATTCCTTATGTCTTGTTTAACAAAAACCTCTCCCTTCCATAGGGTCATGTAGATATTTTTCTATGTTTTCCTCTAGAAACTTTATTTTTCACCTTCGATGTTACATCTATAGTTCCTTCAAGGAGCACATAATCCCTATGTTACAAAATTATTTCAGAGAAGAGAAAAAAAGGGAGAGCTTCACAACTCATTTTATGAACCTACCACAACTCTGAAGTCAAACAGATACATATAAATCTCTGATAAATTTATCTACTGATAAAAGTAAATTTTTAAAAAGCTCTAAGGCAGTGGCAAATCAAGTTCAGCAGTTAGAGGGAGAAAAAAACGAATGCAACACAGCTATGTAGGGTTGGACGCAATAATGCAAACTATTAATGTAATACATCCTATAGCGGATTAATGGAGAAAATATATATGATCATTTCTAACAATACAGAAAAAGCACTTGATAAAATGCAATACTTATGATATTATAAGAAAAAAGTCTTACAAAACTAAGACTAGAAGGTATTTCTTAACCTTTTTTAGTTATATTATCAAAAACTTATAGTAAGGTAGGGGAAATACGGAGAGGTTGGTAAAATGGTAGTATAAACTTTCAGTTATAAGAAAGTTATAAGAAAAAAGTCTGAGGATTTAATGTATATCATATGGTAACTATAGTTGATAACACTATATTGTAAAACTGAAATTTGCTTAAAAAGTAGAACTTTAGTGTTCTCACCAAAAAAAAAAAAAAAGAAAACTATATGAGGTGACAGGTGTATTAATTAACTCAATGCAGGGAATACCTTCACAATGTATACATATATCAAATTATCATGTTGTATACTTTAAATATCTTACCATTTTATTTGTCAATTATACCTCAGTAAAGCTGAAAAAATACAGTTAATAACATCTATTATGTTCTCTTTTCTGCATAATTTTCCTTTCTTGTTAACGTCTCTGTGTGTGTTTAATTTAATTATGTTAGTTAGTTAAAATATAAATGTAATAAAGGCAAATGTTTTTGTCTTTAGCTGTATCCCCAGCACCAAGAACTATTCCTGGAACACAGAAAATGCTCCATGGCTTTTAAAAAATGAATAAATGAATGATATCTAAATCAAAATTTGCATTTGGGAAAAATTATAGTACTTTCTTTTGGCATTTCTCTAGAAATAAGCAGTTATATACAGGCCACGTTTGTATGTATAAAAATATACACATTTATATGTATATAGTACTTATGTATGAAAATCGTTCTGATGATTAATTTTTAAAACCCTATCTGATAGGGAAAAAAAAAACACAAAACCTTCAGTAAGCTGTCATACTTGATGAGATTTTAGAGGTATTCCTATTGAAGTCAGGAACATGAAATTCAGGATCATCTCTCTCAAGTAGGCCCTTAATGCTGACTGGCAATCACACTATATTTCTCTATTCTATTCTCTTCTACTCTATTCTATTCCCCTTCCCACTCTTTGATGATTATGTCACATATTTTCCCTCTTGTCAAACCTCCAATACATACTCCCATTCTTCCCTACTCTCAGCTAATGATCTTGCTTCTCATACATTAACAGAAAACCTCAGATGAGAACTTCCTCAAGCTACCACCATCACGTCTCTTTCCATATATTCTGTTCTTCTCTCCCAATTCTGTAGACAAACTCTCCGTACTCCTAGTAAAGTTCAAAGGCTAATCCTTCCACCTGTGCCACAAGTCTATGTCTATGGCTGATTTCACGCTACAAAAGCAAAGCTGAGTAGTAGTGACAGAGACTGTACTGCCCACAAAGCCTAAAATACTTACTATTCAGCCCTTTAAAGAAAAAACTGGCTTGAGTCTTGTACTAGATCATCTCCGCTCTCATCTAATACGGACACTGCTGGTTGAAAAGGCCCACTAAGTCCCATGCATAAGAATGAAGTTAAGATCCACACAAGACCCATACAACATCAGAGACATATCAGAGACTGATGACAAAGAAAGGATCTTAACAGAAAAAGGTCACATATAAAGGATGAAGACTAAAGGGCATAAGACTTTTCAAAAATTATAGTACAATCCCTTAAATTTTGAGGGAAAATTATTTCACCTTAGAATTCTATACCCAGACCAGCCAAATTATCAACCAGGTGTCAGGGTAGAAAGAAGATATTTTCAGCAATACAAACATCTCAAAAATTTCACCTCCTCAAATATCCTTTCTTGAAAGTTACTGAGGGATGTATTTCACCAAAACAAAGGGGTAAACTGGAGAAAGAGGAAGACATGGATCGAGAGACCATAGGCTCTAATGCAGGGAAAAGGCAAAGAGAATTCACAGAATCATGAAGGGAAATCACAAGCTAAGACCAAGCAGAGTGGAGAGCCCCCTTGCAGGTCTGAGCAAAAGGATGGAGAGCCCTGGGATTTTTCCAATTAAAAAAAAATCGAATGATCAGTTACCTGATGTGTTTGAACATACTGAGACAGTTTCTGGGGAAGAAAAAAACAGAGACAAATAGGAAACTAAGCAAAAAACAAAAAAGAAAAAATTTTAACTCCAAGAAATATCATCATAGTACACTGCACAGTTCAACAATAAACATGCATACAAAATCATAATAATGCAAACAATAAACAGCATGCTATAACTATATTAGGAGATAAAGGGAGAGGAACTTCAGGTGGCATAAGAACCCAAAACCATAGATAGACTCATCTTCCACAGGAGGAAGCCAACAGATATCTAAAATTGAAAAACAAGTAATATCTTAAAATATGGACGTAAATATTATTAAAAAAAAACAGCTAAAAGTATCAAAAATGGTTGCTCTAGGAGCAGGACCTGGCAGGGAAAGTTGTACAGGGGAGTGGTGTTCTTCATTTTAAGTCTTATAGTACAGCTTTCTTTTTAACTGCACAGTTCTATTATTTAAAGTCAAAAGTTAATTTTTTTTTCAAAGAACAAACAAAACTAGTGAGCTTTGTATCATTTAATACCAATTAACTCACTCACTCCACAAATTTTATCTGGGTATTAATATTAACTATGCCAGGTACTTTTCTAGGTGCTCGGAATGCATCAGTGAACAAAACTAAGTCCCTGCCCTCATGAAGTTTATATCCAGAGGGAAGAAGATAATAAACAAAATCAATGTATGCTATAATGTCAGATAAATTAATGTTCTGAAGACAAATAAAGGTGAGGGTAGAGTGTAATGGGGATGCTGTTTAAGTAGGGTTTTCAGAAAAGGGCTGTCCAAGAGTCAACAAAAAGGAAATCGAGATAAAAAGGAAAAATCTGTTTTGAGAAAAGGTTATGTAAATAAGATAACAGAAGGGTACCAATTAAGCTCAAGGTGAGAGCTTCATTTTAAGCCTCTCATACTCTAAAGCCATGTATCATTCAAAAGCCAGTACCAAAGTTCCCTGTAGTGGCATACATAAACTGTCAGGCACCGTCAAGCTAAGTCCTATGAACATTGCTGTTCATACTCTTCCTACATCCCTAACTAGCCATTACTTATTAAAGTGACTGACTAAATTTATACAAACTTTTTTCTCTCCATAGAACAGGTGGATGTCACACACTTCAAACTCCAGTGTTTTTATTCCTATTTCATAGTTAAAAGTTTTCCTAAATCAAAAGTTCAAGATGTTAATCAAGAAAGATTCCAGATTAATTCCAAGTTACCGAAATTATTCGCATCCGATCTTCATTTTCTCACTAAAGAGAAACCCTAAACCAGAGTTTCAGGCTATTGAATTATCTTTTTATTGAAAACTGAATAACTAAAAAAATGTAGCATCCAGATTAAAGCAACATTTTATTCCAAATACAGTTGTTACACAATAAAAACCTCATATTCAGAAAAGAGGACTGATTTTAATGTCTTATTCTCAAAACACTTATAATTAGAAGTGAATCCAAACTGCCTTTTTTAATATAGCAAAAAAAGCAGTACTTTTAGATTTTAAGTAGGTCTTAAAGTTTAACTCACAAAAAGAAAACAAATTCAATTAATTAAATCTCAATTAACTGTTGGGCTTAAAGTTTAAAAATTATTTTGAAATTTCTGGAAAAGCAGGCTAGTAGCTGTAGTATAGCACTGGATGCTGCTGCTCTCCCCATCCACACTCCCCAGGTGGTGCACCGCATTATAGTAAGAGCTACAACTTGGGTTTAGGTTCACTGCTTGCTTATCGGTGGTGTGCTAACATCTTTAAACCCATTTCCTCATCTAAAATGGAGATAATAATGCCTACCTAAGGTCAGTGTTAATTGTTGGCACTCCTGTAAATAAGAAGTACCAAAACATTGAAGTATCGATAATATATATTAAAAAGCTTTGTAATCGGTGAAGAACTACACCAATGTTTTTCATATTTTAATTTTAAAAAACAACTATCACTTTCAGTCAAAATTCTGATTTTAGTGATAATGGTTATCAGATTCTAAGGAAGAACAACGAGACCTTGGTCCACTCACACATACACAGCCAGAAGAAGAAAAGATGATTTTTTTTAAAATTTAGACTTAAAAAAAAAAGAATTAGACTCCCTTATAAACAAGTGTCAAGAGAGCATTTTAAGCAAACATTTAACTATATAAACCAAAAGAATAAAGCTGTTTAACCACATGTAAACTGTGCACCATGTGACTGCAGGTAGAATGTTTATTTTTGGTGTACTTGGGAACCAGATACCCAAAGTACATAAACATCAGCATATTTTTAAAACAACTGTCTTAATGCTTTTGTTCACTGAGTAATAATTCCCACTATTCTTAGAAGGAAAAACACAACAAATATCCTTAATCAAAAAAACTCATCAGAGGGGTTTTTACTTCTGAAACTTTTAAACTAACACTAAACAGTGTTATCTGACAATGAAGCAGTAGACTATTTTTGCCTACTTACCCTTTAAGCTCCATCAGGGCACAGACCTTTTTCTCTGTTGTATCACCAACATCTAGACAACTAACTGGCACCAAATAGGAACCCAATAAACATGTGTAGAATGAATGAATGAACAAACTGGACCTCTGGACAAAAGCTGAAGTGTTTTCAGTTGCAACAGAACAATTTCACCTGTACATCTATCCATCATTCACTACAAAAAACTACTGTCTCAACTGTAATGACACAAAAAGCTGAAAAAGACAAGAACTGGATACATAAACACACACAAATACATCACTCACGTGTATAATAAAAGTACACAAAGTAAAAGATTAACGAAGCCAGTTTCACAGTAGTTATACTTTCCCTCAGGAGATTTTGGTCTGTTCTTCCTGATAATCAAAATATACATTAGAAAAGCATGTTGCAATATTGATAACACAGCACTATCTTTAAAGTTCTGTTGCAATCTGGAATAATTTAGCCAAAATGAACAATATTTCCAGAGTCCCACCCTGAGTATTTTAAAGTCAAATTCAAATTAATTGAAAGAAAGGTCAATGAATGAATCAAATGAAAAAAACGTAGATCTTGCCATTTCAAAATTATTATACTGAATTTTAAAAAGAGAAAATCTAAGTTTAAAATAAATTATGTTAAAATTATTTATTCAAAAAGGCATCTTAGGTCCTTACACATGTCCCTTAAGCTAGTAAGACAAGTACTTTCCAAATCTTTGAAGCTAGATGATAAACTTTATGCCTACAGAGCTTGAGTAAGAGGTTCTTTTTATTAAAATAACACTGTTTGGATAAGTTCCTTTATAATTCTAAAGTCTACAGTAAAATATGCAGCAGTAACAGTAATACACATTATGATTTTACAGCACTAGGATAAGCATAATTATCTGGATGGAACAGGCTTTTACAGCTAGCAAGCTATGACTTGCTATGACTGTAATACTATGCTGCACGGATCGAAAAGTTTCCCAAAATTCTGATGGTCATCTTCAGAGAGACTTACACAAAGTCGATCTGATGGGGAATACAGAAAAACACCAACTCATAAACACTGGTACGAAAACAAAGCTCTCTACAGCAACTATAGCGTTGAAATTTTAAAACCCAGGGCATGTAAAAGATAAAGCTCAATTAATTGCTGCCTGTATTTCCTACTTTACGGTCTTAAACGCCAGGTATTCGATATTCCTTTTTAGCGCTCTCTTAAACAGAAATTTAGTGTTTCAATGGCCCCTCCTCCACAGCTAACATCAGTGCCCTTTCTTCCTCCTCCCTCACCCCTCCCAGTTAAAACAAATTAACATTTGTACTTAGGTACCTCCTATCAGCTCGCAGCTTCTTCCCAAACACGCCCACGTACACTGAAACTGGCCTGCGTCTACAACACAGCTACAGGAAAAGCGCTTTGATGGGGGCAGGTGGGGGATAATGTAGCTCCGCACAGGTTTACTGCTATTTTCCAGATACAGATAACAGCTTCTCACTCCTGTCTCGGGTTTTTTGCAAATCACCTCCAAAGCATGGTGTTTATGAGCCTGCCTAATCCGATACTGCAGTAGAATCCCGGATATTTGCAACTGTTTGATCAGATCGTGGGGAACCTCTTCTTTTTTTCAATACGCCCGTTCCTAGCGGTACAGCACCGGATCTCGGGCAGCGCTCCAGGCCCCGCGTCCTGCCGCGCGCCCGGCCCGGGGCCAGCGCAGGACCGCCCCTCTGGGTACGAGGCCGGCGAGCGACTAGGTCTACGGACCGCTCCGCAACAGGTCACCCTGACCGCGAGACTGCGGGTCCGCAGGCGGCCAGCTGGGCGGCCGGGCTTCGGGGGCGCAGCTGCTAGGGCCGGGGAGGGGGTGTGGCCCGGCTCGGCGGGTCCCGGCTCCCGGAGTCCCAGCTCCAGCTCACCTGAAGGGAGGCTGAGGCGCCGCTGGGCGCCAGGGTAGCGCGGGCGGAGCCCGGGGGCTTCCGCCACCCAGGAGAGAGGGAGGCGAGGCGGGCTCGGAGGGTCGCCGCGCCCCCGGCCTCGGGACAGAGACCCGGAGCCGGGACCCCATGGCCGCCTCCTGACGCCGAGAGCGAGCCGCCGAGGGAGGCGCGGCCCTGGGTTCCCAGACGCCGGCCCCCCTCCTCCCTCAGCCCAAGCTCTGCAGCTCTCTCTCCGCGCCGGGGTCGAGCAGCGCCGGGGCCCGCGGCCGGGAGATCAACACACCGCAGCGCCCGAGCCGCCGCCATTCCCCGCGCCGCCGCCGCCGCCGCCGCCGCCGCCGCCGCTGCGGCTCCGCGCAGCCCGGCGGGGCGCAGCGCTCCCACCTTCCCTCCCCCGCACCGCCCACCGAGGCTCCGCACCAGGCCCACGGCGAGGGGACCGACCTGTGCAGCCGCGGCAGACGCTTCGGAGATTGGAAAGACGGCGCCGGCCCCCCCGCTCCGCCGCTTTGCAGCCGCCGCCGCCTAGGCTAGCGCTCGGCGACCGGAGCAGTCGGCGTCTCTCATTCAGCGCCGGCCGCCACCGCGGCCGCTCAGGGGAGGGGAGTGAGCTGGATCCACCCCATCCGCGCCGGGGGTGGGGGAGGAGAGCGGACTGGGCGGGGGCGCGCGCCGAGCAGGCGGGGCGGAGCCGCGCTCGCGCACCAACCGAGCGCGCTCGCGCGGGCCCTGAGCGCCGCGGCCGGCGGGGTCTTCCCGGCGCGCGCCCAGCTAGCGGCTCTTCAGCTGTGCGGAGACCAACTGCTGCTGGGGGCCCGCGGCCGCGGCGCGCGCCAACAGCCGCAGTCCCTCTGCTGGGTGCCCGCCCAAAGGAGGGGCCGCTACCGGCCAAACGAGGGGGCGGGAAGGGTTGGCGGACGGACAGGTGTGGCCCCCAAAGCAGCCCCGCCATCCGTTCCCCGCATCCGGCCCTCCACGGTGAAATCCCCTGTGGTGGCCGTCTCCTTCAGCGCAGGCACCTCTTCTTTAAGGCCAGAGAACAAAGTCTGGAAACACTTGGGCTCCAGATCAAATATCCTGCCCGCGCCAGCCGTGTTTTTAGAAGTCGCTGCGCACAAGTGAGGGGGTTCCAAATGTGAAGAGCCACCCCACTGCCGTAGGATCATAAATTATAGTGATCAATACTCTCACATATTAAGATTCGAGAGGCGTTAGAAGTAGGCCTTTGTGTGATGCCCTTGGCTTAATGAGCAAATGACAGAAATCTGGCATCCCTTGGGTCTCAAATTGATGAGTTCCAGGTGAGCAGTCTTTTCACGTTGAATGCAAGAACAAGATTCTGAAATATTAAATCTTTCCTGTGAATGAAAAAGGAATGGATTTGGTTAAACTGTGAAAGGGTGTTGTTTCGGAGGGTGCACTGTATGCGGTGGCCTACTTAGAATTAGCACCATTTGATGCAGTGTGACTATAAATGGAAGGTTTTAAGTGAGGCACCTTTGTATATGCTATCATTAGACCGTTTAGAAATGGATGATTATTGGATAATCTGCAGCCCTTTCTCTAGGCAATATGCAGTAGAATGTGGAAGGAATACTGTGTACCAGCATTGTGCATAAAACATGAAAGGGCCAAAATTATTCTCATTTGGTTTCTTTCCTCTCTTTAATAACCACTAAACAGAATGGATTAATCGTGATATTGAAGAATGCTAATTATTTCCTGCTTTGATTGCCTTGTGTCATAGCCCTTCACTCTAGTTAGGGAAGCTTGAATGCCCTTCAACCCCTTTCTTTCAAATAGTTACTTCTTTAAAGCCTCCCTCTCCCCCACCCCACACCCAAAGGTAGGTTAAAAAACAAAAGCAACAGAAAAAAAAACATAGGTTAAGTTCATGGTTCTTCATTTTTATTTCATTTACTCTTAAAGAAAGTCTTAAAAAGAATCATGATGAACTCACTAGAAGCAGAGAAACCAAAACCAAAACAAAACAAAAGGGCTTCCCTGGTGGCGCAGTGTTTGACAGTCCACCTGCCGATGCAGGGGACACGGGTTCGTGCCCCAGTCCGGGAAGATCCCACATACCGCGGAGCGGCTGGGCCCGTGAGCCATGGCCGCTGAGCCTGTGCTCCGCAACGGGAGAGGCCACAACAGTGAGAGGCCCACATACCACAAAAAAACAAAACAAAACAAAAAAAACCAAAAATCTTTCAAATGAGAATAGACCAAGGCACAAAAAAAAAGGAAAACAGACTACTGGTGAAAAGGGGAGAAATGTATGATGCATACAAGAAGTTTTCCCCTAGATGTTAATTGCTTCAGGTTCCAAAGGAACAACAGGCAAAGAGAATTAGCAATTGGAGGAAAAATCCTTCCAGTTGGGTAAATCAAGTTGGGTAAATATTTAATCTTTTTTAAGTGTTAGTAAGGCAGAAATAGAGACACAGATGCAGAGAACAAACATATGGACACCAAGGGGGGAAAGCAGTGGGGGGTGGGATGAACTGGGAGATTGGGATTGACATGTATACACTAATTTGTATAAAATAGATAACTAATAAGAACCTGCTGTATAAAAATAAAATTTAAAAAAAAGAAGTGGCAAAAAAAAAGATTAAGGAAAAGGTAGATGGCTATGTGCCGACAGTAATACATACAATTATATATGTATATATTTATAAGCATATATGTATATATATCCCATTATCACTGCTTTTTAAAAAATGGGAAAACTGAGGAACAACAGGGAATTCTATTTTGTATAAATGTCTTGCAACTACTTTAAACTTGAATTAGGGTTTCATAAAAATAAATGAGCCTGTGTTCCCACATCTGCCAATAATTTTCACAGTTTACTGTAAGAGCAGTGAAGTTTTCATTTGGACTCTGAAGAGAAAAAGCCATGTGACTCATGAAGCTAGGCCATGGAGATACTAAATTCTTATACATACTGAATTTCTTATGTTAATAACTTGTAAAATAGTATTTTTATTAACTTTTAGAGTTATGTTAAGTTCAAATTTCTGAACCTGGTTAAGGTTAAGAATTTGTGTATAAAAATACAGAAAAAAGTTCATTCTCAATGTCTTTTTTGTTTTTGCCATAGGTTAGAAATTATTTTAGAAAGTCAGTGTCCCTTCCAATTCACTGATATGTAAATGAAAACAATGACTTCTTACACCCAAAGAGTACGAGCAGCGAATTTTCTTCACCAGAGCATCTTTTATCACTGTTAAATTCTCTGAGTTGCTTTATGTTTTCCATTTGCTTTTGCCAAAGACAAGAAATATGCAAAGTCTTAGTATAACAAAAAGTACGAATGTATAAAATAGAAATGCCATTATATAAAATAGAAATCAATAAGAATTCAATATGCTTAAAAGTAGTTTCAGAAGAATCACCATTATGTAACAGTTTTATTACTGTCCATCAATATATTTCCAAGGGATAAGCCAAGGAACTCATTTAGATGTAGAACAAGCAGTTTCAAAGACAAGAGACCACCACTGCAAAAAAAAAAACAAATCAACAAACAACTCATCTCATTACAGCTGTCAAAACAAAATCGAACTGGTGTCACAAGAAAGATTATTTCAGTAACACCTAATTCTATTGCAACCAACAGAATTTCAGTAATAACATATATCTATTATTTCTCTGGGCTGTAACCTTTTTTTCAAATATATATATTGGCTGGACATTTTGAAACAATCTGTTATGTTTGTGATAATCTGATTGAAAATATAGGCAAAGTAGCATATCCAAAATTCAAATGCACAGGGGTCTTTGAAGGGATAGACAGACATTCTCCAGAAAACTGACACCAAGTTACTAGGAGAGCCTGCCACAATTCCCAAATCGAGAGAGACATGCCACAGATACTAAGATACGAAGAACAAAGATAATCACCAGTCCGTTCAAATATGAGCAACAAATTTCAAAAGGCGTAAGGCCTTATTTTACGACTGAGCTATCTCTCACAAGGGCAACTCTATGCAGGGTGTGGATCAGCAGGGATGTATTTACTTAAGATTAATGTTTCTCTGGAACAACTCTTGGGGAGACCAGTTAGTGTATAAATAAATGTTTGCATGAACTAATAATTTTCAATATTAACTTTAAGGACAATTTCAGTAATGCCTCATTTATATGGCAGTGTAAGGAAAGGGGGCAGTGAGGGATTGAACATGATTAGATATTCTAGATAACTGAGGTTTTAATCTGCAAGCGCTAGTAATAGCTTCATTTAAACCACTTGTATTGATGTTTTTTCTGAAATATCACTTGTTTCTCTGCCTTAAACTAATAAAACGTGGTGTAGGGACTTTCCTGGTGGTGCAGTGGTTGAGAGTCCACCTGCCGATGCAGGGGACATGGTTTCGTGCCCCAGTCCGGGAAGATCCCACATGCCGCGGAGCAGCTGGGTCCATGAGCCATGGCCTATGGGCCTGCGCCTCCGGAGCCTGTGCTCTGCAATGGGAGAGGCCACAACAGTGAGAGGCCCGCGTATAGCAAAACAAAAACAAAAACAAAAACATGGTGTAGCTTAACCTATACCTAATGACCCAGAGGTGTCTTAAATACAAAAGCTGTAATACCAAGATGTCCCCAGAAGCTTAGAAGTACTTAGTACCCTTCACTCTACAATAAATAATCATGGCCTACTATGTTCCTGCACTCCTTTGAGTCTAATTGATCTGGACGGTACTAATGACTGATCCCCCTGCTGTCCCTTCTTGCACCACTGCTACAGCACTGATTGTGTGCACACTCACACCTCCCTTTGAACTGTCTTAACATGCTAGCCAAATAACCAATATTTTAAAAATACATGTATAAAGTAGGAGTAAAGAACCTCAGAAAATGCTAAAGCAACTCTGATACTTTGGGGCATTTACTTAGTATAGAATCCATTTGCCTACTTTCGTATTTTCCTCTATATTTTGAAAATTGAGTTTACCAGATAAGTAAATTATTATCGCATTCTACTTCCTTTATAAAAATTCTAGGCATTGTTCTAGACACTTAATGGAAGGTGAGAATCTTTGTCAGTGATGGTCATCACAGTAGTTTCCTTATACTCATATACCCTGCATTCAAATTAAGGTTAGAATTAAAAAACAGCAACAGGAGTTCATAAATCCATACCAGTAATAAATAGATTAAATAAATAGAGAAGAAGGAAGTACTCTCGCTTATGCTAGAATGTTGAATGCCAACAGGTAAATGTGGAGGGAGTACTGGAGTTGAGCAATCATCACTTTGCAATCATAGTAGCAAAGTTTGGGTAAGACAAGAACCATCAATGGATGCCAACTGTAGGGAGAAATTTTGATGAGGAACAGGATATTTGCATCATCTTAGAATTCTTCCTATAGACATCCTATCACTTGCAAGGAAGGAAAAACAGTAATTATACACTGGAGAAGTTGAACAAAACCTTGACCAGGTAATCAAAATTAACATCACGAATGAGGGACAGATGGACATTGTTTGCCTCAAGATGCAATCCCCAGAGGACACAGCATCTAATGAGGAAATGAGGAAATCTAATGAGGAATCTAATGAGGAACTATCAGATAAATCCCAAATGAGGAACTTGCTGTTGTCGTTTTTTTAAGGGGGGTGGGGGCTGTATTCTTCAAGATGTCAATGCCACAAAAGACAAAAGTTGTGAAAATATCCCAGCTAAAGAGCCATGACAACTAAATGCAACATGAGATACTAGATCGGATCCTTTACTGGAGGGGAAAAATTCTATAAAGCACATTATTAGGTTGATTGGAAAACAGATGGTAGATTGATTAAAGTATTGTATCAACGTTAAAATCACTGAAATTCAAAACTGTACTGTGATTATGTCCCTAAATACTGCAGTATTTAGGAGTAAAGGACTAGGATGTATGTAAGGTTGGGGGGGGAATATACACACACACACACACACACACACACATATATATAGAGAGAGAGAGAGAGAGAGAGAGAGAAAACAAAAGTTATAAAACAAAAGAGCTAAAATGTTAACAATAGGTGACTCTGGGTAAACGGTGTTTGGGTATTCCTTGTAACTTTTCTATAAATCTGAAATTATTTCCAAATAAAAAGCTTTTTTTTAAAAAAGTTATAATTTCAAAAAAAGCAGCAATAAGCCATCCATAGACTGTAACATCCTAATTATTTTAAATGACCACCTCACTGCCAAATCCTACATGCTTTCTAAAATTGTTGACTACCCCCATGAAATCGTCTCATCTCTTGGGTTAAAATTATAGAAACAATGAATTTTACAGTGAAAGGGACATCTTATCCAACGTTTTTATTTTAGAGATGAGGAAACTACAGCTCAGAGATTCAAGACTTACCCAAAATCCTTTAACCAGTTAGCATGTCAGAGCACAATCTTGATTCTACTTCTATCTCAACAACTACTGAGCTTTCTTTCTACCTGAGCTTACTGCTCAGTTTCTAGCGCTTTCTCTTTTCCTCTTTGCTAACGCTGTTTCCTAAGGGCCTTGTATTCCCTTCTTTTTACGATTATACAGGGAATTTTTATGACTTTACTGTTTCAACTATCACTGCTCCACTGGTGAAACTTACCCAGACTTCAGTACCACATGTCTAATTTCCTCTATGGCCTCTAGATGAGGACACTTATCATCAGTTCAACCTCTACAAGGTCAAAACTGAAATCACCACAGGAAAAAAATAAAACTTATGAGAATACGTCTACCCTTACTGATAATCAGAGAAAGACACGTTAAAACAAGGTATGTTTTGCCTAATAGACTGGCCAGTTAACAAGGTTTATAATATTCAGGTTTAGCCAGAATGTGGACAACAGACTCTGTCAAACACTGATGGCAGGAGTATAAATGAGCATATCTCTTTAGTGGACAATTTGCCAAAAGCAAGGAAAATTTTTAAGGTACGTACCCTTTGACCCAGCAATTTCACAGATAGATATCGTCCTACAAAAATACTGTGGTGACATTCAAAGAACTATACAGGACTGCTCTTTAAGTATTGTTTATAACAGCAAAAATCGGAATACTTAATATCCATCAGTACAGCAGTGGGTAAATACAATTATAATGTTTCCTTGCATACATGAAAACATAGCTGTATATGAACCAACATGGAAAAGAACCCAAACAAGTTGAAGAGAACTGTGTATACCAGTCTCCCATTTCCTTTTAAGTTGGTGCATACATAGAAATCAGCCTGGAGAGCTATGCAAACAAACTATCACAATGGTTACCCCAGGAGAACGGAATTGGGGGAGGAGGAGGGGACTTTCATTTTTCTACTCTATATACTTTATATATTTCTATTGTTTGGTCTTGTGTTTTTTTTTTTTTACCAGAAGCATGTATAGCTTTTATAAAAGCAAGGACAGCAATAAAAGAACTTTCTTTTTAACCTGAAAACTTTTCTTATTCAGTCACCGTTCACATCATTTCTTCTCTTTAACAGGCTTTAGAATCAATGTTAACTCTTTTCCTTCCTTTAATGTTAACTCTTCTCCGTCCTTCCATTTACTCCTTAGCCTTATAAATTTTTTGCAGTTTTACACACCTTCTCCTACACCACTATTTTCATTATGTCACAGGTCTTCTCTACCCTTACTCACCTCCCAGTTGAAAACTCCCCAGTTCCTTATGGTTTACTAAGGCGGCATCCAAGGACTTCTATAAGCTCAGTCCACCGTGCTAATTCACCTTATCACCACTCCACACACTAGCCAGGCCATTCTTTGATTTAGTCATTCAATAAGCAAACACTTATTTCTCCTCTTAAGCACCAAATATACTTCCATTCGTTTCATTCCAGCGCAACTTTTCCATGTCCCTCTTGTCTGACATTTCACACTGACATCTCCCCTCTCCAACCCCTGCTGAGGTTATCATGGTATCACTCTCTCACTTTGGAAATTTACTATGTGATGACATACAGTTTTACCAAGTGTGTGTTTCTTGTATCCCCAAATAGACTGTAAGCTCCTGGAGAGCACCATACAATTGATTCTCTCTCAATCTCTCTTTCAATCTCTCTCTCTCTATCTCTGGATTCATGTTTATTGAGCATTTACAATACAGACAACACATTAAATGTCTATGTTACCTCATTTTGTTCTCAGGACAACCCTGAAAGGCAGGTATTTTTACCATACTTTTGAAAATGAGGCTTAGAGAAGCTCAGTGATTTGCCCAAGGTCATGCTGCTAAGCAATGACAAAGCTGGGAGTCAAATCCAGGCAGTCTGACTCACAATCTCCATGCTGTATTGCCTCCCCAAAAAACTGTGCTTCTTATATATTCTTGTCAATTAACAGCACAACGTCATGTACATAAATGAAGCTTGGAAAATATTTATTGAATATAATATACTTTATGCTAACAATGAACAATTTGACATGAGATACCCAATACATGTTTAATTTTAAAATAGTATTTTCTAGAATCCAGTTTGGTTATAGAAGCTTATTCAAGAGTTCCAGAGTAAAACTGCTTTCAAAAATCTAAATGTTTTTAGAATAATGGGGAAAGTTAAATGGGAAAAAAAGGCATTAGATCCAATTCCCCATTTTGTCCAGCCAAATGTATTAAAAAATATATTATAGGAGATAATTTTCTACCATAGTAGTGTAGTAATAAAGTTGGTTATCACATTACAGATGGGAAAAGCTTACTGTATAACCACTGAGACCCTTTCCCCGGAGAGATGCAATTCTATCTGTGGTTTCACATTCCAGAAAGAAATATTCTTACTCCTTCTGAAAATTAGTAACATAAGCATTTAATACCTCTGTTAGATCAACCAATAAATTTTATGTAATTCTTACTGTATTTAATAGACTTCACTTAGACTTTCTTCATTATGGCTTAACCCAGCATACACAGATTTGAAACTCATTGTTGAACTGGCAATTATACTTGTCTTTAAAAACCACTATATCTATAACATAGTGGTTGTTATTTAAGAGTATTTGACATGAGAAAGTATAAATAAATGGTGGCAAAATTAATTACAGATTGACTTTTAAACTGTAACTACAGTTAGAAAACATGACTTTATTAAAAACAGCCTAATATGTTAGTCACTTTTCCAAAAAATTGTTTTAAATTTACTGATATCTACTATAACATAAACAATAGCAGCACACACACTGAAACTAAAATAAAACCACTTTAAAACTAATGGGTTTGGGGGCTGAGTTATATCTAAACATAAATATTTACAAAGATGTACTTACGTTTCAGTACTTTTCTTTCTTAACAACATTATTAATTTTGCAATATAACCACAAGAAAAGCAGGGTTTCTGATAGATTAAAAACAAATTTATTGACTACCTTCTAAACTTGGTGAACTGAATATACATGTTTATATCTGCTACCTCCCAAAATTCACCTAAAATTATAATAAAGGATGAAAAGAATGGAAGAGGAGGGGATAATGAATAAAAATTTTGGGAAGATGAAAAAAATAAAGGACAAATAGATTTAATTAAGTGGAGAAAAATGAAATTAACTGCCTGCAGAGGAGAAGGGCCAAAAGAAGCCAGCTGATTTGCACAGCAGAACTCTGGAAAGTTTAGGAATTGGAGACACTGGGTACTGAGAAAAGTGGGAATGAAAGTGCCTCTAAAAATAGAATTGGACAAAAGTACTAGAAGGAACAATTGGACACACAGCCCCTGTTCCCCCTCAAGCTACCATCCCTCCCCCACCCCAAAGGGAGAATGGACTTTTGTTCTATAGAATATTAAATCAAAAATATTGAGGAAAGGTATCTGACCTTTACATATGAACAGTCAGTCAAGAATGGCCAAACATCTTAGAAAAGTCTCTAACTCAGAGCTGCCCCTACCTCTAAAAACAAACAACAAACAAAAAACGAAACCAAAAAAAAAAAAAAAGCACAAAGCAAGGGGAAATTTTTAAAAAGTTCAATCAGTACCTTACAGCAAGACACAATATTGCATTTATTAAGACTAATACGAGAAAGTTACAATCAAAGAACAGAAAAAAAGCTCTTATGAATTAAAAATGTAATAGCCAATATAAAGATGTCAACAGTAGGTTGGAAGATAAAATTGAGGAAATTCCCCAGCAAGTAAAAGACTCGAGACTTAAGCATGTCATAACTCTACACTCACCTATAAGTGTGAGCAAACCGATGTTGTTATGAATTGCTGATTAGAAGGAAATTGGTAAAATTTCTGCAGAGGGCAGTTTGGCAATTTCTTTCAAAATCAGAAATATAATTCCCTTTAATCCAGAAATTCCATTTCTAGAAATTTTATCCTGCAGATAAACTCACTTGTATACAAAAAGAACTATAGGGCTTCCCTGGTGGTGCAGTGGTTGAGAATCTGCCTGCCAGTGCAGGGGACACGGGTTCAAGCCCTAGTCTGGGAAGATCCCACATGCCGCGGAGCAACTAGGCCCGTGAGCCACAACTACTGAGCCTGCACACTTGGAGCCTGTGCTCCACAACAAAAGAGGCCGCGACAGTGAGAGGCCCGCGCACCGCGAAGAAGAGTGGCCCCCATGCACCGCAACTAGAGAAAGCCGTCGCACAGTAACGGAGACCCAACACAGCCAAAAATAAATAAATTTTTAAAAAATTTAAAAAAAAAAGAGCTATATACAAGGACAGTAATAACAGAAGTCTGGAAATATACTAAATGTCATCAATTGGAAACTGGTCAAAAAATTATGTTACACCCCTACAATAGAATACAGCCATTAAAAAAAATAAGGTCACTCAAGTTATATTCATATGAAATAATTTCTAAAGTATACTGAAAAAAGCAAGATGTGGAACCGTGTGCTTATATACAGAGAATACATTTCTGGTAAGATACCTCAGAAATAACAATGGTGATTACCTCTGAAAAGGGGTACTGGTGGCTGAGGGTACTGGTGAATGGGAGACTAAATTTCCATTGTGTACCTTTTCATGTCTTTTAAATTTTATATCTATTTCTTAAAAATTATTTTAACCTACTGAGTTAGTGCCTCCATTTATCATTTAAAAGGTCTTAATTTCCAATCAAACCTAAAGCCTTAGTATTTTTGGGTTGAAATGCCCCAAATTGGACCCTGTACTATAATAAACAATCCTCTTGAATCTGACATTTTATTATAATCAATGACTAGGTATTTGTCCTCTCTGGGGTTTTTTCTATGTAATTTAACTTATTAAAATTTTAAAAAATTTAATTTATTTTTTGGTTTCTGGTTTTTAATGATAGGACAATACTGATAGCATATGAGCATATAAGACTTTTTTCATATTTGTTGTGTGTCTACCTCTTTACCCACACTTCTGCCATCACCCAGAGCCTGTGCTAGGATAGTGGCCTTAAGTGACTATGAACCGGTACCTGTTCCTCCCTTGACCACCAGGGCAAGCTAAACCATTCCACTTCTCCCAGAATTTGGAATAAGGTCACTGAGAAGCAGTCAGTTGGTCTTGGGAGCCAAACTGCAAGGTTATGCAGCACTCAGTGCATAGCAGAAAAGACACAAGGAAGCAGGAAAAGCAAGCCAGTCTCTGTAGAGGACTACAAGAATGATGAGAGCAGGGACAGAAGCCACATGAGAGATGATTCCTGACTTCCCAGTTCCAGGTCCACTGGCCTTGCTTCCTTTTATGTCATGATGTTTGTCTGCCATGTCTGTTTCTGAAGCTAGTGTGAATAGTTTTCTATTTCTTGTCCCCAACCATTTCCTGGGTAAAATAAGAAGTATGATGTGTGCCCACTGGCCTTGCTTCCTTTTATGTCATGATGTTTGTCTGCCATGTCTGTTTCTGAAGCTAGTGTGAGTAGTTTTCTATTTCTTGTCCCCAACCATTTCCTGGGTAAAATAAGAAGTATGATGTGTAGACTATTTTCAAGTCTTCTTATTAACAACTGATCTTTTATTTATTATTATTTCTCAATATTTATCCTGGAATAAATAATATCATGTTGGGAGCATGGTGAACTAGGCATTAGTCACCATTTTCCAGTAAACCACAATAAACAACTTAACTTTCCTTTCTGTATCCAGTTTCTTTTACTTTAAAAGTAGGATGATAATATGCATGCTGTCTTCCTCATATCTTTATTCTAAAGATTAAATAATATTATAAAAGTTAAAAAAAAACTTTGAAAAGTGTTTCTCTCAGGTTTTATAAGTAACGTTATTTGTTATGTATTATAATGTTAATTTCTAAGCACTTTTCTAAACCACCAACATTAATTTAAATGTTTGGTTCTAGCCAGAAGTTGTAAGACCTGAACAATCATAGTGTCTCCATTTTCCTTCCCTTGTTTTCAAATTGCTGCCCAGAAACATCAGGTCAATGCTGTGTTTACCTTGTTCTAGATGCCTTCCAATTCTCTGCTTCACCAACCCCTGGTCTAGTTTTGCCTGCCAATGTCCAGGTCAGGCTTTTGGACACTGATCAGGGCCCATCTTGCCTAGAAAGGGAATTCAGACAAACTTACCTGGGCAGCATTTAATCGACACACCTATTCTTTCTAGAGGTGTTCATATGATAAACCCATCTTGGGCTCTAAACTCACATTATAGGGCTTCCCTGGAGGCGCAGTGGTTAAGAATGCGCCTGCCAATGCAGGGGACATGGGCTTGAGTCCTGGTCCGGGAAAATCCCACATGCCGCGGAGCAACTAAGTCCGTGTGCCATAACTACTGAGCCTGCGCTCTAGAGCCCACGTGCCACAACTACTGAAGCCCACACGCCTAGAGCCCGTGCTCCGCAGCAAGAGAAGCCACTGCAGTGAGAAGCCCGCGCACCGCAACGAAGAATTGCCCCCCCACCACCGCCACAACTAGAGAAATCCCGCGCGCAGCAGTGAAGACCCAACGCAGCCAAAAATAATAAATAAATAAACAAACAAATAAATAAATTTACTAAAAAAAACAACTCACATTATAAAAGCTTACTGTCCTGCCACAACCACATTTTAGGGAGGTGACTGAAAAATTAATCACCTTTCAACCTTTATCCCTCTAACTGAAGGACAAAGCTCCACCCTATCCTTACAAACACAAGTTCTTTCCTGACTTTCTTTTCCTTTGATATTTATTTCAATTTGATGTTACCTGTACACATGTCTTTCCATTAGGCAGGGCACCAGTGTGATTTTCTCAGGCTTCATATAACCCACTAGAGGCAGCCAAAGTAGTGCTTAGCTACAAATGAGTTAGGTTTCAAATGAAATATAAATCCTATTCAATTAACCAAATAAAATTTGTTATATAATCAGCAAACAGAAGTCAAATCTAAAAATAGTATTCAAGATCTAGGACAAGAGATGGAGACAAAAAGTCAGGAAGAAGATGAAATTTTCAGGTAAAGAAATAATTCAACTATTAGAATAGTGGTATTTGCTTTCTACAGGAAGCCTTCCAACATAACCCATCCTGTAGAGAGATTTATAAGAAACGAAGAATCCTCCCTGAATGTCATCAGGAAGAAACGAAGAGTATAGCCAATGTAAAATGAGCTATCAACTTGACAATTGTAACATGCTAAAAATCCCTGTTCAGATGAAAAAAGAATGTGTAATAGTAGGAAAAAATGTAAAAAGAGGAATCTAAAAGGTAATTGTCTAGACTCAAAACTTTTATCTAGTTAAAACAGAAAGGTTCTTAGAGTGGAAAGGGTCAATCTATCTGACTGACACCAAGCAATCTCTTAGCTAATATTTATTCCCAAGATGACTCTATCTACCAGGCATGGTGAGGTGGGAGGTGGGGTGTGGAGAGAGAAGAATTAGGGCTGTATAGATGATCGGTCCTGTTGTCTTGCTAGGTAATTTAATAAATTCTCATCCTGATGCATCTCTTGCCCACTTAGTAAGTTCTCCTCAGCCTCTGTATCCTGATTAAATTTCTCATCCTGCAAAGGATGTCCTAGGGAGGACGAGTCCCAATACCTACTGTAACCCAGGAGACCCCTCCAAAAAGAACAAGATCTCTCTCATGTTCATTATTGCACTTGGCATCTGGGCTCCTTTGTGCACCAGATTAACCCATTTTGTAACGTGCTTAATAGAACTTCTGGAAACCATTGTGATGCTTTCTCCATGGCACTTTCTACTTTGCATTTTGTTAATACGTAACTTATTACAGACCTTAAGCTCCCTGAGGATAAGAGCTCCTTCAGATTTGTAGTCCTTTGTTACCACTATCCCAGTGTCTTGCACAGAGAAGGTTATCATTAAATATTTAACGTATCAAGATTAACAATATTGATAATGGACAAGTCACTTTTCCAGAATCCTTGAATGAAAATGTTTGTAGTGGTAAGCCAGCAGCTCCTTCAAAATCTACGTCATAGCTTACTTTCTCTTTTCCTTCCTTAATTCTTTACTGAGTTTTTATTAGTGATACAACGGTGTATACCTTGATGACATGAGGTGTTTTTATGTTGTATCAGTTCCTAAGACACATTATTAGCAGGTGCTTTCTCTTCCCAACTAGCTTCTAAGTTCCTTCAAAGTGGGGACCATACCTTCAGTCTAATCACACCATTCATAACTACTCGGCACCCAGAATTGAGTAATGTTGACCACGTGTCTTCCATGGATCAGGTGCTTTCTAAGCGCTTCACGCGTATTTAATCCTTTAACCCTTGTGGCAGCTAGTTCAGGGTTACACAGATGGGAAGTGGCAGCACCAGGATTTGATTCAAGGCAGTCTTGCTTCAGGCACATGGTCCTGACCACTCTACTTACTGCCTCCTAGATAGAAAACATTATTGTGGCTTCCTAAACAATGGGTTTAATCTAAAATATTTATTAAAGGCATGATTTTTGGTCAACAATGGTTTGTGATATAGTCAGGTAGAAGAAATTTTTCTCCTCTATTTGTTGTATTGTTTGTATTACTAAAATATCTCCCTTACTCCTATAATTCGATTTTGTTGTTCTCAGAACTCTCTCACCACCACCAAGTTATCCACAGCACTACAACTTCTTTATAGTTTGGTCATGTCTGACACTAGTGTATCTCTCAGAACACCAAACCCAAAGTCCCTAGCTGCTGCTACCTCACATAGGACAGCAACCTCAGACCCACCTGAGGGCAAGTCTCAGCTCTGCTCCTGACCAACTAGGGGACCTCAGACAAGTAGTTGAAATTCCCTCCGCTTCAGCTCTTCATCAGAAAAACAGGGATAATAAAATCTCCATGTGAGGTTCAGAGATGATATAGCTTAGGGGACTAAGACAGCATCTGGCACATAGTAAATGCTCAATTATTAGTAGTGGTTATTATTTTCTTAGCAATTCACCTATCTCTTGTTGCATGAGTAAATCAACACAGAGGTATTCTTAAAGATTTGCCCTCTCACTATTGCTTATTGGTGCTGTTATTTTTTCATTGTGCTGGTGTTAGTATTGATCAGATTATAAGTCTCATTGATGCTTGATCATTGCTCTAGCTCCCCGTCACACAAGAAAATTTGCTATGAGTTGGCTGGTCATTTCACCTCCCTTGGTTAGCTCCACAGCAGTCAGGTAGAGAGAACAATGACATCATTGACCTTGGGACATTTCTTGCAAGTAAAGAATAAATAAAAACTTCCCTATCACTCTCCTAAGGCAAAGATGTTTACAGCTGGGTCTCACAGGTGCTAAACATTCCTGGAAGTTCATGGCAGATTGTACAAGTTGATCTTTATCAATGAGGAATTATTATGATCCAGATTGTTGCAGTACCCAAAAGGAAAAAGAAAAGAAGTGATTGATGCTTACCACGGTCTAGTCTAAAGTCAGGCAGTGTAGCATAATTGAATCTTGCGTTTGGAAGACTTGGGGATTTCCTCATTTTCCTCCCCTCTTCCACTTCCTCCAACCGGATATTTGGATTCCTCTGTGAAGACTGGCAGGTGGTCATTCAGCCTCTGCTGGAGAGATGGAGACCTGGGGATTGGGCTCTAGAACTAGCTGTGTCACTAGCCCAGACAACTCAACAACTGCAAGCACCAGTTTCTTCTATTGTGAAACACTGGCTGTCTATCTGACCTGCCCAGCCTAAAACTCCCCCACCGACCCCAGCAAACAGGCAGGCCCCAACTTACAAATGGATCCTGTTCCAAAAGATCATTGAAGCCTTTTATTTGGAACTCAGAAAATATTTCCTGTTGAAAGAGTATAAATGATGGTTGGGATCTCAGGTTTGTCCACAGCACTCTATTTCGTTTATAATGCAGTTAAATTGTGATACTAGTCCAAGAGTAAGAGGGAGGAAAAGAATTTCTGCCCCCTTTTCTGGATGCAAGTCAACACTAGACAAAGCTTTGAAATGTGTGCTATTTACTTTAAAACCCTCTCACTTCCTTTCCTTTTCCTCTCTTCCATTTTGTAATGTCCCTTACTCTGGGCCCAGAGACTTCACGTGTGGCATCCCATTCAGGTTCACTTCACTCTCCAAAGCCCTTAACTATTTTTATCCTCTCCATTCCTATCCATCTCTTTCCGGATTCCTCTCCCACCCCATCCCCTATCTCCAATTCCTCTAGTCCCAGATCCCCCATCTTGTCCTCCCTTCAAACTTCCACTCCCTCAGTGAAGCAGTCCTCAGATTAGTGAGAAGGAAATCCGATTTAAATGACATATGAACACCTAAGCACAATAAGAGTTGACACTTAAGTAGTGCTTCCTGTGTGTCTGGCACTATTCTAGGCATGAATTAACTCTTTAGATCCTCAACAATCCCGGGAGGGAGGTGCTATATTATTTGCTTTCCACAAATGAGGAAACTGAGACAGAGAGAGGTTAGGTGACTTGTCCAGAGTCACTACGCTACAGTCAGTGATGGAGTTGGGTTCTGAATCCAGGCAGCCTAACACTGAAGACTGTGCTCTCACACTAAACTTCCCAGCGGGATTTGTCTCTTTAGTATGGCATGTTTCTTTCTTCTTTTTTTTTGGGGGGGGGGGCAGGCTTCTTTTTTTATTTTATAAATTTACTTATTTATTTATTTATTTGGCTGCGTTGGGTCTTTGTTGCTGTGTGCGGGCTTTCTCTAGTTGCGGCAGCAGGGTCTACTCTTCGTCGTGGTGCGCGGGCTTCTCATTGCGGTGGCTTCTCTTGCTGCGGAGCACGGGCTCTACATGCGCGGGCTTCAGTAGTTGTGGCTCGTGGGCTCTAGAGCGCAGGCTCAGTAGTTGTGGCTCACTGGCTTAGTTGCCCCGCGGCATGTGGGATCTTCCGGGACCAGGGCTTGAACCCATGTCCCCTGCATTGGCAGGCGGATTCTTAACCATTGTGCCACCAGGGAAGTCCTTTGGCAGGCTTCTTAACCCAAATGAATCTTCACGTTTCAGGCAGCATAACAGACAGGTGAAAATATTCCAGTAGTGTTGGAGAGGATTTTCTGTGATAGGGGGCCACAGAACCAGGGTGGCAAAAAAAAAAAAAAAAAAGCTTTGCAGGGCCCAAGTAGATGATGAAAATGAATGAAATGGTGGCTTCACAATAGCAGCTTAGGTTGTATGCTTTCCTCACAGGCACAACCTGTAGGAACCTTCTACCCATCCATAGAAAAAACGCTGGCTCCTGTTTCTCTTGGTTCTCCTGTTCCACCTTTCTCTTCCTAGAATTGTACAGATAACGAAACAAAGAATGGTTGACATTTCTCATAACACAATTCTAAGAAAGATGATAGTGTCTTGCGATGATAAATGGCAATCAGCCCTCGTCCCTGATGTGTGAAGCCCTCCCTAGAAAGCCCGTGCCCCTGTGGAGGGGCAGCACTTCTCAGCCCCAGGTGATGTTTAGTCTGCAGGCAGGCAGACAGTGTGACTCCAGAGCCTAGGCTCTCAACTGCTTGTTATACTGCCTGGGTACAAGTGACACCTGGACCACATTTTTAATATACTTCATTGTAATATATTCACTTTCATGGTGAATGTTTGCATATATGAATAAATTAGAAAGATGTCTGTACTTACCAGGACTCCTCCAGTTGTAAGTGCTATAAACTCAACTCGAATTATCTTTAAAACACACCCACATGTGTGGGAGTGTGAGGACATGATGTCAGACAGGAATGAAATGTAGGGGCCAAGCTATATAATCAGGCCCCCTTCCTCCATTTCCCAGATCTTGTTTTATTGGTTTGTTGAACTCATCTACTTCTACAGATGAGAAGATAGCACTCCAGATGCACACCCTTCCAGCCCCATAGGTCTAGAAATGCATGTTTCCCCTCCAGCTCTGGCTGAAAAGTCCCAGGAAAGGTTCATCTTGGTTGTGTGTCTACCCCTGAACCAATCACTTTACCTGGAAAGTTGGATCACTCTGATTAGCCAGGGCTTGTTTACTTACTTGTCACCATGATAGGGGAGAGTGGGTGGCAGATGACAGCCCCCCACCAAGCTCTAATAAAGTGCAAAGGGACAGTTCTCCAAATAAAGAATGGCTCTGAGCAATCAAAAACTATAGCTGTTCACTATAATGTTTGAGTTATCTATCGCATGAAAATTAGGGAAATTTAAGAGAAAAAATAGCTTATGTTGGATAACTCAAAAAATCAGAACTAGCTTTAGGACACTTTGTCTACATAATGTGTGCCTTCTTGATTATGATAAATGTCTAAATAGGGAATTCCCTGGTGGTCCAGTGGTTAATGATTAGTATAATCAAGCATAACTGATGACAATTAACACTTAATCATAAAATATGTATTAGACCTTGTTCTAGGATACTCTTGATCCAATTCTTCTCTATACGTCTAAAGTTACCATGACACATTTCTCATATTTCTCTCTTTTTGCAGAAAATTGTAGAAATAACTAAAATAACTCTAATTTACCATTCTCAAGTAAAATTTCAAAAAGGTAAATTTCAAAATATTGCAGTAACTGAACATGTCATACTTATATGTTATGAAAAATGCCTCTCTTCTAACTCGTGCTAGTTACCTGTTTACTGTTACAAGAAGAGAGAAAGATCTGGCCATTAGGTCATTTGAACCTACCTCCAAATGAAGTATAGTAGAATTATGACTTGCTTCTCTATAGCCAATCATTCTTGCCCCAAGTAAAAGGTCCTTACTTCCTGTCTGTTTGAAGCAGATAACTATTTGTGGGCAAAACCTCTTACCTCTGCCTGAATCCCTTTCCAAAAGTAAATGTGGTACATCCAGGTCTGTTTGCATTTGTGTGTGTGTGTGTGTGTGTGTGTGTGTGTGAGACAGAGAGATTGATTGATCCTCTGAAACCATTGTGACATCGGAGAATTTGTTTAGACCTCTTGTGTGACTGATTACACCACCTGGAATGACAATTGGTTTCAGGGAACCCTCTTTAATGATTAATGAAAGCATTCCTGCCTTTTTGTGTCCTACACATATTTCTGTTAAGGGTGAAGCTTCAAGTTAGGAACAGTGTTGATCTCATATTGGGATGGCCTAAATTCAAAACATTTGAAGCAGTATAGGTAAGTCATTCTTATTCTTTTAAATGAAACGATGTTTTAAAGTATAAACATTTTAAGACATTTAATAAAACTGATGGGTAAAAATTATATGTGATTTATTTTTAAATTGGCATGCTTTATTCAAGAAGCACACAAATGTATTTCAAATAGTATAGAATCATACCCAAATATATATCAAATATGATATATTCAAGATATGCCATAAAACATTCCAATTTTAGTCAATCCTCACCTTATTTTAGTTTATAAAATATTTAGTATATTCTCTTTCTTATTAGGAAGAAATGAACTTATATGATCTATGATGAAAATCATACATGTTAAGCATGTGCAAGGGAACACATATTTTCCAAAATTCTTATACAGTGTGCACAGCTACGAGGTTTGAATATCACTGCTCTACAGAATAAAATCTCAACTCCTTAGTATCACTTTTAAAACCTTTCACAATCTGATCCCCAACTATCTCTCCAATTTCAATTCTTGGCTATATCTTGGTGTGAGCTTTTAAGACTCCTAAGCAGGATAAATAATTTTTTTTTGCAGAATGCGGGCCTCTCACTGCTGTGGCCTCTCCCGTTGCGGAGCACAGGCTCCGGACGCATAGGCTCAGCGGATGGCTCACGGGTCTAGCCGCTCCGCAGCGTGTGGGATCTTCCCGGACCGGGGCACGAACCCGTGTCCCCTGCATCGGCAGACGGACTCTCAACCACTGCGCCACCAGGGAAGACCAGGATAAATAATTTTTAAAACTCATACTTAGACATATAATGCGACTGCAGAACAGCAAAGTGAAAGAGAAGATCTTAAAAGAAGATGGAGAGAAAAAAAATATATTACTTTCAAAAGAATGGAAATTAGATTTAACTGTAGAAGTGGAAGTCAGAAAAGTGGTAAAGTAATATCTTTAATGGGCTGAGAGAAAAAAAAACAAACCTAAAATTGTATAGCGGGCAAAAAGTATCTTTCAAGAATTGAGAGTTTGCCATTTTATTGAAGGAAATTCTGAAGAACATACTTCAAGCAGAAGTCACATAATCCCCAATGGAAAGTCTGAGATGCAAGGAGAAATTAAGAGAAAAAAAAAGTGGTAAATGCTTGAGTAAATATAAACAAATCTAAACTACATAAAACAATAACAACACCTTGCTAGGTTAAAAATCAGTATAGACTAAAAGCACTTCTACAATAGCATATAAGTCCAGGAGAGATTAGAAATAGAAGATTCTTATGTTATTGAAAGTGAAAGTGTCAATAAGTGTTATACTTTGACAAGTTAAGCGATCAAGGAAGTCAGGTTCTCCTCCTGGAAAGGCCAGCCAGAGAGAGAAACCCTAGAAAGACCAGGAGGAGAGAAAGGCCCCAGTTTTCCAGCCACCTTGGATCTTGTCCAGATTGCAGCCAGCCCTGCTGATACTACCTAGAACAGAAAGACAAGCCATCCCAGTGGAGCCCCACAGTCAACACACAGAATCATGAAAAATAATAAAATTCTTGTCATTTTAAACCATTGTGTTTTGGGGTTGTTTGTTACACAGTAATAAACACCTGATATAGTACACTAACAAAAAAACCTACAGCAATCATCATAATTAACGGGGACATACTGAAAACATTCTCTTTATTTTTTTTTAACATCTTTATTGGAGTATAATTGCTTTACATTGCTGTGTTAGTTTCTGCCGCATAACAAAGTGAATCAGCTATACGTATACATGTATCTCCATATCCCCTCCCTCTTAAGCCTCCCTCCCACCCTCCCTCCCTATCCCACCCCTCTAGGTCATCACAAAGCATCAAGTTGATCTCCCCGGTGCAATGCAGCTGCTTCCCGCTAGCTATCTATTTTACGTTTGGTAGTGTATATATGTCCATGCTACTCTCTCACTTCATCCCAGCTTACCCTTCTCCCTCCCCATGTCCTCAAGTCTATTCTCTACATCTGCGTCTTTATTCCTGTCCTGCCACTAGGTTCTTCAGAACCATTTTTTTTTTTAAGATTCCATATATATGTGTTAGCATATTTGTCTTATTTGTCTTTCTCCTTCTGACTTACTTCACTCTGTGTGACAGACTCTAGGTCCATCCACCTCACTACAAATAACTCAATTTCATTTCTTTTTATGGCTGAGTAATATTCCATTGTATACATGTGCCACATCTTCTTTATCCATTCATCTGTCGATGGACACTTAGGTTGCTTCATGTCCTGCCTATTGTAAATAGTGCTGTAATGAACATTGTGGTACATGACGCTTTTTGAATTATGTTTTTCTCAGGGTATATGAAAGCATTCTCTTTAAAATAGAGACAAGATCAGGGGTGCATCTATCCCCAGCTCTGTTTAACATCATACAGGAGATCCTGACAAGAACAAGAAGGTAAGAAGGAAGTTAAAGTATAAAGATTGGAAAGAAACTAACCAGTAAATATTACAAAGAATCTACGCAAAAATTAATAATTAATTAATTAGTTAACAAGAGTATTTAACAAGGCTGATGGCTAAAAAATGGTGTTACTATATGCCAGCAACAGTTAGAAAATGTAAAATTTTAAAGTTACCTTTTATAATAGCATAAAAAATAAAGCTCATAGAAATAAATGTAACAAAAGAAGTACATGACAAATGTCAAAAAAATTGTTTTCAAATTTATTGAGTCATTAAAGATGACCTAACTAAATAGAGAGATATTCCATTTTATGTCTTATAAGTCTTAATTTCATAAGCATGTAAATTCTACCCAGATTGGTCTATAAATTCAATGCAATTTCAATAAAAATTACAACACATTTAAATTTTTTTTTGCAATTTGATAAGCTAATTAAAAAATACATATGTGAAACAAGAGGCCAAGAATATCTTGAAGAAAAGCAAGGTTGGGGGTGGGTCTGGGGTAACTGTCTTACAAGATATTGAGACTTAACCATAAAACTGTAAGATCAAGAGTGTAGTGTTAGTTCAGGAATAGCCAAAATGACGAATAAAACAGAATAAAGAACCAATAAACAGACCCACAAGGATGTGGAAAGTTAAATCAGGTCTGCATTATCAGCACAGGTCATGGGGAAAGGATCAACAAATGGTGCTGGGACAATGCTATATCCATAGGGAAATAATTAATTTGGACCTCTATCTTATACCATACCCCCAAATCAATTTCAAATGGATTAAATACATACAAGTATAAGGTAAAACTATAAAACTTTTAGATAATAACACAGGATAATATCTTCATGATCTCAGGGTAGGGAAAGATTTCTTGAACAAGATTTTTAAAACATAAGCCCAAAAGAGAAAGATTAATATATTTAACTGCATTAAACAGACAAACAAAACCTGCTCATTAAAGACAAGCCATGAACTTGGAGAAGATATTTGTAAAACATAATTGACAAATAATTTATAACCAGATATAAAAGAACTCCTACAAAGCAAACAAGAAACACACAGCTCAATAGAAAAATGAGGAAAATATGTTTTAATATTCTCGTCGCAGAAGAAACGTGGTGCTCAATAAACATATAAAAAGATGTTCAGCCTCATTAGTAATTAGGAAGATGCAAATTAAGATCATAATGTGACACAACTGTATAACCAGATAGGCTAAAACTAAAAAATCTGACAATATCAAGTGTTGACAAGTGTCTTGAGCGATGAGAAGAAACTCTCATACACAGCTGATAAGCATGTAAATCAGCACGATAATTTTTGAAAACTATTTTTAGTATTATCTAATAAATTTGAAGAGGCACACAGCCAATAAACAATTCCACTGCTAGATTATACCTTAGAGAAACTTACATGTGTGTAGCTTGAGTCTTGTACAAGAATGATCTGTGTAGCATGATTTGCAAAAACCCAACCTGGAAACAATCTAAATATATATGAATAGTAAAATGGATAAGTAGTGGTATACTTCAAACAACAAAACAGCATACAGCTGTTAATGATTTACAAATATATTGGTGAATCTTAGGAACATAATGTTTAATAAAAAGTACAAGTCACAGATGGATACCTATTGTATGATTCCATTTATATAAAGATAAAACACATGCAAACCAAGCAATATAGTGTTTAGGGATAATGAACCCTTGTGATAAAACTATAAAGGAAAGCAAAGGATGCTGTTTACAAAATTATAGTCCTTATCTTTGAGGAGGAAGGGAAGAGGATTATGTGGGGAGAGGTTCACAGGTTAATTTGTTTTCTTAAACTTGAAGATTGAGTACTTGACATATATCTATAATTTATTATTCTTTTCAGTCTACTCAATATTTAGTAAAGATTTCATCAAGTGTTCAAAAACCCTCACGTTTAATCAGGATGACCTCAGGGAGGCACGACTGAAATGCCATTGTAACTCACAAAGCCTAAACTAACCAATCGTGGTGGACTTTGCAAAAAGAAGGCCTTGGGAATGCAACAATCTGTTCAGCTTCTCTGAAAGGAAATGGAGAGCAAGAATCTATCAGTGTCCGGGGCTTCCCTGGTGGCGCAGTGGTTGAGGGTCTGCCTGCCCATGCAGGGGACGCGGGTTTGTGCCCCGGTCCGGGAGGATCCCACATGCCGCGGAGCGGCTGGGCCCGTGAGCCATGGCCGCTGAGCCTGCGCGTCCGGAGCCTGTGCTCCGCAGCGGGGGAGGCCACAGCAGTGAGAGGCCCGTGTACCGCAAAAAAAAAAAAAAAGAATCTGTCAGTGTCTGCCAAATCTTCCCTCCCTCGCCCCCCCATACACCTTTTCCCATTCACTTCCATCCCCTTAATATTCTCACTCCTCCATCGCCACTGTATTCAGTTCATATTAATTTGTATTCTCAATATTTTTCATTTCCCCCCCTTTTGAGCAGATTCCCAGGCCCCTTCATGTTTCCTTGTCCTGGGGATTTTTGCCAGACAAAATTTACCAGACAGCATGAAGTCTAAGGCTCCTCCTGGGGTTTGTAAAAATCTCAAGTCCCTTGAAGAGGATGTGTCAGATGTTCTGGAGGAAAAGGGCAGGGCACAGCAGACCGGAGAGGGGAGCCAGGAGGCCCTCAGCACCATGGATTACCTTCTGTCTATATGTTTCAAACCTTCTTGCTCTTCTACTTGCCATGTACTTTTTTTTTTTTGCGGTACGCGGGCCTCTCACTGTTGTGGCCTCTCCCGTTGCGGAGCACAGGCTCCGGACCCGCAGGCTCAGCGGCCATGGCTCACGGGCCCAGCCGCTCCGCGGCATGTGGGATCCTCCCGGACCGGGGCACGAACCCGTGTCCCCTGCATCGGCAGGCGGACTCTCAACCACTGTGCCACCAGGGAAGCCCTGCCATGTACTTTTGATGCAATGGGACATACTCATATTGTAATGTGACTTCTGGCCCAGGACCTTCATGTCTTATTGCTGGGCAAGCTGGCTCAGTAAGCCGTAGAAGCATTCCTAGCAGCTGTTCTGACACTGGAAAACCAGCAATGACTTAACTATTTACAGAAGTGATTGTAAGCCACTAAACCCAAACAAAATGCCCCGGTCGACTTCTCTTTTATCAGACCCCAAAAATGCCTGAACCATTCCAACGCCACCTTACTCAAGGGGAAGTGTGACTGAAGAGAAGTAGGAGTACCAAGAGATGGAAGCCTTAACTGATTGCATTTAAATTAGCTACTTTTGTTGCAAAAACATAGGAATGTATGAACATATTAGGAAGGCCCCTCCCATGGTCTTGAGACCCAAGTGAGGGACCATGAAACTTAAGCTTTAATAGCTTCAGTATATCTGCTGGGGGGCTTGAGGGATGTTTGCTGAGTGAGTAAGTGAGCCAAATATGAGACACTTGCATTCTAGGAATCTCTTTTGTAGAGTAGGAATTTTCTATCTTACCCTGTCTATCAGGGTCTAGATATGTTATCTTTTACTAACGCCATACTCATCAAATCTTCTGACAAAAAAATTTATCCCCAGGTACCTTACATGGGGGAGGTGGTGTATACACAGCAGACCTGAGTGAAAGTACGTTTCCCAGTGCAAACAGACAAATTGTTAATCTGGGTAGAAATCCGTCTCTTGGGAGTTTGATTTGTGTAGCTGGGTCCTGAGAAACTGACACCTCAGAGTCCCTGACGGAATTCAGTTTCAGAACATGGAAATACGGCACCCAATGGACCCCAACTCGCAAAGCCTCATTGGCCTTTCTCAGGGAGAAGCACCTAATTCAACAAGCATACCTCAAAACTGTCACGCTGATGACTCAAAATAACTCTCAAATTGGGTGAGAATTATAGATTAACTGGATATACACAGGTGAGATTAAAAAGGGGGGATTGTCTTTTTCCCACTGCCTTTCTACACTTAAAAAAATTAATACTTGTCTTCATAATAACTTAAAATGAGAAAGAAAGGTTACTTGCCAGTATGTGGGATTAGGAAAGATTTTTTTTGCAGCTGTGAAACAAGCAGTTCTTAAACCCTCTAGGGCAAAGGCAGCTAAAAGCAGAAACCCCTTAGCAGTTGCTCTAAAATTGCCCAGGGACACATTGGGTATTACTTCAAGATCGTGACCAGATTCTTCACTCCTTCAAGTTTCAGGTGATTTGAGGGGAAGAGGAAAGGACTGAAGTGACATTAACCATTTACCAACTGAACCCATTCTTATATTTTAAGATTTTTAGGGCTGGAAGCAGGCAGATCATTGCACCTAGTCCCCTTATTGTACAGATGGGGAACCCAGGACCAAGGGAAGTTACTCCTGCAAGGTTACATGGTCAGTGGTAGATGTGGGGACTCTGGAATAGGTTTAGGATACTATTTTTAGGCTTAAGAAATTCAGAATTGAGTGTCACAGAGGCTGTAAAGGAAGATATATCATGAGCCAACCGCTGTCCCAGATTGTTTGCTGAAGGGGAGTCAGATGCCCACCACTTCAGCCAAATTAACAGCTGGTAACAGTTGGAGGCAACTGTCATTTCTTAGAATTTTGAGCTCGCAAAAATCTCGCAATTAATGATATTAGGGAAGGGTTGCTCCTGGTCCCATCCATCATTCATCAGAAGGTGCCTGGGACCACCAGCTGTCACATACAAGCTAACTTTTAGCCAGAGCAGAAATTGGAGTTGGAAAGAGGATAAAACCAGTATCCACCAGTGGGAAGCTGGCATTTGAAGAAGGTCCCGGGGGAAGGTCGACCTGGTCTTCTTCAAAAACATACAGGAAAGAAATTGAGGGAAGCATGGCAAAACAAGATAAAAAGTCTCAGATACATATCACTAGGGGAAAATGTGACCGTAAAAGAAAATGATAATAGAATACCTCTGGAAAGATAAATAAAGAACTGATAATTGCCTCCCAGGAGGGGAACCAAGTTTTGGGGCTTTAGGTGTAAAAGAGACATTTCTTTTTTCCTGTATAACCTTTTGTACATTTAGGTTTTGGAATCATGTGAATTTTTAATCTATGTTTTAAAACATTAGATTTTAAAAAAGAAAGTAACAAGGGACTCCTCCTTAAAATTATAGCAGCTTTTCAAAAATCCCTGTGAAACAAGGATGTGACTAGCTTAGTAAAATCCAGCCCTAACCAGGGCCTTTTGTGGCGATGCAGAGTGCGTGACCGAGGGTGTGCTGCCTCCAGCCTTGTCCAGGAGCAGCTGCGTCTGACTGTAGCATCACTTTCTAACACGAGGCCAATGCATGCTCCCATTCCTTTCTAGTATTACTTGCTATAACTACTAAATACCGCCCTGAAACCAAATATTTCCTTTTTTGGAGAAGGATTAAGTATAGGCAGAATGCTATTTTAACAGCTATCATCACGCTGTCTAGTTCAATATAACAAAGTTCGCATCCTGGCCAACAGCCCATACGAGCATGGTTTTGCTCATATTTGTTGGTATATACGGAGGCAGCAGTAAGGATTTTATACACATACACATGCATATATGGTATATACTCTTTTTCTTTAAAACTTCTCTATATACATATGTCTATATATACATATATATATACTTTTTAAGAAAAAGATTTCAGAGACACAGCATTATAAGGAATCAGGTTTATAGAAAATGGTGTCAAATAGGATATGAACTAACCCACGTAGCATGTAGGATGCAGCAACAGAGATGGGTGTGCAGCATAAAAGAACGTAGTGTTCAAGAGGCAGTGCAGCACAGCAATTTCAAGCATGGACTTTGGAGCCGGGCAGTCTAGGAATCCAGCTTTACCACCTAGTTAATGATGCAACTTTTAGCAAATGATTCACCCTGTTGTGACTCAGTGTTGCCATCTGTAAAATGAAACTAATAACAAAAATCTCAAAGTTTCATTATAAAGATTAAGTTAGTTCATAGGTAAGATGTCTGGAATAGCGATTGACCACATGGTAAGCACCAGGTATAAATATTAGCTATTGTCATTCTGCAAAGAACAATTTGGCAACATGGACCCATGCCATAGTCCCTACATGTAAGGATATATTTGATCAAGGACAATCATGACCTGGGTGAAAAAGTCCTCAAGACAATCAACTTCTCTTAATTCCATGCTCACCCAGCAATTATCTTGATTACTAATCCAAATTTCCAGGTATCTGTCCTCAGGAAAGGGGGTATGGTTTTCTGAATGAGACAAAGGTCATCTGTTTCCTGCCCAGAAGGGTCATCTCCATTTAAAAATTAATGCATTAGTATTCTGGTTTACAGGCCCTTCTCATGTGAGTATTTCACTGAGTCTGCAACTCTGGGGATACACTCAGAAAATCTAGTTTGTGGACTTTCCCAACTGAGGTCCAGAATCTGGATCTTTGTGTAGTTACCAAGGAAATATCACCTCAGAGGCCTCTTGGGGACTAGTCAGCTGTCTCCTTCCTCAGATGAAACCTCCCTGATGCTACTACCTCATTGTAGGTAGGGAGCAATCATTCCACATGCTTGCAAAACACTGTGGTCACTTTGCTTAGAAAAATGTTACTTTTTTACACAGTATTTATCTATAGTAATTGTATTTGAAAACCTGCAGGTTTTTTGAACATATATGTGACAAAATTGAACTAAGGAAGAAGTTGGTGATTCTATTTTGAAAGCTAAAGCAGAAACAGAAGGGATTGAGCCTTTCTGTAGGGAAGGAACAGGTAGAAAGTATATTCTCAACTATACTTTCCCCTTTTCTCCTACAAGGTCCTGGGTGTTTAGGGCTTATGTTACAATTTGGTAAATTATTTGGGAAAGAAGGTAGTTTTCTGGTGAGAGTCACTGGAATTGGGATGCCCAGAATCCTAATGCCAGTCTCAGGTTGAGTTATAACAACACTACATTCTAATCCAGTCTCATGAGAGGCCCTCTGTGACCTGCACTAGTCAGTCTCCATCTAGAATAATAGGTTTTATTCTGGGACTCTGGTAAGAGGGTCATTGACAAACTGGAGTTTGTCCAAGGGAAGGCAACCATAAGAACACCATCTCATGTGTATCAGTCAGGATATTTTTAGTTGCAAGTAACAAAACACTAGCACCAAACTGGGCTAAGCAAAAAGGAGAATTTGACTCATGTAAACTGAAACCACATAATTCTGAACCAGAATTGCCTTCAGACAAGGCTTTGCTGTAGGTTCACATGATGCAACCACGACTCAGATTTTCTCTCCACCTGCTTTTTGGATATTGGCACCATTTTCAAGTAGGCTCTTCCCTTCATGGTCTAAGACAGACATCAATAACTCTCAAGGCTTCATGCATCCTCACCCTCATCCCACACCTCAGAACCAATTTGCTAAAGTCCTGAGATTTACTCTAACTGGACTGGCTTAAGTCAAGTGCCCACCCCTGCTGCCATCACTGTGGCCAGGAGATTGGAATGTTAGCACTGGCCTTATCCTCTACCCTTGGAGCAGGGAGGAAGTCATGGAGTCCCACTTGGAAATCAGGGCTGGTGGGAAAAGGGAAGAGGAAATGGATGTTCCAGAAGTAACCAACAAAGGTAAGTGCTTCATCACATGATGAACATTTAAAGGAATAGGGATCCTCAGCCTGAGGAAAAGAAGACATAAAAAGAACAAAGTAGTTGTCTTTGAAGATCTGAAAGCGTTGTTTGGAGGCAGCATTAGATTTATTCTGTGTAATTCTAGAATTGATGTGTATACTTGCAGAGTGGCAGATTTTGACTAAATTTAAGGGAATGAAATGTAAAAATCTCCCTCCTTCTTTCCCTTCCCTTCCCTGCCACTCATCTTTTTCCATTTCTACTCTTTAGAGATAATCTCTATGAACTGTTGAATGAAAACCTTTCTTAAGATTAGAGTTGGGCTTCCCTGGTGGCGCAGTGGTTGAGAGTCCGCCTGCTGATGCAGAGGACACGGGTTCGTGCCCCGGTCCGGGAAGATCCCACATGCCGCGGAGCAGCTGGGCCCGTGAGCCATGGCCGCTGAGCTGTCATCTAACTAATATTTCTGGTGTGGTCCTAATCACTAGCAAACAAATAATATACACTAAATTTGCTCTTTCATAGAATACAAGAGTAGTTAGTCAAAATGAGATTGTGTCTTGTCCAGACCTGGTAATAAACTGAATCTTAAAAAAATAAATACCATCTATTGAATGCCTACTCTGCTTCACATACTGCTTACTGTTCAGTACATCTCATTTAATAAAAATTTCAGAACAACCCTCTGAAGTTATTATTATCTCCATTTTACAGATGAGAAATGAGGTCTGGAAAGGTTAAGTAACCAAAGTCACACAGCTAATATGTGGTAGAACCACTTAGAACTGGGGCCTAGTTCTTTCTGACTATAAACCCATGCCCTTTCCATATGATGCTGCCTTTAAGCATGTAAGCATGTTTACGTGTGTATAGTGAGGGCAAGTTCATGACACTATGTGGTGTGAAATTATATTGAGAGCAATCTCAAAATACAAATTTTAATCCTCTTTACATATTTGTTGCACATAGAAACAAACAAACGTATGGGGGGAGGGGAAATCATTGTAAAGAAATAAACATGCCATTTGGGTTTTCAGAGGAGTCTTTAAGTTCTTTGATGCTTAGGTATGTGAACTGCAAAACAGCCTTATTTTTTTTTCCTTTTGTTGTGGATTTGTTTTTGAATGAGTTGTATAGCAATGACACATTTGATTGTTATTTCTTGGGCTTGTTTTGAAATGTGTATTGAAGCCTTGTGAACTTTGCAGTTCCTAGGGTCACACATTTTTTCTTAATGACTGCTAAATGATGTGTTTTTCCCAAAACTCCTAAGGGAGTATGACCTCCTTTAACCAGCAGTTCTTAATTTTCAAAAAATATCCTTTATTTTTACCCTAAGCTGGACATTCCTTTTTCTAGTTTCCCTTTCAATTTAGCAAACCTTCATGTGCTTAGCCTCTGTGAGAGATTCATAAAGAAGACATGGTGGGTTGGGTAATTCTTCTATTATCAGCTCTTCAAACACCCTTCCCCATGCCTACCCTTATTACCATCTTATTATAGCACCCTCTTTATGACTTCTCACAATCCATGATTGTGTCATTTATCTACTTGTTTATTGACTGTCGTGCCCATAGGGTATAAGTTCTAGAGGGTAGAGACCTACCTCTCTTCCTCACTGTTGTGTCCCCAGAAACTTAGCAAGGTGCCTGGCACAGGAGGCTCTGAACAAACATTGTTGACTGATTGAATGAACCTAGCAGTGCCTACCTTGTGATAGGTGCTCCATGAATCTTTCTTCATAATGAGTGAATGAGGCCTGAAGTGGTTAAAGAAGATGGCAGAGTTTGATCTGGTCCTACAGTGGAACATTTAATATTTTGTCTGTCCAGAACAGACATTTCTTTTGCGGGGGGGGGGGGGAATGCTCCTTAAAATCATGTGGGAGCTACTACCTGTGAAGTGCTTCAGCGGAAAGGCACATGGCCCAAGCTGAGTCGGTCGCTGTTCTCCATTCCTCTTGGCACACTGATCTGTCCCTGGATAAGCACAAGGTCCCAGCCAGTTCAATCAGTGTCTTTTTATCAATGTTTTTCAAACTTGAGCTGGAGAAAGATATTCCTTTTCCCTTTGGTCAGAAAGCTGCAAGGATGTACATCCAAGGCAGCTTCTACTCCCACAGAGGAACTGGTCTGAGAGCATGACGCCAGAGGCAGGAGATGAGTAGAGAGCCCTGGTGGCCAGGGTCCAGCTGACACATCCTTTCAAGGCTTAACTGTTCAGCTTCAAATCTGTGAGCCAATCCAGTGTTCTCTCATAAATCACCCCGCTAAAGAACAAAATGCTTGAGCAGCTAGATTGAGTCCAGAAATCCCAACTAATACAAATGTGAGTAAGTAGACAGGAGTAGGGAGGGGCCTCTGGGCAAAAACACAGAGCTTATATTAAATACGATTTTTTAGGAAAGCTCAGAACTAAACACTTAAGGATAGATATTTATGACCTTCAGCCAATGCATATTACTGCTCTCTCTAGTATGATCCTCATATGCACAGTTAGCTTTGGCCATAAAGTAGGAAATAAAATGTGATAACATGAGGAAATACCTAGACGTAAAACAAAGTAAAAAAAATGGATACAAATAAATACACTGCAAGAGCACAACTATAGAGCACAACGATGTAGTGAAATTGCACAAACTTTAGACTCATACACTTTGATTTGAATCCAGTTTCAATTTACTAGAAGCATGACGATGAGCAACATTGCCTAACACGTATAGCCTTTGGTTTTTTCATCTGTAAATCAGGGATAATATCTCTCAGGGTTGTTGACATATTAAATTAAAAAATAGTAGGTAAAACCCTTAGCACAATGTCTGGCATTCAATAAATGTTACTTATATTCTTTATGTTAAAAATAACACTCACTGCATTTAAAATTTAAAAACACTAGAAGAGGGCTTCCCTGGTGGCGCAGTGGTTGAGAGTCCGCCTGCCGATGCAGGGGACACGGTTTGCGTCCCGGTCCGGGAATATCCCACATGCCGCCGAGCGGCTGGGCCCGTGAGCCATGGCCGCTGAGCCTGCGCATCCGGAGCCTTTGCTCCGCAACCGGAGGGGCCCCAGCGGTGAGAGGCCCGCGTGCCGCAAAAAAAAACCCCCAAACAAACAAACAAAACACTAGAAGAAACACATCTAAGTGTTCATAGTACTTGTGTTTGGATTTGTTGATTTATTTAACAAATATTTATTGAATGCTGACAAGGAACAGGGACTAGATACTACAATGGGAGACAACAGTGAACAAAATGAAAAAGGTCCTTGACCTCATGGAGCTCAAATTCCTGGGGGATATAGACAATACACAAATAAATAAATTAAATAGTGGGTCACGTGGCCTGAAATGCTATAGTCAGGGAGTGCCTGGTGTTTGTGGGTGTGGAGGTGGTTGTGCAACGGTTTTAAACCCAATGTCCTGAAAAGCTTCACTGAGAAAGTGATAGCTGAGTAAAGACTTGAAGGTGAAGAAGGATGGCAGGACTGTGGATATTTTTTTCCCCTTTTATTTGTTTTTCTGATTTTTAAAATGAGCATTTGGAAACTGATTTTTAAATAAAAAAATTTAAATGGAAACTAAAATCCGAATCTTGCTAAAAGTATTTATTATTATAACTTATCTATGGTGTTTTAGCTTTAAAAAATGTTCCTTATCACTTATTCTCAAAACACCATAGCACTGCTGGAAGGCAAGTAATATTTTTCTCCTTGTTTTACAGTTGAAAATGAACTTCCTCAAGGTCATGCAATTTCTAAGTGTTAGAACAGATTCTTGAAATTCAGATATTCATGCTTCAGATCTCGCATTCTCTAATAAATTCCTATTTCTTACAGCTCATATACACAGGATCATCTATCTTCTCCTGAAACTTACCTATTTATCTATACCTCCATGGGTACTGATCAATAACTTCTAACAACTCAGCAGTTATTTATTGTGTTCACTGGAGTGGGAACTGCAATAATATAATAGTCTCTACGCAGAGGGGAGTGTATATAAATTTTTGAGTGGGGTTGTATTATTGAATAAGCCATATAGCAGTAACCTATGTGTTATTTAGTATGATGCTTTTTAAATTACCCTTATCTACATTTTTTTTGCTAACTTGTCTTGCTTAGAATGAAAATTGTCAATGATACACTACTAACATCAATCAAGTTTATGTTGTGGAATAACTTGCATATAGTCACTGTGCTCATTGACACTTCTTACCAAAAATGAGAGTTGGAGGGACTTCCCTGGCGGCGCAGTGGTTAAGACTTCACGCTCCCAATGCAGGGGGCCTGGGTTCGATCCCTGGTCCGGGAACTAGATCCCACATGCATGCCGCAACTAAGAGTTCACATGCCACCACTAAGGAGCCGGTGAGCCGCAACTAAGGAGCCCACCTGCCACGACAAAGACCTGATGCAACCAAATAAATAAATAAATGTTCAAACAAACAAACAAGCAAAGGTAGGTTAATAGCTAACTGTTGAAAATTAAGAAATGACAGTTAAAAAAAAAAGAGAGTTGGAAAATGTGCCTTGAACTTGTTAGGAGTGAGGGACGAGTCGAATATTCCATTCTTCTAAGAGCCTGATTCCAAGTGAATAGTTCTCATCCTGACTTTCTTTGCAACTTTCCTGCCCACTTCCGTGACAGTTTTAGCTCAAACCCAGCATTTTTACTGCAATTCAGAATCAAAACATACAATTAAACTAAATACAGTAGTGACATTCTAACTAAAATGAATAGTTATAATAAAATACCGTTATTAAAAATATTGGCTTAGAGTTTGATATAATTAACCTTAGAGTTTGATATAATTAACCTTATAAATTAAACATACTTTTTCTATTTGTTAGAATCCTGAAAAATATGTCTGAGTCTTAGAAGCATAGCATTAAAATAAAGTAAGAATGGTCTTTTGTTTCTATAATTCCAAAAAGAAGAAAAAAGGGGAGTGAAGAAGAGAGAGAAAATTTCTTAACTGAGAGCCAAATCATTTGCCTCAAGAAAAGAGCCATGATTTCCTAATCTATGTAGATACATGTAGATATGGATGTAAGTTAAGTGAAATAAAATGTGTAAAAAGACTTAAAATAGTACAAAGTAGTTGTCCAAAATCTGTTCATTGCTTCTTCATCTGAATCTGCATTTGCATAGATTGCAGAAAATTTATGAATGATGGGACTTGGCACTCATCATTTCTGCCTTTTGCAAAATCTCTTTTGTTACTATTTCCTCAGTTATAGTAGCTCATTGACTTAGGTATTAAATTCAATAGAATATTTTTAATTGAACACCCAATATATTTTCGAAGCCTTGTATTAATGAGCATCCCTTTAAGTCTCTCTTTTCCTCCCCAACCTCAAAGAAGGGTCAGAGTTGGGGTGAAGGGTTTTCTACCTCAGGATCTTTTCAGAAAGGGCATGGGATATTTAAACTTGTGTCATAGTCACAACTTGTACGAAAGCATTCAAATATTTAAAAAGCAAAGTAGATAGTTTGAAGGGCAAAGAGAAAATAGCTTTGATCCTTCATGATTTCACCAGGAGCCATTTGCATGTTCTGTTTTGCAGAGCCTGCACATTTTTCTGCAGATCATAAAGCGTTCTGTGAACACTAAAGCAGAAAACTCCCTAGAGTGGATGATTAATGTAGGTCCATCTTCTCCTGTCCATTCTATCTCACAAAACTTCCCTGAGCTGTAATTCTTGCTTCTGTGCTTTTTAGACTTCATTGCTGGCAAGCATGGGCTCTTCATCACTGGGGGAGAAGGATCTGAGAACAGAAAAAGCAAATGCAATGCTATCCAATGGGGCAGTTTCTAAGTTCCCTGTTGCCACAGCACCTAAGTACTCAGCTGAAGGTGGCTGACCAGGAATACTGGCAGAAAATGCAAATTCATATTTGAATTTGAATTTGAATTCCTGCCTTTCCCTGTGGGAAATGTGGAAAACAAAACTATTCTATCATTAATTTTAGGGTTCGAGGACTTCACTCTTCAAATCTCTGGTGGAGTGAGAGTGAGGTGCGTGTTAGGAAGAAGGATGGCAGGAAAGATTGAAACCAAAAAGGAGCTGCTCTTCTTTGTCGCCCACATCCAAGCCCCCCAGTAAAACTGAAAACTTAAAACTTGTGTCAAGGGGCTTTGAAACTGACTGATCCTCCATCATTTCTTGGAAAGAAAGAAGAACTAGAAGAACTAGTCTGGGTTGATTCCTTAGTAGAGCAGATCCACCGAGGTAATTTCAAATACAGTTGAGCCTTGAACAATGTGGGGGGCTGGGAAGGGGGTTAGGAGTGCTGACCCTCCTTGCAGTTGAAAATCCATCTATAAGGCCCTCCATATCCACAGTTCAGAATCCACGGATTCAACCAGCTGAAGATCAGGTAGCACTGTAGTAGTTACTTGCAAAAAAAAATCTGCTTATAAGTGGATCCGAACAGTTCAAACCCATGCTGTTCAAGGTCAACTGTACATGAGCAATCCAAGACTACCCATGTCAGATGACTTTTTTTTTTTTTTTTACCTATTTTTGAGTTATACACAGCGTAAAATTTACTATTTTAACCATTTTTAGGTGTACAAGTCAGTGGCATTATTACCTTAATTACATTCATGAACAAGTTCATTCATTCATTCCATAGATTTTAATTGAATGCATGCTATGGAACAGGCACTGCTGTCTGTGAACAAAATAAAGATCCCTGGCTGCAGGGGGATTTCTTCATTTTAGCACAGAGAGGTAGAGAACTAACAAAAAACATAATAATTAAATGGACTCTGTGACATGTTGGCTTGTGATAAGGGTTATGGTTGAATTCCAGGTCACAGTGCTCCCAGCATCTGAAGGCTTCTGCGCCCTTCAAACAGCTGAGACCTTTGCTCATCCACCTCTTTCCCCACAAAGCCTCGCCTCTGATGACTGCTAGTGCTTTTGGAGGGTTCATTGGTTACCTGACTGGGTAATTAATAAAGAAGGTGTGTTCATTTGAACCGATCACTTACTAAATATACAACAAACCCTGAAGGCAGTTGGGCCTGTCAATAAAAAAGGGTGGAGGTCTCGGCTACACCTAAATAGTGTGCTTTTCCCAAGAAAACACCCTTACCTTTGAGAATAAGAGTCAAGGCACAGAATTCAAACAGGAAGACATGCATTCTTCACCAGTCATGTGAGGAGTTTTTTAAAAAGAGGGGGTTGTATAGAAGCATTTGCATTTTGAAAAGTCTTTCTCCTCAAAAACTTATAAGGGCCAAAGAGGGAAGGGGTGAGGAATAAAGTGGTTTATTGTGCCCCATGATGACAGTGGAAAGGGGATCCTGAAATGCTTGCTTCTGTCAAGTGCAAGGATGCTGTCAGAGGCTTCCTATGAAATGTTTAGCTTCTGCCCAGGTTCTTTCAGGTTGTGAGGAACACTTATATACCATAATAAACATTTATTTTAAAAATATGTTGGAAGGATGGTAACTAGCCTTACCATGGCGATCACTTTGAAATATATAGAAATACCTAGAATAGAAAAATGTATAGAAATACACTGTGCTGTGTCTCAGGAACTAACATAGTGTTGTAGGTCAATTATACTTCAAAAACAAACATAGACTCATAAAAAAAGAGATCAGATTTCTGGTTACCAGAGGCGGGGGAGGTTGGGAGTGGAATTGGATGAAGGCAGTCAAAAGGTACAAACTCCCAGATGTAAGATAAATAAATACTAGGGATGTCATGTACAACATGATAAATATAATGAACACTGCTGTATGTTACACATGAAAGCTGTTAAGAGAGTAAATCCTAAGAGTCCTCATCACAAGGAAAACATATACTTTTTCTATTTCTTTAATGTTGTGCCTATATGAGATGATGGATGGTCATTAAACTTATAGTGGTCATCATTTCATGATGTATGTAAGTCAAATCGTTGTGCTCTACGTCAAGTATAGCTCAGTTTATACAACGCTCTATGTCAATTATAGCTCAATAAAACTGGAAGAAAAAAAATGTACAGGGAGGAAAGTAGTAAGTACGTGATTGTGCAATTGGACTGCACCTTGACCATGATCAAAATTAAGATACCGATGTGGGGCAAAGGGACGCTTGTGCCTCTAACTGAGGTACTCTGCAAGCATGCAACATTACTAATGTGGTACCCTAGCTGGAAAGGCATAACCTGGGAAAACATTAGGTAAAATAAAATGGGAGAATATTCTATAAAATAACTGAACCAATTTCTTTAAAAATGTCAATGAAAGGCAAAAGTCTGAGGAACTGTTACAGATCAAAGGAGACTAAAGAGTGGGGTGACCAACCGTCCCTGTTTGTCTGGGACTGAGTGGTTTCCCAGGACACAGGACTTTCCGTGATAAAATCGGAAAAGTCCAGGCAAACGGGAATGAATCAGTCACCCTCATGAGGAGACACAATAGTTAAATGCAACGTGTGAAATGCGTGATCCTGGACTGGAGGGAAAATGCTATAAAAGACATTATTGGGACAAGCCACAGAATTTGAAATTTAAAAAAAAATTGTGGCAAAATATAACAGAAAATTACCATTTAAACTATTTTTAGGTGTATAGTTCAGTGGCATTAAGTGCGTTCACTACGTTGTACAACCATCGTCACTATCCATCTCCAGAATGTTTCCATCTTTCCAAACAGAAACGCTGTACCCAATAAATAGTGGCTGCCCATTTTCTCCTTCTCCCAGCCTCTGTTAACCACCATTCTACTTCCTGTGTCTGTGAATGTGCCTCTCCTAGGTACCTCATATAAGTGGAATCACACAACACTTGTCCTTTTGTGTCTGGCTTATTTCACTTAGCATGATGTTTTCAAGGTTCATCCATGTTGTAGCATAAATTAGAATATCATTCTGAATAATATTCCACTGCACGCACATACCACATTTTCTTTGTCCATTCATCTCTAGATGGACATTAGGTTTGTCCCTACCTTTGGGCTATTGTTTTGTTTTGTTTTTTTTGGCTGCACTGGGTCTTCATTGCAGTGCGCGGGCTCTTCGTTGTGGTGTGCAGGCTTCTCTGGCTGTGGCGCGTGGGCTTAGTTGCCCCGCGGCATGTGGGATCTTAGTCCCCTACCAGGGATCAAACCCACATCCCCTGCATTGGAAGACAGATTCTTAACCACTGGACCACCAGGAAAGTCCCCCTTTTGGCTATTGTAAATAATGCTGCAATGAACATTGGTGTAGAAACACGGACTTTTTTTTTTTCTTTTTTGCGGTACGCGGGCCTCTCACTGTTGTGGCCTCTCCCGTTGCGGAGCACAGGCTCCGGACGCGCAGGCCCAGCGGCCATGGCTCATGGGCCCAGCCCCTCCGTGGCATGTGGGATCCTCCCAGACTGGGGCACGAACCCGTGTCCCCTGCATCGGCAGGCGGACTCTCAACCACTGCGCCACCAGGGAAGCCCGAAACACGGACTTTATTAAAGTGTTACATTAGTGTAAAATTTCCTGAATTTGATGCCTGTGGTTGTAGAAGAAAATATCTTTGTTCTAAGGCAATACTCACTGAAATACTGAGGCAAAGGAGTATGATATACACATCCTATTCTCAAATGCTTCAGAAAAAAATGAGACACAAAGGAAATGTGGCAAAATGTTAAAAACTGATGAATCTGTGTAAAAAGTATGAGAGTTCTCCATATTATTCTTGCAAATTTTCCATAACTTAAGAATTTAAAAAATTCATAGAAAGTAAGGGAGAGAGAAATTTTATTTATGACAACCAGGCCTCGTGGAGCTAGAGGAATCTATGAAAAGCCAGCTGTCACAGAGCCTGAAATGTACTAAGAGGAGTGGAAGGTAACTCAGGATTCATCACAGTTTAATTTGGTATCTTGTCCCTCTGAGCGGAACTTGGCCACAGTGCACTTTTCTAGCTCTTTGTTGTTATGGTTTCTCAACTAGTCTGCTTCTTCTTCAACTGCTCCTGTTCCTACCAACTAATTTTTGCAACCTGTCTTGTCCTCTCTTCCTCTTGTCTTCCGCTTGCTCACAGCTTCTGCTTTCTCTTGCTTTCTACTTCCTCTTCTTTAAGTGTGTGTTGGTTGCCACTGCCATCTTCCTCTGGTCCAGGCAGCTGTGATGGGGTCATGTGGAACAGAACATGACAATCTTTGCATAGAAAGAAAGAGCGGCAGCCTTGACATGTAAGCATATTGCTTGGCCAGTTCAGTCCAGCTTAAAACACTATGCCTGTAATACTTGGTTGGTTTAGGGAGTTGGTATTGGGGGCACAGTGGGGAGAAAAGGCAAACCATCAGATCTCACCTCAGGCACTAATGGGTTTTTTTTTTTTTGGTCACCCTGCTTCTGGGTCTTAGTTCCCCAACAAGGGATTGAACCCAGGGCGATGGCAGTGAAAGCACTGAGTTCTAACCACTGGACAGCCAGGGAACCCTAATGATTCATTCTTGATTCATCTGGGAAATGTGTGATAAAAATAGAAACTATATATAAAAGTTCAAGAGAATTGAGGAGTCAAGATGTCATTATAATTTTGGAGAAAATTGTCAGAAAACCCTTCCTTCCTTCTTCCCTTCCCTTCCTTCCTTCCTTCCTTCCTTCCACAAAAATTAATTATGTGAAAGGCATTATAATGGATACTTTGGGGAATCCAAATTGTGTAAGATGTGGTCCCTGCCACAAGAAGCTTACAGTGTAGGACAAGGTGTTTTAAATTAAAGGTTGCATCCTGTTAGTATGCATCAGAACTGCATTTTTTTAAAAATGGCATAAAAGGGAAAATTATTTGAGTCCATCACATTTTGCAACAGTAAATATTGTTCAGTGAATTTTTATATGTGTGTGTATATATCCATAGGATTGTGATATTAAATGTATTTCTACTGTGGGCTACAGAAAAACTGTCTGTAAGCTATTGATCTAGTAGAACTTAAGCCTACAGCTTCAGTGATCACCCATATGCTGATTCGTATCTCCAGTATAGACCGTATTCCTGAGCTCCGGATATGGCTATCCAACTGCCAGCCGGACACGTTAAGCTCAACCTAGCCAACATTGCCCATATCATCTTCCTCCTCAAAAAGTGCCCTTTGCCTACATTGTCTGTTGTATGATATCAATATCCACCAGGTAAGTCAAGCCAGAAGCCCTGGAGTTCTCTATGGCATCTCCTTCTCCACTCAGTGTTCACACCCAACTGGCCAGTTGGCCTCCTCTTCTCCATCCTCACTGATGGTCCTTGGTTTAGGCCCTGAGTAATTTCTCACCTGGTTTCTTGCCACCCTTTTCTAACTAGTCTCTTTGTCTCCAGTCTTATTTCATGACTCACAAGTCTGTGTATCACGTTGCTTCTCAAGTGAACTTCCAAAAGTGCTAATATGACCTTTTCATTTCTGGTTGGAAATCCTTCCATGGTTCTCTGCTGCCTTCATATTAATGTCCAATCATGAGAGCTAGAGTCTTTCTTGATCTGCCCCTGTGGCTTCTTCAGCCTCAATTACTGATCCTCAGCCCCATCTCAGATTCTAGAGGTACCAACTAACTCTGGTTCCCAAACAGCTCAGGTGTTTTCATACTTCAATTTCAATTTTACTCCTGCCTTGAATCACTTCCTTTATTTCTTTGCCTGTGTCTAAATCCTACCGCTCTTTCTAGACACAGCTCTAGTGTCATCTGGTCTTGGGACCTGTTCTGACCACGTGCCAAGGCTTCCCTAGCATCCTGGGTGTGCCGCTGTCCCAGCAGTGACGAGTCCACGTGGTCATTGCTGTCAGGGTTGTCTTGATTACGAACCAGCTGACAGCAAGGACTCTGGTTTGTTCATCTCTGTAAAACATGCAACTAGCCCAAAGCCTGATACACTCAGCACTGACCAAACATTTGTTGAAAGAAAGAGTGAAGATGAAATCTCTTACTGGCCTACTCCTTGATTGTAATGATAGTATAATGATAATGTTAAATAATTCTTGCAAATACTGTAGTTCTCAAGAGTCATTAGAACGGATAAACAAGGTCCTACTGTATAACACAGGGAAATATATTCAGATCCTGTGATAAACCATGATGGAAAAGAATATTTAAAAAATATCTAGGGCTTCCCTGGTGGCGCAGTGGTTGAGAGTCCACCTGCCGACGCAGGGGACATGGGTTCGTGCCCTGGTCCGGGAAGATCCCACATGCCACGGAGCGGCTGGGCCCGTGAGCCATGGCTGCTGGGCCTGTGCGTCCGGTGCCTGTGCTCCACAACGGGAGAGGCCACAGCAGTGAGAGGCCCGCGTACCGCAAAAAAAAAAAAAAAAAAAAAAAGTCTAAATGTGTAAAAAAAAAAAGTCATTAGAACCAGAGGATTACTGATTGGCCAGATGTGCTTTGTCTAATTCTGATTCTATCATTCCCTTTTCCACCTCCCCCTTCTCTGTCTGGTTCCTATAACATGAGAATAAGAGAACATTACCATCTGCTTGTGGGAAACATCCAGGAATTTTCCCACCAACAGATCACTGTTTTTTAACAAAAAAGAAGAAAGTAAGAAAGAGATAGAGAGAAAGAGAGAGAGAGAGAGAGAGAGAGAGAGAGAGAGAGAGAGGGAGGGAGAGAGAGAGAGAAAGAAAGAAAGAAAAAGAAAGAAAGAAAGAAAAAGAAAGAAAGAAAGAAAGGAGGAAAGAAAGAAAGGGGGAAGGAAGGGAGGGAGGGAGGAAGGAAGGACTAGAGAAGAAGGCAAGTGGGCAATGTAGATCAAGTTTATTTTATCTTACACCTTCTTTGTTGTCCTTACTGTCCATCTGTAATGCTTTCTACGCCTTAGGGAGGTAGGTAGGCCAGATCCTTTTGGTGCTTACTTTGGATGTGACCCTGCTTGGAAGCAGGGTGTCTGATCCAAAGTGACTTTTGAGGAAGCTTCCAGTCTGGAGTGTATAATGCATGCACCCAAGGCTACCGTATGAATTCATATGTCCCCAGAGAACCATCTAGATTTTCTCTCTATGCTAGGCACTGGGGATATAGTGACAAAGATGATGTGGCCTCCGTCTGGAGGAGGAAGGGAAATATTTTTCTTTGTTCCTATGCAAACTCTTCTGTTGTTTCAAACTTCTGTTTTCTTGGATTTTGCTTGACGTAAGTGAAATGTAGTGCCATTTCTAAGTTATTCAGCAATTTTGTTTCAAAGGGTTCCACCTCTCTGTGACAAGACAGAGCTATTCTTAATGCAAAGGTTTGGAGCCCAGAAATGGGAGCTCCAAAGGTCAATATATTCCTTATCCAAAATAAACAGGCTGTGGAGGCAAAATGGTCTATGAGGTTTACTTTTTTTTTTTTTGCGGTACGCGGGCCTCTCACTGCTGTGGCCTCTCCCGTTGCAGAGCACAGGCTCCGGACGCGCAGGCTCAGCGGCCATGGCTCATGGGCCCAGCCAATCCACGGCATGTGGGGTCTTCCCGGACCGGGGCACGAACCCGTGTCCCCTGCATCGGCAGGCGGACTCTCAACCACTGCACCACCAGGGAAGCCCTAAGGTTTACTTTTTTAATATGTAACATGGATGTGATATTATCTACCACCTTTACATGTGAGGATTCACTGAGCTAAAATATGTGAAGTACCAGCAGAGAGGTGGGTACCCAGTGCTGTAACATCCACAAGTTGTGATTTGCCCTTCTAGTGCATCAGAAAACAGAGGGGACACCAAGGCTGAACCAGGAAGCGGCTGGCACAAACTCAGTGTTCCCACCACCCTTGGAGATGCTGTGGTGTCTGACACAGTAGAGGCACAAGCAGGAATTTTTTTTTTAAGTGCAATAAATGGCCCAGTTACAGGCTTGTGAATAAAGTAAACGCTGAAGCATCTTTTAAAGTGTTACTTTGGGGCTACACATAATGTGCCTTTCTCATCTTTGAGGGGAGGTGGAAGTCAGGGAACTATAACACGTTTTACCATCTAATTAGTCACTTGATCTTAATAGAAAAATGACTGGGTCCTTTGGGTTTTGCTCTACTTATCTAGGTCATTTCCAGCTTTTTCTCTCAGTGAATCAATTCTCCACCTCTGTTACACAACATCTGGAATACATATGGTTTCTCAAAATGTCAGCATGTGCACCTTTAGAGCAAAGCTACAAAGTATTACTTAGAATCATAACAAACAATGTTTTTAGCTACAGCAAAATTAGGGAGGGATTTGCTTGAAATTCTGTTGTGGTCATTAAAAACCTGACATTTTCCCAACGATATCTCCAATGTGTTTTCAGAAACGGCCCTCATTCCCATGGCTTCACACAAGATCCAATACTTCCCGGATTCTATAGCAACAATTAATTACTCCCTGACCACTGAGTAATGTGAGGTCCTCTTGGCTGGGCTCATTCTCAGATTTGGCTGTGACCTCTAAGTTTCTAAGATGTCCCAAGAGCAAAGGGGCTTCTTCCTGGGATTTTAACTCAAGCTATGGGGGAAATGTGGTTGTAGAGCGCTCTGCTTTTCCCAAGGCTTCGCCTGAGTGTTGTACTGGTGGCAGAACTCTCCCTTATTCTCAGTTTCAACTCTACATGATGCCACACTTGTCACTGACACCTTGCCACCCCCTTGGAAGAGATCACGTCCGCATCAAATAACTCGTCTATGTGACACATTCAGCATTTGCTCTGGTCTGACCCTTCCTACTTATTCAACCTCAGCGTCCTTTTGTATCTGTCATTTGCTCTGCCTCTAACAGATCAGTATTTTTTTCATTGCCCCACAAATACTGTTGTCATATCTGGGCTTTGCTTGTACTCTTCCCCACCTGCTAAGCCCTTTCTTCTTTTTTTCACCTATCCAAATCCTTCTAGCCCTTGAAAGCCCAAATAGAATCTATTTCTTTTAGTGCTCTAATGCTCATTATTCTTCCCGTTCCCAAAACTCCTTTATTATTAATAACTGATATCCATTCATCATTCATTCATTCATTCTTATAATAAGGATTTACTAAGAACCCACGATGAGTTATCACCATTCTAGAGCTCAGGGTACCATAAGACAAAGTCTTTACCCTCTTGGAGCTTTTTTACACTTCTTCTAGTGTGGAAGACAGACCTTACGCAAGTGAAACAAGTGAGTAGTGTAGCTTTACATTGAAACAAGTGCTATGAGCAAAAAATAAAGAGGCAGGATAAGGGCTAGAATGTGACCATGGCAGTGGAGGCTGTTTTTCATTCAGTGGTCAGGGAAGGCCTCTTTGAGGAGGAGACATTTGATATTTGAGCAGAGACTTGAATTATGAGAAGAAATCAGCCATGAGCCAACCCAAGAGAAGGGTGCTCCAGGTAAAGGGAATAGGAAGTGAAGTCCTGGAGATAGAAATGTTCTAGAAAGATGAGGAATGTTCTAGAACAGCAAGAAGGCTAATGTGAGGCAGAGTGTAGCAGGAGATGAGGATGCAGAGGATACAGAGGTGAAGAAACTGTAGGGCTTTAAGGGAGAGAAGAATCATGGGTGACTTCTTAATGTTAAGTCTGAGTACCTGGTAGGGAAAGCCTAGGGGGAGGAAGGAAATAGATTTGTGTGAGCAGGAGAGATGTTGGATTTGGAAACAAGAGTTCATTTTTAGACGTATTAAGTTTGAGATCCCTTTAAGCATCTAAGTGTAGATGTTGGGTAGAGAGTTGGATATATCAAGTCTGAAACCCAATGAGAGGTCAGGCTAGAGTTACAAAAAGCCAAGGGTCTAGACAACACCACCAAGGAAAAGTGTAGATTGAGAAGACGCCAGAGCCCTAGGGCCCGCCAGCATTTAGAGGTCACGGAGAAGGAGACAGAAGGGAGACTCAACTTGTGGCCACTAAAGTTTCCCACATTTCCAAACACATCCACGGCATTGCGTGGTGGGCTTGTAGTTTCACGTGTGCCAGACCTGTCTTGACAACCAAGACGGCAGACTTTTTGTGATCGCTCTCCACAGGAGTGAAGGTAAAGATCTAAAGCAATTTATTGGTGCCTACAGTCTTGGCATGGTCCTTGTTTACTACGTATTTCTTACTGTTCCAAACTTTCTCACAGTGCTGAGTAAACACTGCCAATCTATTGGGGGAAATATAGCTACTTCCTTTCTCAAGGACTGGATCTGTGAGTTAGTTAAGAATTCTCAGGCTTATTTTACTGGCAGTAAACTGATGCACAGAGAGATTAACTAATTTACGCACAGCCCACACTGAGTCAATAGTTAGCCTGAGGCCACACTGCAGCGATCAGTAGAATGTGTGCTGACTGCCAGCATCCCCTGGAGTGTTGGCTTTTTTTTTTTTTAATTGCTAACATATATGGGTGATATACTCAGTGCTTTACAGACAGTAACTTTTTTTTTTTTAACATCTTTATTGGAGTATAATTGCTCTACAATGGCGTGTGTTTCTGCTTTATAACAAAGTGAATCAGCCATACATATACATATATCCCCATATCCCCTCCCTCTTGCATCTCCCTCCCACTCTCCCTATCCCACCCCTCTAGGTGGTCATAAAGCACTGAGCTGATCTCCCTGTGCTATGTGGCTGCTTCCCACTAGCTATCTATTTTACATTTCATAGTGTATGTATGTCCATGCCACTCTCTCACTTCATCCCAGCTTACCCTTCCCCCTCCCCGTGTCCTCAAGTCCATTCTCTATGTCTGTGTCTTTATTCCTGTCCTGCCTCTAGGTTCATCAGAACCTTTTTTTTTTTTTAGATTCCATACATATGTGTTAGCATACGGTATTTGTTTTTCTCTTTCTGAATTACTTCACTCTGTAGGACAGACTTTAGGTCCATCCACCTCACTACAAATAACTCAGTTTCGTTTCTTTTTATGGCTGAGTAATATAGATGTGTATATACTCGCCACATCTTTATCCATTCATCTGTCGATGGACACTTAGGTTGCTTCCATGTCCTGGCTGTTTTACAGACAGTAACTCTTAATCCTCACAACACTCCATGCAATTGGCAACATTGTCCCCATTTTACAGATGAGGAAACTTGAGACATAAATGGAGAATTTCATGTGATAAAGTGGCAGATTTGTCTGGCTCCTAATCCATGCTCTTAACTACAATGTTACATGCCTGCTGAAACAGAATATCTGGGAATAGGACACAAGAGTAGTTGGTATTTAGAAAACACTCTGGAACATTTTTTAAATTAATTTTTATTGGAGTATAGTTGCTTTACTATGTTGTGTTAGTTTCTACTGTACAGCAAAATGGATCAGCCATGCGTATACATATATCCCCTCCTTTTTGGACTTTCTTCCCATTCAGGTCAACACAGTGCATTAAGTAGAGTTCCCTGTGCTATATACTATGTTCTCATTAGTTATCTATTTTATACATACTATCAATAGTGTATATGTGTCAATCCCAATCTCCCAATTCTTCCCACACCCCCTTCCCCCTTGGTATCCATACATTTGTTCTCTACATCTGTGTCTCTATTTCTGCTTTGCAAATAGAATCATATATACCATTTTTCTAGATTCTATGTATATGTGTTAATATACAATATTTGTTTTTCTCTAACTTACTTCACTCTGTATGACACTCTCTAGGTCCATCCACATTTCTACAAATGACCCAATTTTTTTAGGGCTGAGTAATATTCCACTGTATAAATGTACCACATCTTCTCTATCCATTCCTCTGTTGATGGACATTTAGGTTGCTTCCATGTCCTGGCTATTGTAAATCATGCTGCTATGGACATTGGGGTGCATGTGTCTTTTTGAATTATGGTTTTCTCTGGGTATATGCCCAGTAGTGGGATCGCAGGGTCATATGGTAGTTCTATTTGTAGTTTTTTAAGGGACCTCCATAATGTTTTCCATAGTGGCTGTAACAATTTACACTCCCACCAACAGTGCATGATGGTTCCCTTTTCTCCACACTCTCTCTAGCATTTATTGTCTGTAGATTTTAAAAAATAATTTTATTTACTTACTTATTTATTTGGCTGCGTTGGGTCTTTGCTGCTGCACATGGGCTTTCTCTAGTTGCGGCGAGCGGGGGCTACTCTTTGTTGCAGTGTGTGGGGCTTCTTATTGCAGTGGCTTCTCTTGTTACAGAACATGGGCTCTAGGCACATGGGCTTCAGTAGTTGTGGCACATAGGCTCAGTAGTTGTGGCGCACGGGCTTAGTTGCTCTGTGGCATGTGAGATCTTCCTGGACCAGGGATTGAACCCATGTCCCCTGCACTGGCAGGCAGATTCTTAACCACTGCACCACCAAGGAAGTCCATATTGTTTGTAGATTTTTTGATGATGGCCATTCTGACCAGTGTGAGGTGATACCTCATTGTAGTTTTGATTTGCATTTCTCTAATAATTATTAATGTTGAGCATCTTTTCATGTGCCTCTTGGCCATCTGTATGTCTTCTTTGGAGAAAGGTCTATTTAGGTCTTCTGCCCATTTTTGGATTGGGTTGTTTGTTTTTTTGATATTGAGCTGCATGAGCTGCTTGTATATTTTGGAGATTAATTCTTTGTCAGTTGTTTCATTTGCAAATATTTTCTCCCATTCTAAGGGTTGTCTTTTCATGTTGCTCATGGTTTCCTTTGCTGTGCAAAAGCTTTTAAATTGCATTAGGTCCAATTTGTTTATTTTTGTTTTTATTTTCATTACTCTAGGAGTTGGGTCACAAAAGATCTTGCTGCGATTTATGTCAAAGAGTGTTCTGCCTATGTTTTCCTCTAAGAGTTTTATAGTATCTGGCCTTACATTCAGGTCTTTAATCCATTTTGAGTTTATTTTTGTGTATGGTGTCAGGGAGTGTTCTAATTTCATTCTTTTACATGTAGCTGTCCAGTTTTCCCAGCACCACTTATTGAAGAGACTGTCTTTTCTCCATTGTATATTCTTGCCTCCTTTCTCATAGATTAGGTTATGATATGTGCATGGGTTTAACTGTGGGCTTTCTATCCTGTTCCATTGATCTATATTTCTGTTCTTGTGCCAGTACCATGCTGTCTTGATTATTGAAGCTTTGTAGTATAGTCTGAGGTCAGGGAGCCTGATTCCTCCAGCTCCGTCTTTCTTTCTCAAGATTGCTTTGGCCATTTGGGTCTTTTTTGATTCCATACAAATTATAAAATATTTTGTTCTAGTTCTGTGAAAAATGCCATTGGTAATTTGATAGAGATTGCATTGAATCTGTAGATTGCTTTACGTATATAAAGGTTGGAGAATCCAAGGTTCATGGGATCTCAAGTTTATTCTTTGAAGCTCATAATCATCTTAAAATTTGTTCTACTAAGCTGTTTATTTTTAATATCTCATCATCCATGTTAAGTTAATTTATTAGAGTCTCATAGACTACTCTGAGTAACAATTTTGTTAAACATAGGCAACAGCTTACAGGACAGTTTATCATTTCCAGAGAGGTAAAGCATGTAACTGTACATTGAACCAGTTTGCATTGTCTGATATGTTGACAATCATTACCTAACAATTTAAAGCCTCATGCCATGGACATTGATGTAGCCTACTCTCAACAAGAATAATGCATCTTTTCCCACTGTATTTATGATTCTACACATTTGCCTGCTCAGCTCCATAAACAATAATGAAACAAATCAATCATAATGCCAGCACAAGAGCATGAATGACTCCATGTGGCTGGCTGAGAGGAGGTGGGAATGGGTTGTGTTTACACTCCCTAGGCTAGTAAAGAGAAAGGCTTTTGAGGTAGGGGATGGCCCAGAGCCCTCAGAAAAGTCAGTCCATGGAGTATTCTCTGACAACCTTTGCAGATGGTCTCAAGAGCTTATGGGATGAAAGGGAAATGGAGTCAGAGAAGTATTAAAAAAACAAAAACAAAAAACGGAAATGAATCCAGTTCTTGGGTGAAAAAAAAGATACCTATTGAAGTACAAGGCTTTTAGATCATAGGTGATAACATCTAGTAAACTTATTTCTGTTGACCGGGAATTGTGTTTTACTGTCACAGATCTCCTTGAGTTTGCATCATTTGCACAATGAGACTGGTTTCACCTGTTTGCAACTGTTAAACTCTTAGTCATTAGTTAAGTTGTTTAAGTCAATTTTCCCAGCAGTTTATCCTATACACTTTTTTTAAAATCCCACAATAGAAATCAACCAAGGCTGCACACCTGTTGTATATTGTCAAAGGGAAAAAAAACACAACTATTTGAAGTAGAAATGAGTGAGGCCATTACACTAGAGGGAACTGTAATCTGAATCTTTCATCTGAAAAGATACAAAGAAAGAGAAATATAATTGGGCTAGAGGGTGGAGAAGAGGAAGGTTAGTGGTGGAAGGGTGGGAATTGGGATGAACTTCTAAGGTGTACATCTTGGGTATAAAGTTGTCAGATTTAGCAAAAAAAAAAAAAGAAAGAAAAGAGAAAGAAAAATATAAGATGCTAAAATAAATCTGAATTTCAGGTAAACAGCAAATAAGTTTTAGTGTAAGTCTGTCTCATGTAATATCTGAGACAGACTTATACTAAAAAATATTTGCTGTTTATCTGAAATTCACATTTAGCCAAGTGTCCTGTATTTTATCTGGCAACCCTAGTTGAGTAGTGCCTTTTAATCTCAATTTGAAAAAAATCCTTTTAGAAGACAGATGTCTTCAGGAAACTGGGTCATGGATTCAACAACATAATACTTGCTAATTATGCTGCACAGTGTGATGAGATGATATATTTATTTAATATAAATAAACTAGCAATTGTAATGACTTAAACTTAGCTATTCTGATTTGAAAAATCATCCACTTTATTTATCTGTTTGGCATGAGTAGGAATAAACTAAAAATGGACAACACTGATTCTAAGACTTATAGACAAGGAAACATCCATCCATTCATTCATTTACTCATTCTTACTTTTTATCTGTACAAAGGCTTTCTGGTAGTTATGTTTTATTACATTTTATTTTAGTGATCAAATAATTATCATATATAGACTCCCTGATCCAGTTTCTTAAATAATTCTGCATGGTAATAACTTAAATTTAAAGAGATAATAGACCCAGCCAAAGACAAAACAAAGCCCCAAAGAAAGAGCCGACTTGCCACCATCACTTACCACAATCTGTCCAATTCCAATTTGTCCAGGATGGCAATGAACTAGCACATACAGAGATTGAAACAGTATAGGCTTAGAGTTGGGTGCTGAGATTGTAATGGGAGGAAAGAAGGGAGAAACAGCATGAAGGAGAAATAAAGTCTAAGTAAAAGAAGTACAAATGCACCAGATTCTGGCTGAGAGAGGGTAAGGCAAGGATGGGGGAAAGGTAAGGGAAGGAGGTGTGACCTGAGCTTGGTGGGAAAATGAAAGGACGGCACAGAGATGAGTGAGCAAGTGTGAGGATGAGAGTTTGTAGATTGTCCCATATTTGAGGGGATGTCAGATGAAAGGAAATTTATTTTGTCTAGCTCCAGAGAGTGAAACCAAGGTCAATAAATAGACATAGCAGGAAAACAGATTTTTACACCATTTTGGCAAGAGCTTCCTAAGCTTCAGAGTTGACTGCTGATAGCACAGCCCACCCCTGGAGATGTGTGAAGAAGTAGAGGCTGGCTGACTGGTGGGCAGGCCTGGGGTGGAGACGATTCCTGTCTTGGGTAAGGAGTGGACTAAACAGATGCTCTCCAAGGCCCCTTCCCACCTGTGGTGTATGTATCAATCCAGCAGGGCCTTGCATCTTTTATCAATTGCTATGTCCTCAGTGCCTAGAACAGTGCTTGACACACAGTAGGTCTCAGTAAATCTGTAGGGTCGCAGGGGAAGTGCTTTCTGGAGGAGGTGGTACTGTTTTGGGCCTTGGCCTTGATGTGATAGGGAAAGGGAAATTAGCTTAAATTAAATCAACACACAAAGAGCATCTACATTTGGAGGAGGACAGGCTATAGGGCTCTATTTTGTGGGAGCTACAAATTACATAATCCATGTTTCCCCTGTCCATACCAGCCTGGAGAGGAAAAAGAGAAAAAGATAATAGGCAAAAACAACATTTCTCTGGTTCTCTCATTCTCCTCTGCCTACAGTATTTTCATTCCCTTCAAATTTCTCACCAACTGGGCTTCCCTGGTGGCGCAGTGGTTAAGAATCCACCTGCCATTGCAGGGGACATGGATTCGATCCCTGGTCCGGGAAGATCCCACATGCCACGGAGCAACTAAGCCCATGCACCACAACTACTGAACCTGCGCTCTAGAGCCCACGAGCCACAATTACTGAGCACATCAGTAGATGTGCTACATCAGTAGATGAGCACCGCATCTACTGAAGCCCGCGTGCTCCTAGAGCCCGTGCTCTGCAACAAGAGAAGCCACCACAGTGAGAAGCCCGTGCACTGCAATGACGAGTAGCCCCCACTTGCTGCAACTAGAGAAAGCCCGCGCACAGCAACGAAGATCCAACACAGCCAAAACACTAAATAAATAAAAATAAATAAGTTTATTTTTAAAAAAATTCTCACCAACTAGTTCTAGGAGCCGCCAGGGGATGGCCCTCCTGCCTTCTGAACTCACAGCTATTAAAGGGTATTTGATTGTGTTACTTTTCTGTCCTCTGGCTTGCTGTTTTCTCTCCTGCTTTGTCATACGGTGGTGATGTGTCTACATTTCTATCAGCTCCAATGATGCCACAGCTTCCATAAACCCCACCAAGCCACCAAGGCTGTGCTGCACCTGCTAAATATGCTCTGCCCACCACCATCAGCGACTGCACTCAAAGTACACATGTTGCGGGAGTGAATAAAAATCTTAAGGGAGAGAACACGGAGTCAGTTGGCAGCAGGAAGAGCAGAAGACACCAACAAGGGAGCCACTGAGCCACCACAACTGCGAAGTTCCAATGGGGGAGGACAACCAGGAGAGCGGCTGCATTGCACAGTGGGAAAGGACATGGCCCTGGAGCCAGAGCAGCTGGGCTGCCTTCCTTCGCCACTCTATGCCTCAGTTTCCCCCATGTGAAGCAGGGACAATGACAGTGCCTCTCATAAGGCTGTTGTGAAGACTAAGCGAGTGAGCAGAGGCAGAGCTCAGAGCTGTGTCTGCCCACGGAAGCCGTTGGTCTGTGAGACCCTTTATTAATGGTGCTGTCATGATTCTCTGAAGATGTCCAGTTCCCCTTGGGGGCCACTGTTCCTGTTTTCCTCAGTGGCACTGCAGCCTTACGATAAACTTTGAACTGAGCAGGTTTCTGCTCCTTCCAACAGAAGGAGCCTAATTACCACTACAGATTTGAATCCTCAGGCGAATGTAAAAACTCAGATTCTCAAGGTGGAATTTTCACCACTATCCTTTGAGAAGCAGTAGAGAATAAAATCAACAGGTAGTCAGTACCCACAGTTATCAAATACCCACAGAGCCATCTTTGTCTTGGGGAAACAAGGCAAACATTCACTAAGTGATGATGAAACATTTGAACATCTGTTCATATCTTCAGCAGAAGTGATGATGCTAGCCCCAAATGTATACATTGTGGAAGCAAACTGCTTTCTTGTCTTGGTATTATAGGCTGTTCAGCCATTAGCAACAAAAAAATTTTTTTTAGCTTTATAAGAAATGTAAACAAGGGACTTCCCTGGTGGTCCAGAGGTTAAGATTCCACGCTCCCAATGCAGAGGGCCCAAGTTCTGTCCCTGGTCAGGGAAATAAAGATCCTACGTGCCGCAAGTAAGACCCGGTGCAGCTAAATAAATATATATATATGTATATACATATATTTTTAAATTTAAACAAATTTTTCTTTACCCTGAGTGGATTCCACATTTTGGTCAAGCTATCCTTTTGTTACCTAAGTGGGCCTCAAAGAGTGGCCTTTAATTTCAAATGTCTTGGGAGGAAATAACTTTTCATTATTATATTTTGAAAGTATTTTTAAAATATCTAGAGCACATCAAGGGAGAAATATCTGCTGGCTGATGGAAATTTAAACCTAGCATTCAAGTGAAAGGTTGGGGCTACAGATATACAGACTTGGAAGGCATTAGTATATAGGTCATAATTGAAGCTCTAGGATCATTAAAGTGAGTGGGAAGAGGGATTGTATAAAGTGAAGAGAGAAAAAGACAAATTACTATTTAGGGCCTTTTTCGAAAAAGCCTTGGTCATCAGCTTTACATGTGGAGCCTGCTGTTCCAGGGCTCCACCCTGGACCCATTAAACCTAAATGACTGAGACGAGGGAAGTTTGTACCTTTTTATGCCCTTCACCCAGTTCACCTACTCCTCTACCTCCCAACCACCAATCTGTTTTCTGTATTTATAAGCGCAGGTTTTGTTTCATTTGTTTAGATTTCACACATAACTGAGATCATAGGATATTTTGTCTTTGCCAGACTTATTTCACTCAGCATAATGCCCTCAAGGTCCATCCAATGTCCTCAAGGTCCATCCCATGCAAACAAAAGTTTGAGTCCCACAGAACGGAGGGAAGGGTATATTTGCATCAGGCACAGAAAAGGGTGCCAAACAGGAGGTGTAACAAATTGCCTCCTGGCTGGAGGTGGTGCATAGGTATCCATAATGGATTCTTTCCCAGATTTCTTGGTGGTGGCTTTTTCCTTGGCTTGGTTCCTGTAGTGCCTTGGAGCCAGAGAATCAGAGGCAGTGACACATGCAGATGCCGTTAGAGTGAAAGAACGTGGCTCACTTAAAGTAGAAGTGGTAAATTCTCTAAGGCAGCCTCAGCCAGGCCTTCAGTTTATCAGGCCCGGGGCCCCCTCCACGTCCCACTGGGTGAGGAAGCCATAGCAACACAGTCCAGAACCCACGCACTGTGAGAGACTGGGGGGTATCAGCAAGCCACAGGCCTCTGATCCCAATGTTGCCTTTCCAGAGATTGGGGAAGGGGGTCACATTGGACCTCAGAGTTGACTGGAAGCTCCAGAGGGCAGCCCTATGTGCGCTTGGGGCTGGGCGGGTTGGTGAGGCACGTCTGGAGAATTTAGGTGAAGAGGGAACCCGTGTGCCATCCAACAGAATCATGCTCATATCCAAAGAGCTGCAGCTGGCTTGCACATACCAAGAGGCAAGAGTTGAGTCAAACCAGTTGTGAAGGTGTCACTTAAGCCACTTGCTGGGGTGCTTTGCAGTCAATCCTGTAGGATACTTTGACTTTTACCTTGTAACTATTTTGTGAGGAACTCTTTCTTTAATATATAGCATTTTTCCTTAAGTAGTTCCACCTTCCTCTCAGGATGAATCTGCAAGAGTGACTTTACAGAACTTAATGTTGCCGAGGAGTGACAATTGCCAACATGCAGGAATGGGTGGGATTCCTCGTTATGGTGCATGTCTAGAATTGCTATAAACATAGAGGGGGTCATTTTGGAATAAAAATGTTTATAACTTGATCCCGGCATTGAACAACTGGGGCTGCTGAATCCAACCATACACCACTGAGATAGAATTATGTTAAATAACATAAATGTATTTAAATCCAGCCATACATCACTGGGACAGAATGTGTGTGTTCTTCCCCGTTACCTCCCTGAAGGAGCAAATGTAAATCTTAACTCGAGTATAACTTACACTTTCCTTTAGGAGGGAGGAAAAAGTAGGCCTGGGCAGCTTTAATATAACATTTATAATAGCTATTTTATATGTCGTGGAGGCTAGCATCTTAAAATTGCTTTGCCTTCACAGGCACCAAAGAGAGACGATGGAGCACAAAGGGTGGAGGGTGCTTATTAATGTGTTAAGCATAAATGTTTATGCTTATTTTTCCTTGTTATACGTGCTCATTGGAAATATTTCTAAGATCACAGAAATACAATCCCATCCTCTATAGACAAGCAGGGTTAACAGCTTAAATATTCTTGAAATTTTAGATACACGATCACACAGATGATGAAGAAACTACTTTCCATAAAAGGATAGGGAACATGCAAATCCCTGGGAAGCACATTCCCCGTGGGAGGGATGAGATAAACGCTTGTAATGGGCTGTATTAACCATCCTCGGAGACAAGATGCAAACAGTCAAAGGCAACAGCGAGCTGTGGCGTGACTACCGTGGGTAGCTGGACTTCATCCTTGCATGCAAACCAAAAGCCAAGAGATTTACCGAGCTCCCCGACACAGGCGCATCTGTCCCTTCCTTAAATCCGATTTTCTTACCATCTGTTCCTTTACTCCAGCCTTGGCTGTAAACAAAGTTTACGCACAGGGGTGCATTGTGTTGCCAGGCAGCTCTCCTTGCTCGTCTAAAACAGAGTCAGTTCTGGACTGAAAGACTGTGGGTCCCATTATTATCCATTTTCCCTAACAATATGAACTGTGAGAGCGTTGAGAGTAATTTTAGAAATGGCATTTTTAACTTCACTTGGTAAACGTGATGCGACATAACTATCTGGTTTTGAAAATTCTGTAAGGAAACAACACTTCATGCATTGGGATAATTTATAATAGATTGTGAAAAAGGATTTCGCCTGCCTTGCAGAACAGTAAGGACATTGTCGGGATAAGTCCCTACCCACAGTAAACGGATCAAGGAGAAACTGACGTGGCAGCTGCAGCGGGAGGGAACTCACCGCCTCCAAGGTTACAATTTATCATGGCATTGGGGGGAGGAGAGGCGGGAGGAGGTGAAGATGACTTAAAGATGTGTATCTAGGATGTGACGTTGTGTCTCTGAGAATGTACTAGAAGAGCCGACCATCTGGCAGCTGTGGGGAGGGATCCGCTGATCTCTGGTCTCCAGCTCTAGTTTTTACAGCTATATCATATTTATAATGCAATCTTCCTGGGAGAAGGTTGGAGTGCTACACATCTTTGAATGGACTTGGTTAATCCTTTTACTGTCTCATGAGTAATGAGAGAAGGAGAGAGGAGCAAACAGGAAAAAAATTCCACACTGAAAGTGGTCACTGCCATGGCGAAGAAGAAAATAACATTCGCTCTGCTAAGCAACACCAGGAAAAGTAAACCTTGTGATTCTTTTCCATTGAGTCTCAGTCTAGGCCGTGGCAGAAGTGGTCAGAATTCACTCAAAGAGGGTTAATTCTGACCATGCAAATCATTGTCGATGAAAAGTGCCCCCATGGCAGGGGAGGGGGTTTGCCTGTTTTGGGGGCCACAGTCAGGGGACAAACTTTTGGCTAGTACAGCTGGGAGACTGGTGACCTACAGGGAGGACTGTGCAAATAAGTAAATGCATTGAGGATTTCTTGCTGTCAGAAGGGAATTACAAATATGGAAAAGGGAAAGGCTAGAATAAATCCTGTGGTGTTAGACTGGGAGTGGAGAAATCAATGTGAACTCATAGCTTTATGCAGACATGGATATAGAAATAGGTATAAATGTGTGTAGATGTTTGTGTGTGTGTATTCATAGATATCATACATGTACATACACATACACATATGTAGATAGATATATGCTTATATTTCCTAGTTCTGTCTGCTGAGAGGGCTAGAAGCAAAGATATCCCGGTAGCAATAAGCAAACCTCTCTTGCAGAACTGGGCTTCTGAATGTTATTCTCCATTTAATGGAACCAGGGTTCCTTAGAGAAATGGTTGACTCTAGGGCTGGGGTAGGAGAAATAAAAGGTGAGACAGGACCATCTTGTACCACAAACTAAGGCAATGCTTAGAGAATGATGGGGACATATCAAAAAGACAAAAGAGCTGCTTTCAGTGAGCTCCCACTGACCAAGTCTGGGGTGATTTGAGTATCATAGTAATGACAGTTACTGACTTTATCCATTTGAATAAAATAGGAATCCATGAGTCTACAATGATAAAAATTAAACGAAAAAATGGAGGAGAAAGAAAGCCCTATCTTACCATAGAAATCTAAAGGCATTTCTTCACAAAACAGTTGGGAATGACTCAGCAGAGAATCCTGTAAGACACCATCTTCACCAAATGCAACAAGAAAATTAGTAACAGGACAAATTGACATCATGTGTCTCCTGATATGGCGCAATGAGAAGAGCAAGGAATTACTTCTGAGGGATTCTTATTGCAAATGCATAAATCACGAGGAAACATCAGACAAACCCAAATTGCAGGACATTCTGTAAAGTAACTACGTGCTTCAAGAAATGTCAACGTCATGAAAAAGAAGAAAAAAATGAGGAATTTTTCCAAAATAAAGGAGACTAAAGAGAAATGATAACTATAAAGGACCTGGACCTATTACTGGGTCAACAAGTAAAATTTGTTTTTGTTTTTATTGAAGTATAGTTGATTTACAGGGTTGTGTTAGTTTAGGTATACAGCAAAGTGGTTCAGTTTTTTATATATAATATATATATGTATAGTCTTTTTCAGATTCTTTTCCCTTATAGGTTACATGTATTACAAAATATTGAGTCTAGTAGTTCCCCGTGCTATACAGTAGGTTCTTGTTGGTTACCTATTTTATATATAGTAGTATGTATACGTTAATCCCAAACTCCTAACTTACCCTTCCCCCACTTTCCCCTTTAGCAGCCATAAGTTTGTTTTCTATGTCACAACAGGTGAAATTTGAATGGGATCTGTGAATTATATGGATGTTGGATCAGTGTTAATTTTCTGATCTTGATGGTTATACTGTGTAGGAGAATGTTCTTGTTTATAGGAAATACAAAATACATGTTGAAGGATCAAGGAGTAAGGGGCATCATGTCTGAAGCTTTTTCTCAAATGTTTCAGGAAAAAACTTTAATGTATGTGTGTATGAAGAATAAGGCAGATGTGATAAAATGGTAACAATCGGTAAATTGAGCGAAAGGTATAGGGGAGCTTCAAGTACTACTTTTACAACTTTTCTATAAACTTTAAATTTCAAACTAAAAAATATAACAACAGAAAAAAAGCCTACTATGAGTCTCTATGTACACAGACCATAGTGAATCAAACTGAGCGGGTCAATTCAAAGGGAATAATAATGAAGCTTAAAGCACGACATTCCCTTACTGAGTCCCTGCCCTCAAGTTGCTCACCAAGGGGTGCGAGGGGTACACTGAAATGATGGGGTGGGAGTGCAAGATAAATGGCGCGAAGAGTCAGCTGCTACAGCAATTCAAGGGAGCCAGAAGGCTCCACTGAGGTGCTGCATGAAGAGGTCCTGGACAGGATTGGGGCAGGAGACTGGTGGTCCTGTTTAGCATATAGCCACAGGATGTAGGCATTTCTGAGAACTCTATTTTCTTTTTGATCGCAGTGCAGGCTGGTCTGTTTCTCACCTCCACACTCTTGCTCCTACTGCTTCTCTTCCCTGGAAGGTGGGCAGTTTATGAGCTTGGAGGATCCACTGCGTCCATTTTTCAAGATTTAGCTCATATCCCTTTCTTTGACTTTTCTGACCTACTTGCTCTGCTCCAGACCAGAAATTCCTTTTCTCTTGTGCCTCTATTGTTCTTAGTACCTGTATCACTGCACATGTGGCTCTTTACGGAGCTTGTCAGTTTGTCTGTCCATCCCTCCCAGCCTGAGTCTCCTGGACGGCTTTGTATCTTTATATCTCCAATGGATATAGTGGGAGCTTGGGAATCGCTAAAATAAATTAACCTGAGACTTCCCCTACATGTGTTTCTTCCTCTCCTTTCCATTTTTACTCCTAGGCTAACTAAAGGCTTTCTTTATTCAGTGAAAACATGTCCTGGGCTTTTCAATTTCAGGTAGTGTGAATGCAAATTTGAGGGAAAATCTTTTCTTTTCTATCCTGAGACCATCGGTGAAGGTGGAGGGAGAGATGAACCATGTTGGGAACAGCAACAAGATCTACCACACCAGTGGTTAAATTCTTGATTAATGATTCAGTGACCAACCCACATAGAAATATGCAAACTACTCCTTGGGGTTATGCTGGGGAGGTACCATAATGACCACAGCTGATTGTAAGAGCCAACCAAAATTGTGTTAACCACTGATGCTTGGAAGCTTCTCACGTCAAAACAGCTGCTTAGACCTTCCTGCCACAGTAGTATTATAATAATAATTAGTAACAGCTAACATTCCTATAAGCACTCTTCATCCACGCACCATAAGCACCCAGCAAATGTCACAAATTCTGTGTACTCAGGCGTCACCTGCCCCATCTATGGAATGAGGCAGCACTGGGGAGCAGAAAGCAGCTGCTTCCTACAATGTATTATTGAGGCACCAGTTGCAAAGCTGAACTCCTCCTCTCCTCCATGGTAATTGCAGTTTGAGGTTTGAAAGAACATCTTTTGTGAGTCGATTTCTGTTCCACCTCTTACTGTATACCATTATGAGACTGCTGTCCTCTTAGGAGCAGTAAATCATCAGTCTCCTACAGAATGCTGAGAGGTTTCTGACTGGAAAAACCTCTCCTTGCTACAGTGAATACGTAAGTGCTAAAGCTTTCCTCTGTCTGCTGTCTTCACCGGTTTTAAACATTTGTTTGCACCAAGTGCTGTTTCACCCTTGAGGGAGCAGCCTCCTCACCTCATAGGCCAGCTGGCAGCTGTGGAAGAGTTTTCAACACCAGATTATTTTAAGGCATCTGTAAAGTGGGTGAAAACTAACTCTAGTGAAAAACTGTCTTAAAAAAATGAACCTTTTAGAAAGAAATCAGAATAACAACCAAGCCCTGCAGAACAGCTGGCTCCTCGAACACCTAGACTTTTACATGGTGCCTAGCAGTGTCTGCAAGATTCTATCCTGACAACCGTGTCACGGGCCATCTTTAGCAAAGAATAATATGAACCTGCTTTCACATGCTATTCAGCAGGATGACATTGGACCAAAAAGATTGCTGTAATTGCAGTTTCTGGTTTCAGCGATTTCACACTGAAATGGTAAAACCAAAAAAGCTCATTGGCATATGTTATATAATTTTTAAACGTGTACTTAGTAGTAAACATCAGCTTGATTTTGTAGCTTGTTGATATGACCTTAAAGCAAATTAAAAAAACAAACCCGTTTTATTCTTACACATAACAGCACAGCACATTTCTCTGTCGTATGAGATCATACACCAGCACGGCTTAGTATGATTGAACCAAAGCAAATGGAGAAGCTTACAGACCATTACTTCTATATCTGCAGGGTAGTCCCCCAATCAGCCCAGCGTCACATAGGAGGCAGGGCTGTTACCCTCTCTTAACAGATGAGGAAAGGAAGGCCCAGAGAAGATGCATGGCAGCCAGACCTAGACTGTGGTTCTCATGGTCCTAAGTTTAGCTCATGAAGTCATGACATCTTTCTGGGTTAAGGATTATGGTTTTAAAACTGATTGCTCATGCAGCAATTCATTATTATAAATAATCTAATAATTCACGATGAAGGAACTAGAAAACCAGGGCTAGCAACAAGTGTGTGACAGCTTGAATTTTCACCAGCTGTATTCATTGGCTCGAGGCCCGGATGCCATCTGACCTTCAAGCTAGCCAAGCACGTGGGTATTTCTTATCAGCCTTCAGAACCAAAAACTCACTGTGATATTTTAGAGAGCCAGAATTTCGTTAGGGAGGGAAAAGGGTGAAGATAATAAAGATGCCGCCTATTTTGAGATGGACTTGTTATTTCTTCCTGGTTATGGCTCTGAGGGTGAGAAGCATCAATGTTATTAATCAAGTATCTTTTGAGCCCTTACTTATGGGTCTAGCCCTGCATATAGATACTGTAGAGAATAAGAAAAGGTTAAGGTATAATTATAGGCTCAGTGGTTTTCTATCTAGTTGTAGAAAGTAGAAACACATAAGATGCTGTCTGAGCAGCAATGGCAAACTTTGGCCCATTGATCAAATCCACCTGCCTCCTGTTTTTGTACAGGGCATGAGCTAGGAATGGTTTTCACAATTTTAAATGGTGGGAAAAAAATTAAAATAAGAATAACATTTTGTGACATATGAAAATTATATGAAATTAAAATTTCAATACCCATCCATCAGAGTTTATTGGGACACAGCCACTCTTGCTTACGTGTGTCTTCTCCGTGCCTGCTTTTGCACTACAGTGGGCAGCAGAGTTGAGTTGTTCTGACAGAGACCATATGGGGCCACAAAACCTAAAATAGTTACTATCTGGTCCTTTCACAGAAAAAGTTTGCTGACCCTGAGGTCGTTAATAATGGTGCTAAGTGGGGTGGTTTAGAGTCAGCTGAAGACCCAGAGGACTTCCACGAGGGGAGAGAGAATTTTGGGTGGGAATAAAGCTTCAAGGAGAAAGTGCCTCCAAGTAGAGCTTGAAGGATAAAGATATTGAGTCTTGCGGTTGGGGGAAAGGCTAGACAGATGTGGCTGTCCAGATGTGGCTGTCCACTTGGCTCCACATTGACAGCAATGTGACCTTGGTAAGTTCTTTAACTTCTATACCTCAGTTTCCTCAGCTATTAAACACAAATCATAATACCCACTTCCCAGGACTGTTGTATAAAGGCCACAGTTAAGATTTCATATGCAAAGTCAGCACATTACCTGGTACAGAGCTGGAGTCTCGTCAATGTTAGCTGTTGATAGTGGTGATTGCCGTTCTTTCTCACATTTGGATATCTATTAATGAAATAAGGCAACATTTCACCTAAAAATTAAACCCTTCAGAGTTTATTAGTGAAGAAGCTTTTAAAATCTTAGAAGATGAATTCAAGCAATTGAATCCCATGAAGTTGTTAAAATGATGTCAAAAAGAATTATAGCACGGGAGTATATTCCCAGTGTGTTCTGTGAAGATAAGTTTCATAAACATGAAAATTCTATTTTGCCAGTGCATCCAGACTGGAAACTCTCTAAGAGAGTCTAGCGAAAGCTATTGACCCCTCTCCTTGATAAACGCACGCTGCAAGTATACACTTGCTTTTGCATACAATCTTAGGGCTTAATGGATCCCTTGAAGCCCATCCCTGGCTTCTAGGTTAAGAACTCATGCTCTAGTTGCTCACTCATACTTATAAAACCCACAAGATATTGATATGTGAACTAGAATGCTAAATTATTAATTCATGAAGAAGAAATAATGTCAAGTGAACTAAAACCCTTGTATTGGCCAATCAGCTCATTATCTTGCTATACAAAAGCTACATGAAAAGCCAAAGCACAATTAAAACTGAGAATGGAATCATAGCAAAGGGAATTAGAGAACAGTCTTAATAGCTCTTGTCGCCAAACTATGACAGTCTAATGCATCAGTTTCCATTGAGAAGTACCCCTGCCAAGGATGTTGGAACAGTCAATCCAGGCCCTCTGCTGTGGACAGTTCTTGATGTTTGTTCTCTTTGCTTTCAGACACAGTGAAGGCTAATCTACTTCTATCATCATTCTTGATAAATAAAGGTACAGTACAAGCAGTTAGACACCCGCATGCAGACATGAGAATTTCCTTACACTATACTTAGTCTTTCTATATATATAGAATATCTATATCTATATCTATATCTATGTCTATTATCTGTCTATCTATCTATCTATTTATGTATCTAGTCTCCCCATATATAAATTCCAGTTTAGGGTGGGTTTGTTGTGTTAATTTTTCATAATTTCCTTTCAGGAGGGATCTTTGTTCAAATTCAGGAGGTACCTTACTGTCCCCCACCTTTCCCCTACCTCCAATCCATGATGACTCCAGAAGAAAGGGATCCATTGTTTCCTTTCTCCTTCCTTCCTTCCTGTCTCTTTCTCTCTCTCTCTTTCTTAAATAACTTTTAATTTTGAAATAGCTTAAGATGTAAGTACAAGAAATTTCAAAAGTAGTACATAGAGTTCCCACATACCTTTCACCCAACTTTTCCCAATGAAAATACCTTACATAACCACAGCACAGGTCAAAACCAGGGAATTACATTGGTATAATATAAACTCAGGAATAGACCTTAGATTTCACTAGTTTTTGTGTTTTTTAAATAAATTTATTTATTTTATTTTTGGCTGCGTTGGGTCTTCTTTGCTGCGCGCGGGCTTTCTCTAGTTGCGGCGAGCAGGGGCTACTCTTCGTTGCGGTGCACGGGCTTCTCATTTCAGTGGCTTCTTTTGTTGAGGAGCACAGGCTCTAGATGCGCGGGCTTCAGTAGTTGTGACACATGGGCTCAGTAGTTGTGGCTCGCGGGCTCTAGAGTGCAGGCTCAGTAGCTGTGGCACACGGGCTTAGTTGCTCCGCGGCATGTGGGATCTTCCCGGACCAGGGCTCGAACCGGTGTCCCCTGCATTGTCAGGAGGATTCTTAACCACTGCACCACCAGGGAAGCCCAATTTCACTAGTTTTTACATGTACTCTTTATGTGCGCACGCGTGTGTGTGTGTGTGTGTGTGTGCGTGTGTGTGTAGTTCCATGATATTTTAATACACATGTAGACTGAGAAACGAACACCACAATCAGGATACCACAAAGAAACTCCCTTGTGTTACTCCTTAGCAGTCAGTAATTTTCTTTTATAAATACTCCATTTTCAGTGTTAGAAATCTGAGTCCAGCAGACTTTTGCTATTTCAGGCACCTGAAGTTCTTATGCAAATGACCCTGAGGGACAGCAGTTGTGACCTCACCAATCCCTTTCCCTGGGGAGTAAACACATTCACTATTACCAAGGCCTCAATGGCAACTTTTAGACCCAAATTGTCTTGAGTTTCATTTCTTTTCTTTTTCTTTTTTTTTTTTTTTTGCTACACGTGAGCCTCTCACTGTTGTGGCCTCTCCTGTTGCGGAGCACAGGCTCCGGACGCGCAAGCCCAACGGCCATGGCTCACGGGCCCAGCCGCTCCGCGGCATGTGGGATCTTCCCGGACCGGGGCACGAACCCGTGTCCCCTGCATTGGCAGGTGGACTCTCAACCACTGCCCCACCAGGGAAGCCCATCTTTTTTTTTTGGTTAAGCCACTAAGTTCATGATAAATTTTTTACAGCAGCAATGGAAACTGATATACACCATTAATTATGATGTTAGGTGTGGCTTTTTCGCAGATGCCCTTAGTCAGGAAGTTCCTTTTTTATCTTGAGTTTGTTGAGTGTTTTTATCACAAGAGAGTTTTGGATTTTGTTAAGTGCTTTTTTGGCATCTACTGAGATGATCATGTGGTTTTTATCTTGTATTCTCTTGATATGGTATATTATATTAATCGAATTTCACATGTTATATACACTTTGCATTACTGGAATAAATCCCACTTGGTAATTAATCCTTTTTATAAGTTGCTGGATTCAGTTTTCTAGTATTTTGTTGAGGATCTCTGTACGTATATTGGTCCATAGTTTTCTTTTCTTTAGATGTCTTTGTCTTTGATATCAGGATAATACTGGAGTCACATTGAAACCATTTGAACTCAGATTGGGACTTGAACCCATGGTCTTTTTTTTTTTTTTTTAATTATTATTTTTTATTATTTAACACAATACTGTATTTTAACTTTTTTTTTTGCAGTATGCAGGCCTCTCACTGTTGTGGCCTCTCCCCGTTGCGGAGCACAGGCTCCGGACACACAGGCTCAGCGGCCATGGCTCACGGGCCCAGCCGCTCTGCGGCATGTGGGATCTTCCCAGACCGGGGCACGAACCCGCGTCCCCCGCATCGGCAGGCGGACTCTCAACCACTGTGCCACCAGGAAAGCCCAGAACCCATGGTCTTTTAACTGAGATCACACACTTGGTCTCAGGACTTAATGAAGCTCAGGTTCTTGATGTCTCATTGCAGAAAGAATTCAGTGAGAGATAAAGCGATAGGTAAGAAGTGGGTTTATTTAGAGAGAAACACACTACACAGACAGAGAGTGGGCCATCTCAGAGGCGAGAGTGGCTTGAGTTTCATTTCTGAATCTCTGAATATTTTCTGTCTTTGAGCAAATTTTTTAATGTATATTCCTGCTAATAGGTAAAGTCCAGTAGGATTTTTGAAAGTTAGGATTTCTGACCAAAATTTCTTTGACTATAGTTGCATAATAAAAAATGTCTTAAATCTGTGAGATGTGTTGGTATATACCTTCATACAAATCTAAACTTGCTTCCTCTGGGCTCTGAGGTTTCCTATATATATATGTCCTTCACATTGGCTTTTCACCTTGGTGAGTTGCATGTGGACACATTTAGGGCCAATGTCCTCTTATAGAAAATAACACCTGAGGTTACACTCTTCTGAAGTCTACTTTCAAGGAGTTCAGTTTCCTGGTAAATTTTCAGAGCAGTACACTGTTGTTTGCCTCAGAGTTTGCATAAGTACTTTTTCATGACCATCCCCTGAGACAGTCAAAAACTACGTGGTTATTGGAGGCAGCCCAACAAACTAAGTGTTTTAAATAAATAATGACATGTGCATATTGAGTGTAACTATCACAACTGTCTATTTAAGGTCATTACAGAGAACAAAGCAATAATTCAACCCAGGAGAGCACAGCCGAAACATTCTCCAGGACATAATTAATTCTTAGAATAAAAAATCTGGGAGTTGATCAAAGATAAGAGGATGCTTGTCCCATGACGTGGAGAGGAAAAAGGAACCCACAATTGGTGGTGGGAATGTAAAATGGTAAAGCCACTTTGGAAAACAGCTTGGCAGTTTACAGTTAAAAGTTAAACACAAAACTACTTGGAAATTCCACTCTTACCTAAGAGAACTGAAAATATATGTCCACACAAAGACTCACGTGCAATTGTTCATAGCTGCATTATTCATAGACCCCAAAGCTGGAAATAACCTAACTGTCCACCAAGTAGTGAAGGGATACGTAAAATGTGGTATATCCATACAATGGATGCTACTCAGAAATAAAAAAGGAATAAGCTACTGACATATGTTACATCGTGGATGAACTTTAATAACATCATGTTCAGTGAAATAAGTTAGACACAAGAGACCACATATTATATGATTCCATTTGCATGAAATGTCTAGAAAAGGCAAACTTATAGAGACAAATTAGATTAGTGGTTGCCTGGGGCTGGAGATGGGAACAGAATGAGGGCATAAGGGATTGTGTCAGGGGGGATAGAAATGCTCCAAACTGATTTATAGTGATGTTGCACCACTTGGTAAAGTTACTAAAAATAATTGAATAGTGCACTTGAAATAGGTAAATGTTCTAATATGTAAAGTGTATCTTGAAAATGCTGTTTAAAAAAACAAAACAAAACAGGAAAGTAACCCTTGTTTTTCTGGGAGACAGAAGGATCAGCTAGGGGCAAATGCTCTAAGAAACCCTGACCTTGGGAAGGGATTTTTCAAACCTCAATTTGGCTGAAGGATATGTTGCCAGTCACTCCGCAGAGGCCTCAGCTATCCTCACTGTATTTCTCTCTTTAGAAGGTGTTCTTCCCCTCTCGTTTCTAGTTTGAGACTAGAAACCATTTATAGTTCTGGTGGGTGCATGAGTGGAAGGACCAGCACTTTTGCTGCCTCTTATACCCTCTGCTTCTCTGAATGGAAAGGGCCAGTTCTGCAGATGCTTGCCGGAAAATCTTAGTGGGAGCAAGAAGTTTGTCAGTCCAGTCGTAGGGTAAATCTGGCTCGAGGAAATGGGGAAGGGGGTTCACAGGCCTGAAGAGAGAGAGTCCTGGAGACATAAGGGAGAGAAGGGGTGGATTCAGCCTACCTGATTCCCCTGGGGGGAAGGCCCAGGGGGTGTATAGGGGGCACCCAGGCCTGCAGAGAACCCATTTCTCTGGGGAACCTCACACTGCGATGAGAAGCTTCCCACCTTCCAGGGACTTTTGCTGCTCTTGGTAGTCCTGTGTCACCCGTGATATATGCAACACAGCATGGCCAGAGGAAGCTGAGTTGACCAGAGGGTAAGCAAGTGTGGTGTAGACCAGGAGAGGAGCCAGGGAAGGGGAGACACAGTCACGAGGCCTGTCCAGTGTCCAGAAGAGGATAGCTTGGGCTAAGAAGTTACATAGGTTGAATAGAGTTGTAAAGTTTGCATTCATAGCTATCATTTATTAGCTCTGGGTTCTTTAGCAAATTAACCTCTAATAATGATCTATTTCTATGTACATTTTGTAGTATACTATACTATCATATTATTCTATAATTATAATTTGCCTAGGGTGGCTGCATTCAGCTGCAGGGTCAGCTGGGAGCTGAGCTCAGCTGAGATGCTGAACCAGTTGGGCCTCCCTCACCATGTGGTTCTTTTTATTCATTAGTTTGGTCTCAGAGCCTTAAATGGAGGCTGGGTTCCAAGAAGATAAGCTCCAATGTGCAAGAATTTATCAGCAAGTCATGTTTGCTGATGGGTCATCGGCCAAAAAAACTCACCTGAGTCAGCAGGCAATAAATGTGGGACGGAAGTCTGTGAAGATGTGAATACTGGGGGGTCTGATTCATGTGGGGACCAGCAGTACAACAGTCTACCACACTTTCTAAGCCTCAGTTTCTTCATCTGTAAAATGAGGATGATAATATTTCATTTGGCTTCTTATGCAGAATAAATGAGATCATATACGTAAAGCACCTATCGAAAGGTCTAGTACTTAGTAAGTAATCAGTGGCTATTTGTTTTTATCATTATCACTAACATGGCTATTATTATTATGATTGCTATTGTACTTTCCCCTCAGATTTATCAGAGCGTCGGGAGATGTGAGAGTGAACCAGGAGGGCCTGACCTAATGTAGGAAGTCAGGAAAGACTTTCTTGAAAAAATGGATTTCTTTTTAAAGTTTTATTTATTTTTGACTGCGTTGGGTCTTGGTTGCTGCGCGTGGGCTTTCTCTAGTTGCGGCGAGCGGGGGCTACTCTTCGTTGTGGCGTGCAGGCTTCTCATTGTGGTGGCTTCTCTTGTTGTGACGCATGGGCTCTAGGCATGCGGACTTCAGTAGTTGTGGCTTGCGGGCTCTAGAGCGCAGGCTCAGTAGTTGTGGCGCACGGGCTTAGTTGCTCTGTGGCATGTGGGATCTTCTCAGACCAGGGCTTGAACCCGTGTCCCCTGAATTGGCAGGCGGATTCTTTTTTTGTTTTGTTTTGTTTTGTTTTTTTGCGGTACGTGGGCCTCTCACTGTTGTGGCCTGTCCCGTTGCGGAGCACAGGCTCCTGACGCGCAGACCCAGCGGCCATGGCTCACGGGCACAGCCGCTCCGCGGCATGCGGGATCCTCCCGGACCAGGGCACGAACCCGTGTCCCCTGCATCGGCAGGCGGACTCTCAACCACTGCACCACCAGGGAGGCCCTGGCAGGCGGATTCTTAACCACTGCACCACCAGGGAAGTCCCTGAGAAAATATTTCAACTGAGGTCTGATAGATAAATAAAAATTTACTAGGCTAAAGACATGGAAGCAGCCTAAGTGTCCATCAACAGATGAATGCATAAAGAAGATGTGGTGTATATATATACGATGGAATATTACCCAGCCATAAAAAAGAATGAAATAAGGCCATTTTCAGCAACATGAATGGACCTAGAAATGATCATACTAAGTGAAGTAAGTCAAAGACAAGTATCATATGATATAACTTATGTGTGGAATCTAAAAATAGTACAAATGAACTTATTTACAAAAAAGGAAACAGACTCACCAACATGGAAAACATTGGAGTTTTTTTATAGTTACCAAAGGGGAAGGGGAGGGAGGGGTATATTGGGAGTATGGGATTAACAGATGCACACTACCATATATAAAACAAATAAACAACAAGGACCAACCAGGGAACTATATTCAGTATCTTGTAATAAACTATACGTAAAAGAATAAAAAAATTATATAGCTATATAGATATATAAATGTATAACTGAACCACTTGGCAGTACACCTGAAACTAACACAGTGTTGTAAATCAACTATAGTTCAATTAAAAAAATTTACTAGGCTAAAGGAATCCATGGGGAAGAGCATTCCAGGAGAGGGAACAGTGTGTGCAAAGGCCCTGAGGTTGGGTGGGGGGGGAGTATGTAGCAACTACCACAGCCATGAAAACAGCTGATTATACAATGTTAGCACTGTAAACTTAGAGATATTTCCAGGGTGTTATGAACAGGTCCACCTTTAACATTTGCAGGGCCCGGGACAAGAGTATAAAGAAAGGCCCATAGACTAAGTATTTAAAATTATAAAACTAGCTAACAAACTATCAATACAATATGTTCTATCCTCCTACCTTATCCTCCTACCCCTGGCTTCCCAACCCCAGCTCCATCCTGAACCCTGAGGGTTAGGTGCACATGCATGAGGACCCCTCAGATAGCATATCCAAGCTTCTCCCCAGCAGCAAATAGCCATTGCCCAGCCATCTCTCAGCACCCCTCAGGGTGTGTTTGCCAGCTCTGTGGTCCACTTTCAGGATGGACCTAGTCTGGAGAGCTGTAGGTCATTCAAGGATCATTCAAGGAACATTCTGGAATCTTGAGTACCCAGAATATGGTCCAGGAGGGAAGGTCCAGTCTCTGAATGGACACATCCCTTTGGTCCATGGGTTGTTTGTCCTGTAAGGAGGGGCCAGTCAAAAGGAGGGTCAGAGGGGAACCCCTAAAACACAGGCCCAGGCTCGGGCCCCTCACACCCACAATACTGGTTAATGGGACCTAGGGAAAATAAGTGAGGCCACGGGAGGGGAAGGCTTCCTGGTGGAGGAAATGCCCAAGCCCAATATCTTCCAGCAGAGGAAGCATCTGCTTCAAAATTGAAGTACATGACATAATAAATCTAATGTTCCTTGAAATCAAATATGAAATGTTACAATCAGGTGGCAGATGTTTTAGCTTTGGTTAAGGCATTTCTCTTTTAACTCTTTTATTTGGCAAGATTGCAAGTATTCTGATCAATTGCAATTTCAGTGAAGTCTTACTCTACTAGGCTCAAATATGGCTTAGGGAAGAGCAGAGGGGTCTGTCTGCTCATTTCTAAGTTGTTATCATGCGGATAAGAGAGATTTTTTAATTTAAGGGCTTAACTATGAAAACTTTTTTAGTGACTCATACAATGAGATTTAAATGCAGCCCTTAGTGTGAAATACCCATTTGCTAAGAGTGGAAAGGGGGAAAATATGATTGGGTGAACACAGATTGGAATGCAGAAATGTGAGCCCTGACATATCCTTTCCCTTCCAACGAAATGCTGACCTAGGGCAATCGTTCACCCACGCCCCCTCATCCCCAAATTAGCTGTCCTTGAGATTTAAGCACTAGAATTCTGATAGATGGAAGGATCAGTTCTAATATTTATTTATTTGCCTATTTTACTGTGAAAATGAGAATTGTGCCTTTGTTTGTGGAAGTCCAAGGGTGGGGAGGATTAAATGCACTAAAGAGAGCCAGGAAACTTTACATTTTTAAATATAGCAAGCTCGGTCATTTGGCCCAAGGGGAAATAGCAATGTCAGGAATGAGCTACTAATTACCAGCAACATCCCAGAAGGGAGGCGAGGAGAGTTGGTGGTAAAAGGGGCTTGGGGGCAAAGGCGTGTGACCCATGGGTGATGTCTCCTCAGCAGCCTCGTCCAAGAGTCTTTGCAAGAACAGGGCAGCCTCTTAGGGAATTTGTTCCTAATTCTTCCTGCCCCATGCAAATCCCAACAAGAAAGGAATAATATAAAGGTAGATGAGGCCAAAATATCTGCAATGGAGGAGAAAGGGCCGGGGGTGGGGGCAGGGAGGTGAACTCCAAAGTTGCCAATTTGGAAGATGAAGATGAAGGAGAAAAGGCACACCCCTACATCAATATTCAATTTAGGGAGAGTTTATTATTATTATAACTATGTTATCAATAGTGAATTTTTACTAAGTGCTTACTATGGGCTTGGCAGTGGTAAAGTTTATAAGTGTTGGTTCTATAAGGGATATACACACCCTATGAGGAAAGTGATATTATCCCATTTTACAGCTGAAGACAAAGAGGCTTAAAGGGGTTCGGTCCAGGATGGTAGAGAAGATGATGGATTCATTTTGGATAGAGTGAATCAGTTCTAAAGACTGTCAAAAATGAGAAATTGAACCTGGAGGGTGGAGGCAGGGCAGGCAGGGGGGAGAAGGTCATGTAGATCTCCACTGTATACCTTTTTTAATATTTTGAGTTTTGAAGCAAATGAATATGCATGCTATCTGTTTAATAAATAAATAAAAATGTAAAAACAACAAAAAATCAGAAATTGATGTTAGGAAAGGTCAGGACTGAAAAAGTAGCTTCGAGAGTCAGGTGGTGTTGAAGAAAAGGGTGTGGCTGTGAGTGGAAAACCTTCAGTGATAGGAACCCAGTAGTAACTGGTAAACCAAGAATGGGAGAGATTTTTCTCTGTTTGTTGTTTTTAATCAGCCAATCAGAAGCAAACTTAACACTCTTAGGTCACAGCTTAAGGACTCTTAACAGACAAGAGTTAACTCTGGGTTTGTAGAAGTATTTAGAAGGCATTAAGAGAGATTCTTACCGCCTGAGTAATCCAGGAAACATTTATCCTGAAGAGAAGGCTGAGGCAAACTTTTCTAAAGGTACTAATAGAAACTCTCCGGAATGACTCACAGCCCCATTCTTCCTAGAAGTAACTGGTTCAAGCATTTTAGTAAGAGGCCAAGAAAGATAAGCCACTGCGTGGAACTTAATTATGCATCACTTGGTTTCTTTGATGTTTCCTGAACTAAGTAGGATTATTAAATGTTTTATGTTTAATCTGTACCTATTGCAAGCAGAGGTTGGGTCTAAATGCCCAGAAAAACTATTTCTCCAAAGTTCCAGCACTTCCAGCTTCCTGGCCAGCCCTTTGTCAGCACCAAATCAATGATGAATGAACTGGGAGAGGGGAGGTGCCTTTTCTGAGAAAGGGTTGTCCTCTGTAGGAGAGACAAATGAGAACCACAGAACATCAGCTAACATTAGGCTAATAGGGACCTTGGAGATGACTAGGGCAGTGGTTCTCACACCTGACCAAGCATCAGGATTTCATGGAGGACTTGTTAATACACAGGCTCCATCCCCAGAGTTTCTGATTCATGTCTGGGATAGGACCTGAGAATCAGCATTTCCAGTGACTTCCAGATGATGTTTTATTTCATCACACCTTGAGGCCCACCGAACTAGTATAATCTCTTCATCTTACAAACAGAAAACCAAAGCCCAGAGTGTATAAATAACTTGTCCTAGGTCCTCTAGTTAATGGCAGAGCTAGGATTAGAATCTTAATCTCTCTTTCTCTTTCCCTCATCTCTAAATTTTCAGCATGTATTTCCTAAAAGTAAAAACACTCTTTCGTAACCAGAGTACAATTACAATATCAGGAAATCAACATTAAAACAATATAAACAATCTACAGACCTTATTCAAATTTTGTCAATTGTCCCACTAGTGTCCTTTATTGGACCAGGATCCAATCTAGAGTCACACAAATTTAGTTGTGATGTCTCTGCAGTTTGCTTTAATCAGGAAAAATTCCTCAGTCTATCTTTGTTTTTAGGACCTTGATACTTTTGAAGAGTACAGGCCAGTTATTTTGAAGAATGTCCCTAGATTCGGGCTGTCTGATGGTTTTTCATAACTAAATTCAAGTTCTGCTGTTTCAGCACAAATAGCACACCTTCTCAGAGTATCATGTCAGGAGGCACATGAGGTCCATTTTTCCATTTCTAATGATAGGAACCTTGATCCCTTGTTTAAGATGCAATCTGCTAGTTTTTCCCATGATAAAGTTATCATTTCATCCCTCTGTAATGAATAAGTATCTTGTGAGGAGAAACCTTGAGACTGTGTAGGTTTATTTATCATACTTCACCCGCTGATTTTATCATCCGTGAATGATTTGTACCTGAAGCAACTGTTAATGTGGTGGTTGCAAAGTGGTGACTTTAATTCTATCCTTTCTCCTACATGTATTAGTTGGATTCCTACTGTAAGGAAAAGTTTCCCCTTCTCCCCCGTTCATTCATTCATTCATTCATTCATATCAGTATGGATTCTTTTTTATTCTAGAATCCATATGTCTTAACACCTAAGTCCACTCTCTTTCCACTCTAGGGCCCAGCTGCTTATAATAGCATTATTTCAGAGATGACTTCTTAGTTTATCACATTGGTTCAAAAACCGAACTGAAATTTTATTCAGACCATAGACTTTATGATAGGTTTCCTCTTTCGTGACAGTACAGGTTCCAAGCTAGAGCCTAGGAATATCAACAGTCTTAAGAGTACTACTGCTGTTGCTCTGGGTCATATTTTCCAGGGTCATAATAACAATTTAAATTTTTTGCCTTAAAGCAATGCCTTCATCATTTCCCACCCACCTTAATTCGTCTTAGGCCATGTGTGTAAGGAGTCTAACCATCCTCATATTATGGTCCTTGAGCTAAAGGAGGATCCCATCCTTGAACTCAGAGAATGGAAGAAGGGTAGGCAGAGCTAGCTGGTCGTGGCCAAACCTAGGTTTCTAAGAAGGAAAAAACTGCTTTAGTTGGCAAGTTCTCTCTTTCCTGGTCCTCCCACTCCATTGTCCCTGGGGTACCTGAAGGAGGGACATTTGACTTGCATTTGTACTTGGTTGTATAAGTCTAAAGGAGAATGCCAACTCACAAGTCAATATTTGCCATTTTTGACTACTAACTACATGATTTAAAAAAAAACGAAAACAAGACTTTACCACATCCTTGATTTCACCATCATGTCATTGTGCAAGAGAAATAAATCAGCTATTTAGCAGAAGCAAGATGTGACTTTTTAAAAAAAACCTAAGTGCTTTTTGTTTTAGAAACAAATATAGCTGACTCAGAACCATAAAGAAATGAAAAATTTCATTTTGGGGTACACATACCTCTGTTCTCTAAGATGTATTCTAAGGGAAATTCCTCTCAGAATTTAGCCACTTATAACCAGTATTAGAATGCTCTGGGAATAAGAACTCAAACTGAACCAGGTTGAGTTGAAATGTCTAACGCAGTGGTTCTCAAACTATGGTGATACTGCCCCATGAAGGGGCATTTGGTGGAGGGTGGATGTGTTTTTCTGGTTGTCACAATCAGTAAGGTCGGGGTGCTACTGGCATTTAACATGCAGGTGCCAAGATGATAAACATCCCGCCATGCATGGGACAGTTCCATATGCATGAGTTGCCCTGCCCAAAATACCGATAACATCCATGGAGAAACAATCAAAGAGCTTTCCCAGGAATTTGGAATTAGACTAAGACTCCACCTCAGTATAACTGCTCTCTTGAATTGAGGAGTTGTAACCCCAAGAACTGTTGGCTGTGGACATGATTTACATAGGGGATTGGGCAGTAGAGAGAGCTCATCTACAGTGAGAGGGGACTGACACAGATACGTAGATAGAAACGGGGAGAAGTGACAGAGTGAGACTCTTGCTGACACTCTGCTTCAAGCCCTTGGCTCTCTTTACACTTCAGGCCCATCTATAACCCTGTTGTTGGTTTCTGTGACACCCTGTTGCTTGCAAACAAGGGTGTTAACTTCGGAGAAACTGCCATCTGCCGTCACCTGGATGAGCAATGGAGAAAGCTAGTGTGTCCGGGGCAAGAGGGAGGCATCCATGCACCTTCACTGCCTGAAGGCCTTAAGGTTCCTGGTCAGCTACTGCTGGACCAACCAAATGTGGCCTGAGAGGTGGGTGCTAGGAGATGGGTCTCTCCAGAAACTGCATTGTGACTGGAGGGGGCAGTTCCAGAAGAGGAGGAAGTGCTGGACAGCAAATTGTACAAGAGCTCACGCATCCCCAGTAGGAGGTCAGCCCAGACCGAGACTGGAACTTCTTAAATCTCTTCCATGGAAAGGACCGGCATGAGTTTGGATTAGGTGAGCCTGTTTAATGTAGACCTGACTGCCAGGAGGTTACATCTATGGATTAGGGGTCAGTTAGGAAAATAGCTCCCAGCTGAAAACAGGAAATTCACTTTCTTTAAAAGGAAAACAAAATCCCTCACACTCAAGGGAAAACATCTCTTAAAATGCTAGCCTTGGTTTCTTAATTAGCTTTTTATCTACTCAAGTAGGATACTCAAGTTTGTGTTGAAGATGGTAGGTTTCATTTCTGTTATTATTAGAACTCCACGAGATGGAGGGGGAAGTGGTGGTTTCATGGTGTATTTCTGTGGGCTGCTGCTTCATTTCTTGGCTGTAGTTTCTTTAGCTTTTTGAAAAGAGAGATCACAGAGGGAAAATATAATTCCAAGGACTTTGGGGTTTGCTAGCCTACAAACCATTTAACAATGATAAAGGTATGGTTCGGGAGGGGCAGTTGCCTGCCATTTCCAGGCAGTGAGTATAGACAGATGAAGGAAATGTGGTACATGACATGGTGTTCTGGGACGTGGCTTGGGTTGTGAGATCTGAGTTCTTCCCTGCAAGGCTTCCATCTCAATCTTGCTTTTCTTGGATGTCAAAGACAATGCTGGGATTCCCTTGATTGATCATCAACGCTTTTCACCCATGATTTTACCCTTGTTACTTCCCACCCAGCATTCCCTTAAGAGTCCTCTCATTCCTACACCTGTCAACATAGGATTAGCTTCAGAACCGGTTGCTTTAAAACATGCATCTTTCAAAAAATGTATCTCACTTTCAGGAATGGAAACAATTTTAAGAACAAGGCAAAAATCAAGTCGTGTGAAATACTCATCTGATTAAACCCCTACAGCTGTCTAAAGGAAGCTGTTTCTTACGTTAACATGTCTTCAGCAGCAGAATTTTACCAATTCGGTCATTCTTGTTATTCAACCCTTCCAAGCCCAAAAACCTCTAGACTGACAGGTAGAAAATAGTACCTGACACATGGAGGGCAATCAGTAAATGTTAGTTGAATTGAATTGAAGCCAAGCCTGAGTTCTAATCCTATTTGTGCTATCAGTTATCAGGGTGAGCTGGGCCTTGCTTTTTGCATTTGTCATAGGGGAAGATTAAAGGACTATCTTATCTGTAAGGTCTCTTGCAACTCTAAAATCTATGAGAAATAAAATGTTTTGTAGTGCAGTTAGTATCTGAGCCATTTCTCAAGGCTTTTGTCTAACTTTTTGAGAGTTAGTTACAATATTGACCCCTGTGCCCCTGTCCAGTTTGCTTATTACATGCTCAGTGGCCTTCTCTCTGATCCATGAATAGGCCAGGTTCTCCTGCCCCTGAGAAATTGCTCTTGCTGTTCCCTCTGTCTGGGTTGCTTTCCTCCCACACTCTGCAAGGTTGGTTGCTCCTCAGCACTCGGGCCTCAGCTGAAATGTCATCTTCTAAGAAGTCTTTCCCGACGACTTGAATATCTGACACTCTCTATTACATCATCCTATTTATTTCTATGCAGTGCTTATTACAACTTATCTTTATCTTATATGTTTACTGTTTGTTTTAACTCCCTCCCCCTAGACTACAAGCTCCACAAGGGCAGGAAACTGTCTGTATTCTTTTTCAATATGCCTTCAGAACCAGGCTTCCAGGAACCCATATACTTATAACGCCTTTTCCAAAATAGAAGAGGCTGCCTCTTCCTCTGAGAAGCCCCAGTCCCTTGCTGGGCACCTGGCTTGGTGAGCCAGGCATGGGATGGATTTCAGCCCTTCCTAGTTCCTTCACCAGGTACCATTGTTCAGTGAACAACCTACACAACTGTGTGCACTCTCTCTGCCTAGCACCATGCAAAGTGCCTGCAGATAACAGAAACATGTTAGTTGGATGAATAAATCAACTTTATTGAGGTTTAATTTACTTACAATAAAATGCACCATTTTAAGTGTTCAGTTCAATGGATTTTGATAAATGCATGTACGCAGGTAACCACTACTACAGTCAAGATATAGAAATTCCATTACCCTAAAAATTTCCCTTATGTCATTTTGCAGTTGTCGCCCCTCCCACACACCCCACCCCACCCTACCAACCTCAAGCAATCATTGAATCTTTTCATGGTATTTAGTTATATCTCGCCTCTTTGCAAAATAATTTTTTAAAAAAATATTTATTGACTTATTTATTTGGCTGCACTGGGTCTTAGTTGCAGCCTGTGGGATCTCCCCTGACCACGGATCAAACCCAGGCCCCCTACATTGGGAGGGCAGAGTCTTAACCACTGGACCACCAGGGAAGTCCCTGCAAAAGAATTTGAAACTGACCTTAAAAGGGAATAAATATATCAAGATCAATAAAAGGGAAGGAATAAAGAGGAGAAAGCAAGATTAACAGGCACAAGGGAGATATCCCAACGATAAGGGTCGTAGAGCATCTGTGAGTGACCTTGAAGGCTGAGGCTTAGCTGTAGCCTCCTTATAAGCCAAGACAAGGAGGGAAAAGTTGTACTTCAATTATCATCTGAGAGGAGGAAGCATTTCATTCATCTCAGGGGAGGTGAACTTTCCCTAGCACAAAGATCCGAGATATTCCTCACTTGGGTTACCAGATAGAAGTTAGAAGATGCCAATAGAATGGCATCTTCAATGAGAGTTTCATAGCAAATGCAGTAGGGATAGTCACATGTCTATTTTGTCCAGATAATCTTCCGTAAACATTCCTATAGCAAATATTAGCCCTAAATAAGATGATCTCACTGGGTTTTTTCAGAAAAGTGGGATAGTAAACAATTCAAAGTTATCTTCTCTAGTGAGATCTGGAACTCAGGAATCCTTTGCTGTCATGAGCAGAGCATTTGCTTTGAAACCCAGGTGGGCAGGTAGGAGGGTTAATGCCCAGTTGTAAAACTTTAAAGGGCTTGGCCAGGATCCTTGTTTTGATCAAAGGCCTCCCCATCCCTGCCTGGAGCTGTGCTGTGAGCGGGGGATACGTCTGAAAAAAAGCCAGGATTTTCTCAAGGAATAAGTTTTGGAGCTGAGCCAACATGAACCATGGCTCCGATGAGATGCCAAACGTCTGCGTAGTAGAACGTTCAAACACTAGAAATTGAAAGATATTGTAGGCAAGTGTCGACAGCTTCTCACTGCAGCCATAGAAATTTCTTTGTAATGTCCTTGGGAGACTGAGTTCTAAGCCACCTCATACTTGCCTGTTGATGGGTTAGAGAGGCCCTGAAGTTAATACCCTCTTTCCTACTGGGTTCGAATCAACTGAGAAATAAGACAAAGGGGTCAAGCAAATGGGAGCTAAAGTAATCTGTTCTGGGGAAGTGCGCCTGGTGTCTGTGGGCAAGTGAATTTTCCAGGTCTGAACCCCAGAATCAGGCAGGCTTTCACACCCCATCATAGGCAATACCTGGCCAGCACAGGCTTCTGTAAGAAGTGGGACAAGGAGGAACTGAGAACATCTGGTCCCTAATGGGAATTTGCTCCCAATGGGGGGAGGGAGAAAGAGGAAGGGGCTAGGCACCACCACCTCCCATTCATCCTCCAAACTCACCAGCCAGTTGCTCCCTTCCTCTGGGCTACCAGAATAATTTATTCCCAATTTATTTGTCTGTGGGGACAAATTAGACACAAAAGTACCACGGAAGGGCTTGAAGGCATGTGGTGGACTTGTTTGATATTATTTAAATGTTGGGGGCTGCCTTCTCAAGACAGCAGTCTTTGTGCAGCATCTTCGGAGGCTGAGGTTAAACCTTTCTTTTTGAAAATAAGTAGCTACCAGCATTGTTTTCTTTCTACTTTTTGACTATACCTGCAGTTAATTTTGGCAGAGGGTGTGTCTATGTTATCTGAAAGTGGTCTCAGCCATTACGATCTATATTAAAAGAAAGAGGAAGCGGGTGGGTCCCAGTGCACCTTTGTTTTACACCACTTAACACTCACTTGTTCCTTCAAGGTCATGCTTTTCACTCCTTGATTTGGGGGCTGGTATCTCAAACAAGATTTTGCTAGAGCACTAAGAACAGTGATCTTGACATATTCATGTTGTGGGATCTGCAGATGGTTCTGCTCAGTGGAGTGCTGGTAAAGGCATAAAAAAAGACTCCCTGAAATAAAGCAATGCTGATTTATAGTGTTTTCTGTCGTATTCTCCAATTTCTATGGGGTAAGTTCTCCCTCCATGGTTGGTTTCAAGATATCAATGTGGCATCGCCAAACACAGAGTTGGGAAGAGGCACACCATCTTATGGTATTTCTACCAAACAGATATAATAGACCCAAATAATCTCAAGAGAATAGATATTATATGTTAGTTTTTTTAAAGCCAGTAAAATAATTAGGAAGTGATACATTATGAGCATTTATTACATTTGTTTTCCATATAATTTAATTGTAAGTTTATATAATTTAATTTGTAATAATGGTTGCTTTTAACAAATTAGCTCAAAAAATTCCTGAAATTTAAGGATCACTTCTTGTAAGCTGGTACACGCCAGCTCCAGCACATCACTCGTTCTGATTAACATAATTAAAAGCCAAAAAAAGATCAGCATCACTACGAGGGGAAAAAGTACCAATCAATGGTCAATACTGCAAAGTCTACGTTGGACAGAGCCCCAACCCTGCCATTTCTTGGGGAAAAGAGCTTCATGTTTCGATGGGCTGTCCAGCAACCTCAACGGGCCTACAGTTTTGAGAGAATAGAGAGGATTTGCCCTTTGAAGAAAATGGGATAATTTCTACTTTCAGTCAATCTAGAGAGAGGAACAATTCCACAAGGCTTAGAGCCCACCTGTCAGAACTTCGACAGTTGTGACAACAAATGTTTTGACATTTGACGTCAGTTTGAGTCTTGAGCAGTTTGCAGTGTTTCAGGGATGCTGTGGCTGGTGGGGCTGATGATCGACTAGGCTGCCCAGCAAAGGAGGTGAGAGGGAGACCAGGGCGGACAGGCTGTGGCAGAGTCAGAACGGACCCCCTCCTATGTTCATCAGGCCAGAGGTTAGAGCATCAGTAATCTCCCCACAAAGAAAAATCTGGAAATGTTTTCATCTCATTTTAAAGGGGACTTTTTAACCTTAAAGATAGTCAGCAAATGGAGATGATCGTATCAGAACAAGAAACTAGCATTTCCTTCTTTTTAAAAGAAAACAAGATTATTTTGTCTCTGACATACACACGTGCAGAGTGGAAAGAGAGGTGTGTTTGGAGTCAGCACCCCTCCAAGCAGCTTGGGAGGGGGCAGAGCACAACCTTTAAAAGAATGACATAGCCATGGGACGTGACAAAAACTGGTTAGAACCAACTAGGTCCAAGATGGCAGAAGATTTGACTTCCAGTAGACCTTGAGCCTCCTTATACACTCATTGTAATGCATTAGCATGCTAAATGACACACCCACCAGTGCCATGACAGTTCTGAGGCCGACCATAAGAGGTCAAAAAGTGGGTGGTGGCCCAATTCCTGGAAATCCCTGCGCCTTCCCCGAAATAGTTGGAATAATCCTCCCACTCATTAGCCTATGAAATTTCCCAGCCCATAAAAACTAACCAAGCCATATTTCAGGGCCTCTCGCCTTCTGAGATGGCCCACACTCCATCTGTGGAGTGAGTTTCTCTCTAAATAAATCCACTTCTTCCCTATTGCTTTGTCTCTCACTGAATTCTTTCTGCAATAAGACATCAAGAACCTGAGTTTCATTAAGTCCTGAGACCAGGTGTGTGATCTCAATTAAAAGACTGCAGGGGTGGGGAACCTCCCTCGTGGTTCAGTGGTTAAGAATCCGCCTGCCAGTGCAGGGGACATGTGTTCGGGCCCTGGTCCGTGAAGATCCCACATGCCACAGAGCAACTAAGCCTGTGCACCACAATTACTGAGCCTGAGCTCTAGGGCCCGCAAGCCACAACTACTGAGCCTGTGTGCCACAACTAGTGAAGCCCGTGAGCCACAACAAGCCACCCACAGTGAGAAGCCCACGCACCACAACAAAGAGTAGCCCCCGCTCGCAGCAACTAGCGAAAGCCCAAGCACAGCAACGAAGAGCCAACACAGCCAAAAATAAATAAATTTATATTTTAAAAAAAGACTGTGGGTTCAAGTCCCAATCTGAGTTGCACAGTTATAAAATAACCTAACCTCTGTTCCCTCCTCTGCAAAACCGGGCAGAGTGGGCTTAACGGTGTCCTGTGTCACTGTGAGGTCAGATGAGAGTGTGTGTGTCAAAGTGCCTTGCATGCTCTAAAGCACTACCAACCCTTTAAAACCAACATGCTGCCTTTGTAAAATTAAAAATTCTTTTCTTGTCTTTTCAAACATTTTCTTGCCAGAGTGTACAGGACTTTGGAATGAGAAACTTGCCTTGCAGTCCCTACTCTGTTAGTTCGCTGCGCACCCTGCTGAGAACAGTCATTTCTCTGAGAGGCAACTTCCTCATCTCCAAAATCAGGGGAGAACCAGTTGATTCCCGTTAACATTCTAAAATCCCCTTCACTCTTTTCTTTCAGCTCCTCTTACTACAAGCTTTATCTGTGCTTTGACTTAAAAGCTAACTCTCAATTCTTTCCACATTTGTGAGGCCCCGTTGCTTATAAGAGGCCCTCTTCACAGGGGTAACATTTCTATCTTTGTTTTCAGACCTTGACGGAGGACAAAGAGGATGATTCTGTTTTCTCCGTCAAGTTTCTGAGTCAAACCAAGGAAAACAAACACAAAAGATCCCAAATCACAGCGGTTATATATCCCTTAATATGGTAAAGACCCTGAAAAATGACCCGGGGTTCTTCCATCAATTTGGTCTATTTGCTGAGTTCAAGGTCATTTCAGGTTCAGCAGAATGTCATGCTGTTTTCCCAGCCTTTGGACAGCAAGAGAATGCAAAGCATGTTTTGTAATTAGGTTTTACACACACAGGGTTCCAAGATAAATTCAATACATATGTTCTGATTCATTCACACTTTATTCACTAAATATTCAATATCTAAGAAGGCTTCAGGGTGTTAATGAAAAATCTCATCAAAGTATTCTTTCCTTTGAACTCAGCAGTAATATTTTCCTAAGAATAAGAATGAATAATAGCCAGTAGAGTTTGTGGGTGTTTGAAACACTGCCAAAATCCCTCTTTTCTTAACTTCAGGGTTCCTTTAAAATGGATAATGTACGTAATCATAATTTTTTAAAAAATTTCTATACATGGGGTGTGTGTGTGTCAACTATGCAGGTATGCGCCAGGAATTGTGCTAAGCACTCTACATACATTGTCACTAATGTTTATAACAATGTTTGAAGGTAGGTATTACTTCTCTTATTTATAGGCTCAGAAGGTTTTATGGTTTGCCCAAGGCCAGAGCTGACAGTCACTATGCCAAGATTCTACTGAACTCTCTCTGTTTAAATCTTCTTAGTTAATTTTGTTCAATTCAGCAAATATTTATCGAGTGCCTCTATGTGCCAGGTGCTGTCCCAAGCCTGAGAAGAAAAACAAGGAAAGACCTTGAGATGCTCCCAGTGAAGGGCTTCTTATTTTTATCCATCAGCATGTAATTGGAGACGGAAGGTAATTGTCGGGTTTATGGGGTTGTGTCAGTTAGGATGTGTTTGACTGTAAATAACAGGAAACCCAATTCAAACTTCCTTAAACAATAAGGAAGACACACAGTGGCTGAGAATGCTAGTTATCCCCAAAGATTCATTTCCCCCTTCTACCAGAAGAAGCCCCAATTTTTAGCCAGACGTATGACGTCCCAGAATAAAGGCATTTTTCAGCCACACCTGAAGCTAGGTGTAGCCATGTAACTAAGTTCTGGCATGTAAACAGTGTTACGTGTGTCTCCTGGGAAGTGACTTTCCCTTTACTCTTTCTTGCTGACTGGACTCAGGTGTGATGGCAGTAGTTGGAGCAGCCATTTTGGACTACAGGGGAAGACATTTTGTGTTAAGATGGCAGAGCTACCAGATGGAAAGTATACTATCCCTGGACTATCTGCCTGGACTATTTTTTTTTAAACCTGAGAAAGAAATAACCCTTTAGCTTATTTAAACCACTTTTCCTGGGGTTTACAGTTACTTGCAACTGAACCTAATCCTAACTCATATATTCCCATAGCTCGAAGTCTAGAGGTAGGGTGGCTTCAGTGTTAATTTGATTCAGCAGCTCCGTGGTAATATCAACAAATCAGTTTTGTTCTAGGTCTTTGTTTTGCCTTTGGTGTCGATTTCATCCTATGGCTGAGGCAAGATGGCTGCTAACAAAAAGACCGATATGTGCTTCCTTATCAATTTTCAGAGAGAGAGAGAGAGAAAGAGCGACATCCAGAAGTGTTCCCATAAAAATAATGTAGTTCCTTTCCCAGAAACCCTCCGACATCTTTTGCTTTTCACTGCCCTTAATAAGGTCAAATGCAGCCAGGGGAATGCCATGAAATGATTGGCTTAGTTCTGATAAAACCAATCACTGTGACAAAGGACCTGGGCTTATACTAATTGACTTGAAGTGATCAGGGTCCACTGCTGGAGGTGGTGTATTTTTTCCTTTTAAATTCGGTACAATATATTCATTTAGGGTCAGTACAGTCATTCTTGGCATTGATGAATTTAACCTTCACAGTTTATACTGTCCTTGAAGGGATCCAATGGTCCACTGTGTAAGGGGGTTAGCATAACACCTTCCTTGTGTGGCTGCTAAGAGGAATCAGTGAAATATGTAGCCCCCCTATTTCAGGAAATAGGAAGAGGCTGGTGGGCGAGAGGGAGTCATTTTACTGGTGAGTCCAAACAAAGGATCCACGGAGGGGCCAGATAAATCCCTTGGAAATGTGCATGGCTTGTCCGTACTACACCCCAGGGTGGTGTGACTCAGGGAGGGCTACTACCTGTGAATTTCTCTTCTATCCCCAACCCCTCCTCCAAGGCTACTTGAGGTGCCTATAATTCCGGGAATTTCTATTCTTTGGGATGAAAATATCTTTCCAGAAAGTCCTCAGTAACCTAGGGGGAGCGACACATTAAACCGCAACACAGATATGCTGACTGAATAAGGTCCCATTCCTCAACCCCCAGCACCGCCACTACCTCCTCTTACACCAGGGACACTGAGCAAAGTGGGCATCTGGGGTGTCATCATAGAAAAGAAAAAGTTTCCAAGTTCTGGCTAATCAAAGGGGGCACGGTGGGATATCAAAATGAGGGTCCTGAGTCCCTGACCAGGAGAGGAGACAGGGATAATAAGAGTGATCAGGAAGTGGAGATAGTGGGAAAACATCAAAGTCAATTTCAATGACTTAATAATTTAGCCCAGGGCTAGCCCCATGCAATCTATTCTGAATGACAAAATAGCTATCATTTGAGCCTGTGGCTGTTGAGAGACCACAGCTCTATTACTTCCCATCTTGGATGCACCACTGGTTGCCAGAATCTTTGAAGCTTTGTTTCTCCCTCAGCTATCTGGCCTGTGGCATACCCACATGGCTCAGCACACAACCTTGTTAAGATGACAGGACTCCATTATTCTCCCCCAGATGGAAAGGAGGACATTCATTCAGTACGGGAAATCGTGTCAGAGAAGGAGCGAAACCAGAAATACTGGCCCAAAATAGGATTAGAGGAAGCTAAGTTAGAGTGGAAAACAAGTCTTTTCTATTATTTTCAACCAACTGTAAGAGCAATTCTACAGTAAATATCTTTTTTTCTGTAGTAAATTTATTTGAGTAACATCTTCCAACAGGGCGTCAGTTCATTAACTTATTTAAGCTTATCGCTTACAGTAATTAGATATGTGACATTTAATCCCAAACTGTCGGGACCTAACTTATTTTTCTGAAGGGCCATTCCTGAAGTTCTTCTGAAGTGTTTTATTTTACCCTTACATTAGTATTTCTCTAAGTGTCATCCCTAGACCATTCATATACAAATCACATGACAGGGGAAGGGTGGTGTTGATGGGGTTGAGGGATAAAAATGCAGATCTCCAAGCTCCACCCAGAATCTACTAAACTAGACTCTGGGAACAGGGCCTAGAAATGAACATTCTAAGCCAGTGAGTCATGTGATTTTAATACACTCCAGGTTTAAGCACAGTGATTCCTAGAGCATGCCCATCATGATACCTTACAGCTGATGGTACTCTATGCTTTACAAAGACTTTTGTATAGTATCTCATTTGAGCCTCACCACAAGCCTCAGGGAAGAATGTCAGAGCTGGTATCATCATTTCCATTTTATGAAGGAGAGCCCACAGCTCTGTGTGGTCAAGTAACTTGCACGAGGTCACATGCTCATAAGTGGGGTAGCCTGGACTGTAATTCAGGTCTTACAGCACCAAGTTCAGTGCTTCTGCCATTACCCCGATGGTAACAACATTCCAATTGACTAAATGTGGAATTTCATCTTTAGCCACAGCCTAAAGGGAAATAGTCTGAGCGGTCACAGGAAGGAGCATCATTTATGGAAAGGGAAAATAAAATTATAAAAACTTGGAAGAGATCAACAGCCAGCATACGTAAGGTCATTAGTGGTCTAATCATAATGTGGAATCAAACTACAGGTATAAGAAATAATTATTTTCTTTACATATTTAGATTTGGCCTGGTTGACTCTATAATCTGAGCAGGAACAATCACGTTTTTACAGTAGTGAACCATGTGATCAGAAATTCAAGTAAGTTACATTCATTTATTTTTAGTGATAATGGTGTTGGAAGGCAGCTATGCTCACCACTATACCACCAGTGCTCGTTTTTTAGTGATAATGGTATTGAATGAAAATCCATGTGACTCAAATCTGAGTCAAGGACATTTGGGGAATTATTCACACCTCTTTTCCTTTTGTCAGCAATCCACGATGTCCCAGTTTCATTCTGAAATTTTAGTGGAATTAAATCTGAGGAACTCAAAAAACTATATCATGAAGTTTGGTTCAATTACAATTTTTAGCCAAGCCAAGCCTGCTAATGAGACACACGTGGGCGACTAGTTTTGCAACCATAGTGTTAGGCAGATGGGTAGTCCCTGCTGAACCCCTACGTACATGGGTGATGGTTAATTTTATGTGTCAACTTGACTGGACCATGGGGTACCCAGATATCTAGTTAAATATTATTTGGGGTGTGTCTGTGACAGTGTTTCCGGAAGTGATTAGTATTTGAATTAGCAAACTGAGTAAAGCAGACTGCTCTCCCTAACGTGGGTAGGCATCATCCACTCTGTTGAGGGCCTGAATAGAACAAAAAGGTGGAGGGAGAGCACATTTGCTCTCTGCTTAACCTTGTCTAAATCGGGACTTTGATCTTTTCCTGCACTCAGATTGGAACTTACACTATTGCCCCCCACCCAGGCCCTCAGGCCTTGAGGCCTGGATTGGAACTACACCTGCTTTCCTGGGTCCCTGACTTGCAAACGACTGATTGTGGGATTTCTCAGCCACCATAATGGCATGAGCCAATATCTTATAATCTCAAAATCTCTCTCAACAGAGAGAGAGAGAGAGAGAGAGAGAGAGAGAGAGAGAGAGAGAGGAAGGGTTGGTTTTGTTTCACCTTGATGTCTCGGTGGCCACACTGTGGGGCCATTTAGCCTTGACCCCTTGCCAGCCGCTGAATTTCTAACATAATGCTAAGGAGACCTAGGTTTTGTGTTGGGCCTCTGGCTTTGCTTCATGGCCTCGGGCTGGGCTTGGCAACCTTCTTACAGTGTGAGAGCATGAAGTGGCTGGTTCATAAAGTCGGAAGGCCCAGACCCTTTTTCAGCATTGCTTCAGAAAACATCCTCTGGTGAGACACTGCACAAGCTGAATAAGTCCTTTGTTAACTTGGAGTCTGCACGAATGTTTACATCACATTTTGTAAAAAATGTAGATTACACTGCTGGGCTTACATCGCTGTAATTAAAACATTTTGTTAATAGTCACTTATGGATTAATTATAGTTGATCCGGAGTTAGAATAAATCCAGGCCATTTTGGGGCAATCTGGGTATACCATGTGATTGTATTTCTCTAAGTACCAGTCAGGCTGTATATTTTTCCATGATCCCTCTTGTCTAATCTTCTGTTTTTTATTTTTTTGACCCCAGAAATGTATCTGTCCTCCACCACTGGAATAAATATACGAGCTTGTTTTCTAATTTTCAAAATAGTTTGCGGTTGTTGTTTATTCTTTGAACCATCTGGGTTTATCAAAATGTAGGATGCATGTAATAGGTATGAATTGTTCCACTGCACTTAAGGTGCAAGAAAAATCACTTTGCTTTGTAGGCCAGGATTAACTCTTTGAGCCCAGTAGTAATTATTCAGGAAGGGGGTCCTCGCCCCCTGCCTCCCCAGGTTGTACCAGGCCCTCAGGGCCCTCTCAGTCTAGGAAGATTGGGAAAGAGGCCTCTGTCATTAATCCATTTGGTCACCAGAGAAGATGCTCCTGGCCCCAGTGTGCATAGACCTCCCGACAGCTGGTAGGCCCTGTAGCTGTACTCTCTCCTCACCAGGCCAGACAGCATGGCAGCTGCTCCCAAGCTGAGGGGCTTGGTGACTGGCCTTGATAATATCCCTGCAGCCATCCCCCACTCAAGGCCCTGCCACCCCCTGGGCACTGTGTGTTCCCCTCTCCTAGTGACCGCAAACCAGAGAACCAACCACTCTCAGCCTGGCATCAAGCCTCTCCCCAACTCCAGACACCTCATCCCCCCATCTCCCCCACCCCAACCTCCTCCTGCCTGGGAACCAGGCTCGCAAACAAAAGCTTGATCCTAAAACACAAAATGCATCCCTTGGGAGCCAGGAACACAGGAACACAAAGGCTGACTGCCTTCTCTGAGAGGAGTAAGGGGAAAATTCTCTTCAGTCTTTGCTCTTTGCTGATGAGTCCACAGCAGCAAAAAAAAAAAAAGCTTCCACAAAACCATAAACCACCAAAAACAGTCAAGACACCAGATACTTTCTCAATAATTCATTCAAAGTATGACATATATGTATATATAATTATTCCCCTGTTTTTCCTACAGTTTTGCTTAAATAATGTTTCTTTCATCTATTGTTATATTGCTTATACTCCCTTCCCTCCCCCAGTATATTTTGTCCCTAAAGCTGTTGAATTTGTTTCTGGAATATCTATTTATTCAATTAGTGATTTTTCCCCCCCTCTCATTGTTTTGATGTCAATACCATACAATTTTCATAAAGATTTAGTTGTTATATGTTTCAAAATCTAATAGGATACTTCAATAAATTAAAAAAATTTGATATTCTTGACTGCTCTTTCTTTTGGACTAATCTCACATTATTTGTCAAGCTGTATAAATTATCTTTAGGGAACTTTAATTGCACTAAATTTGCATACTAATTTAAGATATATTATCTTTACTGTATTCTCTTCTTAACCAGAAGCAAGGAAATTTTGCCATTTTTTGGTCTCCCTTTACTTTTCCTATTATGGTGTTTTACATTTCTTTCAATTAGATAAATATTTTTTATTCCAAGTTGAGTCAATCAAGAATTTATGTTTTTTGTTACTCTTATAGAATGGAATCTCTTTTTCTATGTGTACCACTACCGTAAAGAATAACACCGAATTTGGGGGATTTGTCTTATACACCATAGCTCTTTGTTACTCTTGTCTCCTGGGTTTTATAAGTATGTAATAATATCGTCTCTCAAAGATACTTTAATTATTCCTTTCCTGTGTAGATGCCTCTGTCTCTTACCCTTCTCAGAACGTTGTTGTCAGCCCTTCAATATCATGCTGAGTGCAATGAGGGGCAGAGGGCATACTGGCTCTGATTCTGCTTTGAAGGGATTCTCCATTTTATATAACATTGGCTCATAGTTTTGGTTTTTTTAAGAAACTTTAATACAGAAACACTTTTTGTTAAAATATTTAGAGTTTTCAAAAGGAATAAATGTTGATTTGATTTATCTGTTGGCATATTGAGATGATGAAGTCATTTTACAAATTTTTCCTATCAGCATGATGATTTAAAACCTATCCCTTGGGACTTCCCTGGTGGCGCAGTGGTTAAGAATCCGCCTGCCAATGCAGGGGACACGGGTTCGAGCCCTGGTCCAGGAAGATCTCACATGCTGCAGAGTAACTAAGCCCGTGTGCCACAACTACTGAGCCTGCAATCTAGAGCCTGCGAGCCACAACTACTGAAGCCCACACATGTAGAGCCTGTGCTCCGCAACAAAAGAAGCCACCGCAATGAGAAGCCCGTGTACCGCGATGAAGAGTAGCCCCGCTCACCACAACTAGAGAAAGCCCGTACGCAAAATGAAGATCCAATGCAGCCAAAAATAAATTAATTAATAATAAGAAAATAAATTAATTACAAAAATAAATTTTTTTAAAAAACCCAAAAAACAAAAAAACCCATCCCATGGATATGTGGGCAATGCAGTCATATCTGGATTTGGCTCATAACTCAAAGCTTAAAAAACAAAGAAGCAAACAAACAAGTAAACAAATCAACCCAGTAGCTCAGAAAGGCCTGAGCTTCTTTATGAAAGAAGCACAGTTTTCTTGGGAGTGTTCATTCCCAGGAGGTCCACCACTAGCAGTCCTTTGAAAGGTGCTCAACTGATACCCAGACCATTTCTTGACCCCTCCTGCCCACTCCTGCATTTAATTGTCCCGTGGATTGTGGTGAGGCCTCTGCCTGGCCCTGAGGATGTACCTCTCTAACAATCTTCAGCTGAGCTTTGCAACCATGGTGCATTCTTTCTGGTCATTCAATCACAGGGATAAACATTTTAGTTACTGCCTCATACTATGAACCACAGCAATTTTATGTCATAAGATGACTTTCATGTCCTACTATAAGTAGGGTTGGGCTTTTATTGCTAGATGTACACTGACAATTAGCAATAAATAGTAGTTTCTGGTAAGTGGATACTGGGGTGAAATATTACAACCCTGAGTTACACAATCTTGGTTAGAAGAATTGTGTGATGACCTGATATATTTTGGACTGTGCACAATAAAAAAATTTGGACTGTGCCCAACACTCTGTATTGGGCAATGATGGATATTTTTTCTTTACAAGTATTTTGTTAAAGAATCCTTTTAAAAAAAACCACACATATCAAGTTGGCACAGCTTGAAAAAAAATTTAACCCATAGTATGTGAGGGTGAGGGTATTTGGCAATATCTATCAAAATTGTAAATGCACATGTCCTTTTTCCCAGTAATTCCACTGTTAGGTAGTTATTGCTCATATGCAATTAAATGTGTGTGCAAAGTATAAGGACATAAACAGTGTATTTATAATATATAGTATCAAAAAATCTAGAAACATCTTAAATATGTCTAAAAAATGGATTGAAGTAACCCTATGTAAATAATCTCTCCCTTTTGCTTAAGGAAGATGGATACATAAATCATCATAAAAGAGTGTGGATGTTCAGTAACAGAGACACACCTAAGGTTTTATGGAGCACTGGGGAAGTTGCTGAGGTGAGGGGTCAGGAATGGATTTCCACAGAAGATGACGTTGGACCAGTAGGGAGGGTGTTTCAGGCCTCGGGAACAGCATGAGGAATGGTATGATGGTGGGAACGGTAAGCAGTTCAGTGTTGCTGGAACATAAAGGCATGGAGAGGCTAGGAGTGAGGCTGGCTGGAGAGGTAGGCAGGGGACCAGTGAAGAAAAGTCTTGGGTGTCATGGGAAGGAGCTTGGACCTGATCCTGGCAGTCAGTGGTTCTCACCCCTGGCGCACATCAGTTTCCTAGGGAATTTCAAAAAGAAATATGGATGTCTCCTCCCACCCTATCAGTTAAATCAGAACCTCTGTGGGATGGAAGCTGGGCACTGACATTTTTTAAAAAGCTGCCCAGGTGATTTTAATGTGCAGATAGCATGGAGTAACTGACAGGAAACCTTGAAGGGTTTTAAGCTAGAGATAGATGTGGTTTTAGAAAAATGGTCTTGGGAGTTGGACTTAGAGTATGAAAAGGCAGGCAGGGAGCTGGCTGGCAACTGTTGCAGTGAGCAGGTGAGGGCTGAAGAAGACCTGATGGTGGGCAAAGGTTGTGGGGATGGAGAGGAGAAGCTTATGAACACCTGTTCAGGACATAAAATAGTTTGAACTTTAAGATTCAGTGACTGGAGAGGAGGTCGGAGGTAGTCAGGGTTGACCTGAGAGTCCTCACTTGGGAAACTGGAAATGCCTCAGACAGGCAGACAGGAAGAAAGGGTCTGGGGAAACTGGTGAGTTCCACTTCGGACATGTGGAATGGGAGGTGGGACCTGGATGTCCAGGCAGAGATCAGGCCGATGGACAGACCAGTCTAATGCTGGGGGTTCGACTAGGTGGAAAGAATTTGCAGTTTGCTAGCTGATGGAGGCTTGTTTTAGCTTTTTATCATTTATTCAGAGTAGCCTCCCCAAAAGTCACTTTTCTACCTCACAAAGGTGTTTTGGGTGTGAAAAGCAAGGGGTGGGCAGCACCCCAGATCAACTCCTGAGATAGGGTGTGATGTGTATCTCCCAAGTGCCTTGAAGTCAGGTGGCTCTCAGAGAGTTCTAAAATTAGCAGAGCAGCTGTGCCTGGTGGGTGGTAATGCTGGGACTCACTGGGCCGAGAACTGGGCCTTCCTGCTGTGGACTCTTTGTGTGAGTAGGTCAGGGATCAAGCAAGACTCTGTTTCTTTGAAGAATTCCCCCAGGAGCTGCGTGTCATGCCAGTGTGCTCTAAGGGGACAGAAAATGTCTTCTGTTGCCAGGTGAAAGGGAAAGATGGGGAGGGGTATACTAGAAGGAGACCCACTAGAAGGAGAGTGATTTTTCAAGGAAGTTCCCTGTAGAAAGGACACCCTTAAAAGCAGGTGAGGAGGCAGTTTGCACTGGAGGAGTGAGCATTTGGTTTGAAACTGAAAACTCGCTGTGCCGCTCTGTGTTTTGCACAGGAGAGTGCTGTGCAAATGCTTCCTGGTTGTGGTTTTGACTCTCTGGAGTGGTTCAGCCCCGGCCTCCAGATCTCCAGATTAGGGCTCTGCTGCCAGCTCCACCAACTAGAGGATTTGGGGAGGGGGGCCCAGGAGGGGTAGGGGTAGGGGTGTGTGTGTGTGTGTGTGTGTGTGTGTGTGTGTGTGTGTGTGTGTGTGTGTGTGTGTGTGTGTGTGTGTGTGTGTGTGTGCGCGCGCGTGTGCGTGTGTGTGTGTGTGTGTGTGTGTGTGTGTGTGTGTGTGTGTATAAAATCTCAAACCTCAAAACAAATAAATGGCTGGGGAGACTCAGAGGCGAAGGGTAGTAAATGACAAAATATTTCATCCTAGTTCCATCGTGCTGGATTTTCCCCTCCTTGAGCTTTGGTCTGCAGATTATTACACATGCAAAGGAAGGACGTCTGAGAAAACTAAAAGTGACCAGGTATAGGACTCACTACCTAACTGAAAAACAATCAGTAACAAGCTCTCAGGAAATTATAAACCCAGGGGTATTAATTTATGTAGCATTTGTCTGGGGATGCTTTTTCTACAAATACCACCATAATCCCAGATAATCCCAGAAGATATTTAGTAGCAAGATTTAAAAAGTAATCTTGACGTGTCCTTTGGGTTAATGTCCTTCATTTGCACAAGTAGTCTCCATTCTCTGTCCAGAGAGGGGCACCAAGCTCTCTCCGTAACTACTGGGTGTTGGTGAGAATGCCAGGAGTGGCAGTGAGAGGGAGGGAGGGTATAAAAGGGGAAGGCAGGTGGGATGCGAATGGGGCAACACTTAAGGCCTGAAAAGCAGGACTTTTCAGCTGGGTCTCCTGGTGTAGTACAGAGCTGGAGAAGAGAAACTGCCCCAGAAGCTCTGTCAGTTTGGCCCATGTGTGCCCTGATGTACATTATCCTAGGCCGAGCTGTATCTGTGCTCTGAAATGCTTCCCTTGCTTGAAATATTCTCTTCTGTAATCTTAGGTGTGTTTTCTTGGATGAATTTAAGGGGAGCTTCCAAAGCCAGGAGAGCAAGAGAGCAGCAAGTTCCCTGAGAAGGGAGGGCAGAAAGAGTCCCAGTGGAGAGGAAAGACTGCAGGTGGAGGTGAGTCCTAGAGTTGAGGGCTTTGGAAGAAAGGAGTTGGAGGCAGCTGGCACTGATGATGCCATACAAACCCTCCTTTCTCTTTATACTTCCCATCTTTGTCTTTCTTAATTTTATTGAATACTCAACATTCAACCCATTGACTTTACTTTTTATAGCTGGCAAAGGCCTTTACAATCCTCCTCCAGGGGCCAAGAGAAACCACTGGGCCATTGTACTCTGTGTCTCTCCCTCACATTTAATGAAATGGTCCAGGGCAACACCCCGCCTCCCACCCGGAACAGGCCCCAAGCCCCAGAGCCGGGGTATCTCCCCTGCTTCTCAGCTTCCCCTCCTCCAGCCCCTGACCTGGGATCTTGGCGGCTCCTCTTTGCCTTTCTTCAGTCCCCTTCCCTTTATAGCCAGGCTTCAGGGTGTGGTGCATGGCCAGTGGCTGCTTATACTGCAAAGCTACTCCTGGGCAGCTTGAGGCAATCTCAGGCTACTTGCCAGGTAAAGGAGAGGAATTTCCAAGCATGCAGCTGCCTTCGGGAATCATCTAGGGGAGCTATTTATTGTGAGGGACAGGAGGCTCCACAGAGAACCTATTGCCCACCTTTATCTGTGCTCACTTTTCATGCATTCAGATGCAGAGGCTAAACCACAAAACCCAATACAACATAAGATCAGAAAGTGGGCATATCAACATTTCTGCACGTATTACATACAACGTTCCTTTTACCTTGACCAGTTGAGAGCAAATCTGCCCTATCTGAGGGCACAGGAATGGCACAGGCAGTATGTCTCTTATGTGGCATTTCAGCTTTATAAAGCTTCTCAAAGAGGTGAAGCAGGATATTTTGGTGATAACTTGCTAAAGGAACACATGACTACAATAAAGGCTGATGATCTAGACTCAGGAATTCCATCCCTTCTTATTCCTATTTGGTTGACCATTTGGAGACGCTCTCAGGATCTCCCTTTGCTTCTCCATAAACGGTAAAGGAAACCAACAGTTACTGAGTAACCAGTTCCATGTACGGCACTAAACACTTCATATAGGTATATCTGTGTAATTTAATCCTTGCAACCATTCTGTGAGATAGGCGCCTGTGATCCCACTTTACAGATGAAAACTCTTTAAGAGTCACCACGAGGTAAAGTAACTTGACGGAAGTCTGAGGGCTCGTACGTGATGGATCTGGGATCCTAATCCAGCCCATCTGGTGTCAAAGTCCATGTACGTTCTTTACACTATGCTGCCTCCCAGTAAAGAGTTAAATCCCTCTTCTTATCAAGTTTGAAAGAATGAATAAGGAACTACGTGAAAAAGCTTTGATAATTATAAATCTAAGTATCTGTAAGTCAGTTTTTTTTTTAATATTTATTTGTTTATTTGGCTGCGCTGGGTCTTAGTTGCTACGAGCAGGATCTTCGTTGCGGCATGCAGGATTTTTTTTAGTTGTGGCATGTGGGATCTAGTTCCCTGACCAGGGATAGAACCTAGGCCCCCTGCATTGGGAGTGCAGAGTCTTAGCCACTGGACCACGAGGAAAGCTCCTGTAAGTCTTAGATTCTTAAGTATGATGAAAAGAAAATGGAAAGGGATCAGTTAAAGTCTCATAAATTCAAAATGTACTGCTGAGGAATCCTCAAAATTAGAAATTGTAAGTAAAAACAGAGATCTCAATCTCTTCATTCAGAAGAAGCTACGGAGGCTCAGTTTGCCTACACATTCCAAACTGGTTAATGTGTATGTGCACACTGATAGAACAGCTTCCCAAGCTAGAAGAGCTCTCATCATCAAAAAATGAAGGGTTTATGATAACCACAATTTTAAAGAGGGCTATTAGTAAAGGAAATACAGACTTCTGATAGGTTAAAACAGATTTTTAGAAAGAATCCATGACTGCTTTACAAGGTGCCTGTGTGATGGACAAAGACAGGGACATTAATTTCTATTTTCTGCCAGGGAAGGTTTATCTCATTTAATTCAAATCAACCCAACATTCCTCAGGATCTAGAGCCCTAGATCATTCTCCAGATTTGAGCCAGGCCAACGTTATAACATGTACAGGCTTAGACGTCTGAACAAAGTCATATCATCCCAGAGGAAATGTTAACACCTCACAGAGGCTCTGAGGATAATCCATGACTTCGATTGTTTTGTAAAGAAAGCAAGACTCAGGACTGGCCTTTGAATTGTGACACTCCTCCTAGCACTGCAGCAACCTCGAATCAACCTAGGTTCTCTGAATAGGTTGGTTTCAGTGCATTTGGTTCTGAAGTGCTCTAAACAAAGACATATTTTCCCTTCTACTCTAAAAAGATATCTGGTCTACCAGCAGAGTCCTATGATCGGGGATGCCACCAACATAAAGAAAATCCAATGTCTTCTTTTCACAGTCTAACTCTTTTGGATAAGATGATTTTCCTATCTGACTACATTTTTCATGTTGGCTAACTCCAGCTGAAGAATATGTCAGAGCCCATGTGGGCTCTTGGCTGAGAGACTTGGAAGTTGAGGCTGTACACAGAATGTGTAGCCCCTTTCTGGGGAAGAGAGAGGGAGTATTCATAGAATCTGAGCTGGGGGGGGCCTTGGAGAGAATGTGCGGTAGGCAGCCTCTGAAATAGTTCCCAATGAGGCCTGCCTCCTGGGATTCATGCCCCTGTGTACTCTCCTCCCTTGGGTGTGGAGCTGGATGTAGTGAGTCAATTCTATGGAACAGAATACAGCAATAGTGATGGGGTGTCACAAAGACTCTGACTTCCATTTTGCTTGCCCTCTCTTGCTCATGCTAATGAAAGCCAGCCGCCATGTTGTGAGTTGCCTGTGAAGAGACCCCTGGAGGGAGGCCTCCAGCCAACAGCCAGAGAGGGAATCAGGCTCTTATTCCAACAGTGACTCTTACTCTAGAATTCAGACAGGAATTGAATCCTGCCAACAACCTCCTGGGTGAGCTAGAAAGCAGATCCCCTCCACACTGAACCCTGAGAGGACTGCAGCCCCAGCTGAAACCTTAATTGCAGCCTCAGAGAGACCCTAAGTCAGAGAAGTTGGCTATGCAGTGCCTGGACTCCTGACCCACAGAATCTGTGAGATAATAACTTTATTGTTCTAAGCTGCTAAGGTTCGGGTTGATTTGTGTCATCTTAGATAACTAATACTTCATCTAATCCAACTTCTATATTCTCAGTGAGCTGATGGAGACCTGGAGAGGTTTAGTACCTAGTCTGAGCTCTCACAGACTCAGACCAGACCAGAAGTCAGGTCCTGGAATTCCCAGGCGGGGCTCTCTCACCAATTTATAATGGCCTTTTGCAATTTGGTGTCACGGAAATTTGCCTGGCATGGCCTTATTTAACCCCCCTTTAAATGAGCCCACACTTTTTCCTAATAGGATAACTCTGTTTCTAGCTGGCCAGGAAGAGGATGGGGCAGAGTCTGGAAGCCTAATCTTGAAGCCAATCTGTCCCTTTCATGGCCCCTGGGCAGGGGTCCCTACTCCCAGCCCAGCCATATTCCAGGCACTGGGCTTTCTCTTCTAGAGTTGGCCCTCTGTATCTGCAGGTTCCACATCCACTGATACAATCAATCTCATATTTTAAAATATTTGAAAAAAAATTCCAGAAAGTTCCAAAAAGCAAAACTTGAATTTGCTGCATGCTGAAAGCTATTTACATATCATTTACATTTTATTTACAACTATTTACATAAATTACATTGTATTAGGTATTATAAGTAACCTAGAGATGATTTAAAGTATACGAAGGGGACTTCCCTGGTAGCACAGCGGTTAAGAATCTGCCTGCCAATGCAGGGGACATGGGTTCAAGCCCCAGTCCAGGAAGATCCCACATGTCACAGAGCAGCTAAGCCCATGCGCCACAACTACTGACCCTGTGCTCTAGAGCCCGCGAGCCACAACTACTGAAGCCCACGCACCTAGAGCCTGTGCTCCGCAACAAGAGAAGACACCGCAATGAGAAGCCCACGCACCGCAATGAAGAGTAGCCCCCGCTCACCACAACTAGAGAAAGCCCGCGTGCAGCAACAAAGGCCCAATGCAGCCAAAAATAAATAAATAAATAAATTTATTTTAAAAAATAAATAAATTATACAATGGGAGGATGTGCATAGGTTATATACAAATACTATACCATTTTCTATAAGGGACTTGAACATCTGGGGATTTTGGTATCCTGGGGGTTGGGGGTCCTGGAACCAATCTCCTGCAGATAGCAAGGGATGACTATAGCTGAAAAACCTTGACATTTCCAAATCTCTCTGGCTCACAGATTCTAGCATTTTACAGCCTTTCTCTCTCCTTCTACAATTTAGAGCTATCTTGTCCTGTTAATTCTTAGTGAAATGAGCAGTCTCTCCTTATCCCATTCTCCTCAAGTCACAGATTTACGTTGTGTGCTGCCTTTAGCCCTGGGCCTTCCAAGGAGAGGAAATGAGGTGGGTCTGGGAGGGGCAGCACAGTCCCAGCAGCACAGCTTTGAGTGTGTGGATAGAGGATGGAGAGGATGGAGTGGGGTGAGCCTGGGTGAAGCTAGGAGCAGAGGGTTGGGCCGGGCCTGGGGAGTCTGGGCCAAGGCGAGGTGGAGACAGATAGGGAGTCTTTGTTGGGTAAAGGGCCAGCTGGGGTTGTGTGCTATGGATTTGAGCAATGGTATAAGGGTCAAACCACCCTGAGAGGCAGGAGGGGCACACAGCTTGGGAGACAGGACAGCTGAGGGCCGAAAAAAGGGCAAGGCCAGGCAGGGGATCAGGAATTCAGGCCTCAAACACAGGTATTGGCATGAAGTAGACCTTGATGATACTCAATCCTGGGCCTTGATGTGAAAACAGCTGTCTGCCCAGGTGGCCTGTTTGCTCCCAGTTACAGCAGAAACCAACCCCGGGGCATGGATATCCTTCGTCTTCAGTGACTTTCCACCTCATACCAAGTGCCCTCACACTCAGAGAAAGGAGGAAGCAGGGTCAGGGCTGTTTGCCTTTCATGCTCCACAGACTGGCTCCCCAGTGGCCTCTGGGGTGAGGGTGAGGTGGAGGGGAGGGGGCAGTGGTGAGTTGTGGTTGTGGTGTATGTTTTCTGCTTTCCGGCACATCTGTGTCTAATAATGATAGAGAAAGAGGGAGGTGGTCTCCTCAGTGTTTGGCTGTTTTAAGATTTGGGGAGGGCTTCCCTGGTGGCGCAGTGGTTGAGAGTCCGCCTGCCGATGCAGGGGACGCGGGTTCGTGCCCCAGTCCGGGAAGATCCCACATGCCGCGGAGTGGCTGGGCCCGTGAGCCATGGTCGCTGAGCCTGTGCATCCGGAGCCTGTGCTCCGCACGGGAGAGGCCACAACAGTGAGAGGCCCGCGTACCGCAAAAAAAAAAAAAAGATTTGGGGAGCAGTGGTTGTTGCTGGGAACAAGGGGACAGCTGCTTTGTAAGATTCCAGATGGATCCACAGAAATCTTCGATGCTAGAAAGGTTGGCAAGCAGGAGAAATCGTCTACCTCTTCCTGCCACCTGGTGGATACTCCAGCTAATTTATAGACCATTTCTAAGCAGATTGTTCCTGAAATGACCTTTGTATGGAATGGAGAGGGGTCACAAAATGGCAGCATGCTGGGTCCTAGCCTCGGATAAATTTTGATTCAGCTCAGTATTTAAAAAAAAAAAAAAAAAAAAGAGCCACTCAAAAATCAGGACACTTCACTCAAGCCCAGATTCCTGGCTTCTCTGGCCACACGGAGCTGCATTCCCTTATGGTGTCACGGCAAGGAGCCAGGCAGCCTCCTTCAGAGGGAGCAAGCGCTCTCTAGGGTCCAGGCCTCTCTGGCCCTCACTCACATGACACAGACACAAACACTTGAACCCTGTCTTTTTTACTCATTTACCTTATCTTCCTGGCCCCTGTACCCACCTGAGATTTTTACTCCATGAAACTGAAGGATCACCTGGGCCCAGAAGAGGATACAGGCATCATAATGCAAAGACCAAAATTCCTATACTTCAGATACATTTTTGATACCTGGGAAAGGATTTTCATAATCTCCCTAATTACATATCTGCTCCATGTTATTCTTTCTTCTGTGTTGTACTTTCAGGAGCTCTCATAATAGAAATTGTCTGAAAGAGCCAACTGTACTTATATAATTAGCATAATAATGTTGGTCAAAGACAAATTAGCTCTGCACAAACATAAGATGAATACACCGAACCAGTTCTCATTAACCAAAAGAGGTCATACAATGTAGATTATATCCACAGATGCTAGTTTGATCAAAAGTAATCTGCTCTGATTAAAATAGAAAGAAAGTAGCTGAATTATAATAACAGAGAAGCTGCTAAACTCACTGTTGATTTCATCAGGAGACAAGGGATTGGGGACAACTGATGATGATTCTTGAGTCTTGCACAAAAAGAGGCACAGTAGAGTAATTTTCCCATCTAGTGTCAAATTATTAGCCATTCAAATGAACATTCCTAGTTAAATTCAATAGATAAATTGCTTCTGCTCCACGTTTTCTTTTTAAGTGCACTTTATATGATCACACTCAACTACCACTACATAAAACAAATCCCTACACACAGCTGTTCAATATATTCAGATTTAATTTAAAAATGCTTCTCAAAAAGATCACTGGGAACCAGTGAATTCTAATTTCTAGTTTGTCAGAATTGTTATTTTGCTCTATAATATTGAACAGGTGCTTTTTTTTCCTCCCACCCCCACCTCCCTTTTTCCACATCTCCCACTCTGGGAATCATGGACACCAGGGCTTGGGTTCTAGGTCTGTAACAAAGGCCTTTTGTATGAAGACTGAGGAATAGGAAGAGAGACTGTGAAGGTCTGTGGCCTAGAAGACTCTTTAAAAGTATTGAGCTATCAGCATTCCTCAGGATACTCTCCTGGATGTCACAAGGGGTTATGGTTTTTGGAGGCTCACATGAGGAAAAGTAGTTAACTTTAAAAAGTAGACGAAGTTTAAAAAAAACAAACAACCAATCAAAAAATGGGCAGAAGATCTAAATAGACATTTTTCCAAAGAATACATGCAGATGGTCAAAAGGTGCATGAAATGATGCTCAATATCTCTAATTATTAGAGAAATGCAAATCAAAACTACAATAAGGTGTCACCTCACACTGGTCAGAATGGCCATCATCAAAAAGTCTACAAACAGTAAATGCCGGAGAGGGTGTGGAGAAAAGGGAACCCTCTTGCACTGTTGGTGGGAATGTAAATTGGTGCAGCCACTATGGAGAACAGTATGGAGGTTCCTTATAAAACTAAAAATAGAATTACCATATGACCCAGCAATCCCACTACTGGGCATATACCCACAGAAAACCATAATTCAAAAAGCTACATGCACCCCAGTGTTCACTGCAGCGCTATTTATGATAGCCAAGACATAGAAGCAACCTAAATGTCCATTGACAGATCAATGGATAAAGATGTGGTGTGTGTATATAGATACACACACATATATATATATATACACACACACAATATATATATAATGAAATATTACTCAGCCATAAAAAAGAATAATGCCATTTGCAGCAAAATGGATGGACCTAGAGATTATCATACTAAGTGAAGTAAGCCAGACAGACATATACATACACACACACACACACACACACACACACACGTATATATATGTATATATATGGAACTGATTTGCTGTGCTGTACACCTGAAACTAACACAAGATTATAAATCAACTAAACTTCAATAAAAACAAAAATAAAAAAACTATATGTATCAAAGTAGAAGGAAAGAACATAGATCAATACAGTGTTTCTAATTAGAATGAGGAACTAGGTCTAAAAAGGATTTAACTGAGAAACTAGGACTCATTGTATTACTCAAACATACACCCTATGGCCGTCTCTGTGAGTAGGCAACTGGTTCTATGGCATGATTACGGGTTACCAGCAAATGACTGTCCCTAAGGAAAGGAATCAAATCCATTTACACTTGCTGTTCTGGTGTCCTGCATTAATTTAATCAAAAGATGTGTACGGAGCCTGCCGCAATGCAGAGACCCTGCCTAATAAATACTGATAACTGAACAATGCCCCACTCTCAATTTGAAGTTTCCTCTATTTAACGGCTCTCCTACCTGCCTACCATAGAGACTGAAATCTGATTAGAGATGCATTTCAAGCTGTATGTGTGTGAGAGGTGGGCAAGCACACTGAAAACAAAACATTTATACCTGTGTGAAGACCACCAAAACGATACAGAGCCCCTGCTTATACACATGCATACATCACACTCTCACTTTGTGGGTGTGCAATAATTTTCTCTCTAATCTCACCCCAAAAATCTGATTTTTTTTTTTTTGGCCATGCCGCGTGGCTTGCAGGATCTTAGTTCCCCGACCAGGGATGGAACCCCTGCCCCACTGCAGTGGAAGCACAGAGTCCTAACCACTAGACCATCAGGGAATTCCCACAAACATCTGATTTAAAAAAAGATTTTTTGATGTGGACCACTTTTAAAGTCTTTATTGAATTTGTTACAATATCGCTTTTGTTTTATGTTTTGGTGTGTTTTTTTTTGGCCACAAGGCATGTGAGATCTTAGCTCCCCAATCAGGGATCAAACCCAGAAGGCGAAGTCTTAACCACCGGACCACCAGGGAAGTCCCCGTTTTGTTTTTAATGTGACATGAAATTAAGATTTTTTTCCTTTTCCTTCAGAAGATATTAGAGGATATCTGCATCGTGGGGTGTAGAGATGTTAAAATCCTACTGTTTATCCTTGCAACTCCTGTTATTTTCTCCCATCCCAAGCATGAATATTTACCTCCAACAAAGCCAAAGTTGAAACGCTCAGTTCTTTATTATTTTTTAAAATAATTCATAGTTGGTGAAATGTGCAGTTTTTGAAAAAAAAGAACTCAAAGTAAACAAGGGGAAGACTGATTTCTTTTTAACAGACTTGCTAGCGTGGGACAGACTTGTGCTGGCAAGGGCAGGACTGAGATGCTGAGGGGAACTCCTGGACCACTACCCAATGTCCCATAGCCTGCCTCGGCCCCTGGAACTGAGTGCAAACAGCAGTCTTAGCTGCAGCAGAAAGGGATGTTTCTCCTTCTTTTTCCTCCTTAAATCAAGGACTTTTCCTCACCAAGGACTCAGAGAGGGCGGGACACGTTTTCTCTCTTTGGTTAGAAACACACACACACACACTCTACACCTGCAGCTTCTCCTTTCAGGTCCATCACAGCCTCCCTTTTCTGCTTTGCTCAAGAGATGGAGAAGCTGCTCCACCTAATGTCCTGGATCATCCGAGTCCGACATCCCAGTCTAGTTCAGTTCCTAGGATACCCAGGCCCGCCACACACACACCCCCCCACCCCCCGCCGGTCCCAGGCCTTGGCAGGGAATCCCCGCTCCCTTTAAAGCACGGAATCATGACTCTTGCTGAGCCCCCAGGACTTGCTCTTTATCACTCTGGGGGCATTTTCTTTGAATGCAATCCAGTCTTTCAGATTCCCACGTCTAAGAAGCTGCTCTCTGTCCAATGGAACATTCTGTTGCTGTTCGCTGTGAAGCAGTCTTATTTTGTTCTTTTCATTAGGGAATGTTTCCATCAGGGGCCTGCCCGTTGAAAAGGCTCCCTGCTCAGAAAGAGGGTGGCTTTGTCTCTCCCGCTTTCGTGACCTCTGTCAGGAGTTCTTTGAGGCTCCAGACAAGACATAATGGGGAGAAATGCTTAGAGCTGCACTGATAAAATTTTGAGATTTGCAGGGAAACTACTAGCCATGTTCCCTGGATATACTAAAATGTCATCTCTATATTTCAGACGTGACTGGATTGTTTAGTTAATGCTAGAGGGGAAAATAGAGTTTTTCTCAAGGGAGAGAAGCAGAAGGAGAAAACAGGCATATGGACAGCTGACAGCATTCCAGCCACTTTGTCACAAAGAGCTAAATCCACCATTATTTGATCCAAAAATCATCAGCCAATTTGAGTCCCCTGGGAATGATGCTGGGGCTCCAGCAGAGGTAGCAAAAGGCCCCCTCATATGGAGGCAGAAGTATAAATTCTATTCTATTAACTCAATTTCTTAGGAAGGGAAGTACAGCTCCTTAACATTCGTTATTAATTATGTGTCAGGCACTGGACGTGTGCTTTTATGTATGCTATTTAATTTAATCTTCACAGCAACCTGGAAACTAGGTATTATTACTGCTGTGCATCTTTGGATTTATTTGATTTATTTTTATTTACATTCACGTCACTCACATCCTTACTTGGTCAGGTCACTGCTCAAATATTTTCTTTGACAAGCCTTTCCTGAGCCCCCAGTCCATAACCACAGCACCTGACATTCTCTGTCTTATTTGGATGACCCCTTTGGAGCTGTTACCTTCTGGGTGAATTCCTCCCAATTCCAATTTGTTAATTCTCTCTTCAGCTATGTGTAGCTTAGTATTTATCCTACTGAGTTTAAAATTTTTTCAATGGTTATTTTTTCATAATTTCTAATCTTTATTTCATTTCTGCCTGTTTCAATGCAGAATATATCAGTGGCATATATGCAATGCCTTCATTTATCTCTTAAAGGATTCTAAATGTATATATTTTCAAGTCTTTTTCAGAATTTTTATTCTGTTTTTTTCTGAAAAAAACTCATTCCAATTATTGATTTTATTGGCTATCTTTCTTGGTGTAAGATTTCTTCATGCATTTTAAAGTTGGGTTTACAGGATCATCAATATGTTCAATGCCTTTCTTTTTTCTCTATGCACCCCCCTTCTGGGGTTTGAGTTTTTTCCTGGTTCCAAAGGCACTAAGCTATACCCCTGGCACTGGTGGGCAGCAGGTTTTCCAGGCTCACTTCACAGGCCAAGGAAGCCCTGCCCTGGCTTCTCGTCGTGAGCTCTGAGCATGACTATGGTTCCCATGCCTTGTGTAGAGCACTTTTCCCCTGTGGTGTATCTGCCGAAGCCAAACTTGCAGTTCCTACTACTTACTTCCAGATCAGCCTCTACTCATCACTTGGCATTTCAATTCCAGGACCATGGACATATGTATCTCATTTTTGAGTGTGGTTATGACTTTCAAAATTCTCTTGTATATGTTGTCTATTATTGCTATGTGTTGGAGCAGAGGGGGCTTCAAAGCATTCACCTATAATACCACTGAATCTGGTGAATGGGAACAGGAACTGGGAAAAGTAGTAATAATGGCATAGAACCGGGAGGTGAAAAATGGGCAATTATGTACAGGTTGGAAGAGTAAAGAACTTGAAAAAATGGTGAGTTCAAGTATCACTGGTGAGTTGTTGTGCAGGAACCCCAGTTATCAAAATGGAAAGAAAAGCCATACAATTTAGAGCTGGGTTAAATGGCCATGACTTCCCAGGTCCTCCCTCCCTTTCCTTCCTTCTTCTCAAACCCCCTTTCCCTCATGCCTTTTCATGTTGGTGATAGCCCTTAGGATGAGCAACCATTCTGGTTTGCCTAGGACTGTCCTGATTTTAGCATTGAAAGACCTACTTCCCAGGGAAGCATCAGTCCTAAGCAATCTGGGATGGTCCATCACCTGAACTCCCTACCTTTCACCTTGTGAGAACTAAGAGAAGACCTCTAATGCCAAAATCAACTTTACTAAGGGATGAGCTTGTGAGACAGTAATAGGAGGGTGAAGAAACAGGAGTAGGCAATGAGCCTCTGCAGTCTTGGCTTGGGTGGAGGAAGCCACAGCCCAAGAAATACCTTTCACTTTGAACTGAGTAGAAATGTTGACTAGAAAGGGCTCTTTGAAGTATATGATTCTCAGAATTTACTTACTTGGAGAAATTTGAACAACCAGTGCAAATGGTGTTTATAATTCCATATATATTGGGTTCTGAAATTACTTGCTTTTAGAAAGGGAGGTTGTATAAACATTATTTGATTTGATGTCTCTGTAGTCTTCTCGAGTTCAATAGCCATGCTGTCATTATTTAAATATGTAATATTAGATAATATTCAGTTCCGCTGACTCCACATTCATTTTCAGTGATCAAAATCATACATCATTTCACTATATTCAAAGTACCTTTATCTTAGGAATTGGTCAGTTTTATATCACCGCCACAGCCAAAAATACGCTGCCAAGGTTGCCCTTGACTGACAGCAGTCATGGCTAACACAACACTGATTTTGTTTGAATGATGGTGGAGGTCAGTGTTGTGTAGCAGCAATGTAGCTTGACTCAGGGAATAAATTAAGATCGATAAATTCAGTCCAGTCATGGTTGTACTATTTCTCTTTGAAAGAATACTTTCCCATCCTCCCTTGCTGCTAGGAGTGAAATGTTACCAGCTGAGACCAATGAGACACAGTAAAAGTTGGCTGGGAGTTTTCTAGGAAATATTTTGCTTTTCTGATAAAAGGGACAGACTTGAAGGAAAGCTTGCTGCCATCCTTTCTCCCTTCCTATCTGGAAGATGGATGTGATGGCTGGAACAGAGGTAGCCACATCAAGTCCAAGAGGCAATAAGCATAATCATGAAAAGCAATACGCCTAGTAAGTCAAAGTGAGGAAGAGAGAAAGACCCTGAGCCCTTGATAACACAGTTGGGCTCTCAGGTCACCCCTAAGACCATACTTCTGGACTTCTTGTTTAACAAAAACAAATGTCCTATTCATTTAAGGCACTGTTGATACATATCTCTTTACTTGCCACTGAAAAACGATTTCATACTGAAAAACAAAGTAAATAATGCTTGTAGTAATAGTATATGGCTATGGAAATGGGACAGATGGTGCCAGACTTACCATGGTATTTAGTGGACTTTCTTCATTCCATAGCTCTTTATGCGAAATAGGAAAGGAAAGACACTCTTTTGGTTCCCCTCAGTGCTCAATGATTATCAAGTGTCAGTATAAAGAAAGCATGCTACAGTGTACTATCACTGCAGTGGCTGTTCAGGGATGAGTCATGTAAGTCTACAGGTAGATAATGCCATACTAAAATTCTTCTGTGCATCTTGAAAATATAATCTCACTTGTGCTATATTGTTATGGGGCAAAAGGAAATAGCCTGAGGAACAGCAGATCTTCCAGCGCAATGTTTTTGCTGGGAATCTGGACTAAATCCACTGCAAGAGCAAGACAATTGCCTGTAGTGGGCTGGGAGTTATACCCATGAACGTGCTCCCATCTATGGAATAAGAAGAGGATGCGGGAATTCTCTGGCAGTCCAATGGTTAGGACTCAGTGCTTTCACTGCTGAGGGCCTGGGTTCAATCTCAGGTCGAGGAACAGAAATGCTGCAAGCCACATGAGGTGGCCAAATAAACACTTAAATGTGAATAAGAAGAGGATTAAATTCACAGAAAGATAGACAAGATGAAGAGACAGAGGGCTATGTACCAGATAAAGGAACAAGATAAAACCCCAGAAAAACAACTAAATGAAGTGGAGATTGGCAACCTTCCAGAAAAAGAATTCAGAATAATGATAGTGAAGATGATCCAGGACCTTGGAAAAAGAATGGAGGCAAAGATCAAGAAGATGCAAGAAATGTTTAACAAAGATCTAGAAGAATTAAAGAACAAACAGAGAGGAACAATACAATAAAAGAAATGAAAAATACACTAGAAGGAATCAATAGCAGAATAACTGAGGCAGAAGAATGGAGAAGTGACCTGGAAGACAGAATGGTGGAATTCACTGCTGCGGAACAGAATAAAGAAAAAAGAAAAAAAGAAATGAAGACAGCCTAAGAGACCTCTGGGACAACATTAAACGCAACAACATTTGTATTAGAGGGGTCCCAGAAGGAGAAGAGAGAGAAAGGACCAGAGAAAATATTTGAAGAGATTATAGTCAAAACCTTCCCTAACGTGGGAAAGGAAATAGCCACCCAAGTCCAGGAAGCACAGAGAGGCCCATACAGGATAAACCCAAGGAGAAACACGCTGAGACACAAAATAATCAAACTGGCAAAAATTAAAGACAAAGAAAAATTATTGAAAGCAGCAATGGAGAAACGACAAATAACATACAAGGGAACTCCCATAAGGTTAACAGCTGATTTCTCAGCAGAAACTCTACAAGCCAGAAGGGAGTGCCATGATATATTTAAAGTGATGAAAGGGAAGAACCTACAACCAAGATTACTCTACCCGGCAAGCATCTCATTCAGATTTGAAGGAGAAATCAAAAGCTTTACAGACAAGCAAAAACTAAGAGAATTCAGCACCACCAAACCAACTCTACAACAACTGCTAAAGGAACTTCTCTAAGTGGGAAACACAAGAGAAGAAAAGGACCTACAAAAAGAAACCAAAACAATTAATAAAATGGTAATAGGAACATACATATTGATAACTACCTTAAATGTGAATGGATTAAATGCTCCAACCAAAAGACACAGGCTCGCTGAATGGACACAAAAACAAGACCCATATATATGCTGTCTACAAGAGACCCACTTCAGACCTAGGGACACATACAGACTGAAAGTGAGGGGATGGAAAAAGATATTCCATGCAAATAGAAATCAAAAGAAAGCTGGAGTAGCTATACTCATATCACATAAACTAGACTTGAAAATAAAGAATGTTACAAGAGACAAGGAAGGACACTACATAATGATCAAGGGATCAATCCAAGAAGAAGATATAACAATTATAAATATATATGCACCCAACATAGGAGGACCTCAGTACATAAGGCAACTGCTAACAGCTATAAAAGAGGAAATTGACAGTAACACAATAATAGTGGGGGACTTTTAACACCTCACTTACACCAATGGACAGATCATCCAAACAGAAAATTACTAAGGAAACACAAGCTTTAAATGACACAATAGACCAGATAGATTTAATTGATATTTATAGGACATTCCATCCAAAAACAGCAGATTACACTTTCTTCTCAGGTGCACACGGAATATTCTCCAGGATAGATCACATCTTGGGTCGCAAATCAAGGCTCAGTAAATTTCAGAAAATTGAAATCATATCAAGCATCTTTTCTGACCATGATGCTATGAGATTAGAAGTCAGTTACAAGGGGAAAAATGTAAAAAACACAAACACATGGAGGCTAAACAACACGTTACTAAATAACCAAGAGATCACTGAGGAAATCAAAGAGGAAATCAAAAAATACCTAGAGACAAATGACCATGAAAACACGATGATCTAAAACCTATGGGATGCAGCAAAAGCAGTTCTAAACGGGAAGTTTATAGTAATACAATCCTACCTCAAGAAACAACAAACATCTCAAATAAACAATCTAACCTTACACCTAAAAGAACTAAAGAAAGAAGAGCAAACAAAACCCAAAGTTAGTAGAAGGAAAGAAATCATAAAGATCAGAGCAGAAATAAATGAACTAGAAACAAAGAAAACAAGAGCAACAATCAATAAAACTAAAAGCTGGTTCTTTCAGAAGATAAACAAAATTGATAAACCGTTAGCCAGACTCGTCAAGAAAAAGAGGGAGAGGACGCAAATCAATAAAATTAGAAAGTTACAACAGACACCACAGAAATACAAAGCATCCTAAGAGACTACTACAAACAACTCTATGCCAATAAAATGGACAACCTGGAAGAAATGGACAGATTCTTAGAAAGCTATAACCTTCCAAGACTGAACCAGGAAGAAATAGAAAATATGAACAGACCAATCACAAGTAATGAAATTGAAACTGTGATTAAAAATCTTCCAGCAGGGCTTCCCTGGTGGCGCAGTGGTTGAGAGTCCATCTGCCGATGCAGGGGACATGGGTTTGTGCCCTGGTCCAGGAGGATCCCACATGCCACGGAGCGGCTAGGCCCATGAGCCATGGCTGCTGAGCCTGCACATCCGGAGCCTATGCTCCGCAATGAGAGAGGCCACAACAGTGAGAGGCCCACGTACTGAAACAAAACAAAACAAAACAAAACAAAACAAAAAACTTCCAACAAACTAAAGCCCAGGACCAGATGGTTTCACAGGTGAATTCTATCAAACATTTAGAGACGAGCTAACACCCATCCTTCTCAAACTCTTCCAAAAAATTGCAGAGAAGGAACACTCCCAAACTCTTTCTATGAGGCCACCACCACCCTGATACCAAAACCAGACAAAGATACTACAAAAAAAGAAAATTACAGATCAATATCACTGATGAATATAGATGCAAAAATCCTCAACAAAATACTAGCAAACAGAATCCAACAACAAATTAAAAGGATCATACACCATGATTAAGTGGGATTATCCCAGGGATGCAAGGATTCTTTAATATACACAAATCAATCAATGTGATACACCATATTAACAAACTGAAGAATAAAAACCATATGATCATCTCAATAGATGCAGAAAAAGTTTCTGACAAAATTCAACACCGATTTATGACAAAAATTCTCCAGAAAGTGGGCATAGAGAGAACCTACCTCAACATAATAAAGGCCATATACGACAGACTCACAGCAAACGTCATTCTCAATGGTGAAAAACTGAAAGCATTTCCTCTAGGATCAGGAACAAGACAAGCATGTCCACTCTCACCACTATTATTCAACATAGTTTTGGAAGTCCTAGCCACGGCAATCAGAGAAGAAAAAGAAATAAAAGGAATACAAATTGGAAAAGAATAAGTAAAACTGTCACTGTTTGCAGATGACATGATACTATACATAGAGAATCCTAAAGATGCCACCAGAAAACTACTGGAGATAATCAATGAATTTGGTAAAGTTGCAGGATACACAATTAATGCACAGAAACCTTGCATTCCTATACACTAATGATGAAAAATCTGAAAGAGAAATTAAGGGAACACTCCCATTTACCATTGCAACAAAAAGAATAAAATACCCAGGAATAAACCTACCTAGGGAGACAAAAGACCTGTATGCAGAAAACTATAAGACACTGATGAAAGAAATTAAAGATGATACAAAGAGATGGAGAGATATACCATGTTCTTGGGTTGGAAGAATCAATATTGTGAAAATAACTATACTACCCAAAGCAATCTACAGGTTCAATGCAATCCCTATCAAATTACCAATGGCATTTTTTACAGAACTAGAAGAAAAAAATCTTAAAATTTGTATGGACACACAAAAGACCCCGAGTAGCTAAAGCAGTCTTGAGGGAAAAAAAACGGAGCTGGAGGAATCAGACTCCCTGACTTCAGACTATACTACAAAGCTACAGTAATCAAGACAATATGGTACTGACACATAAACAGAAATATAGGTCAATGGAACAGGATAGAAAGCCCAGAGATAAACCCATGTACCTATGGTCAACTAATCTATGACAAAGGAGGCAAGGATATACAATGGAGAAAAGACAGTCTCTTCAATAAGTGGTGCTGGGAAAACTGGACAGCTACATGTAAAAGAATGAAATTACAACACTCCCTCACACCATAGACAAAAATAAACTCAAAATGGATTCGAGACCTAAATGTAAGACCAGACACTATAAAACTCTTAGAGGAAAACATACGAAGAACACTCTTTGATATAAATATCAGCAACAACTTTTTTGACCCACCTCCTAGAGTAATGGAAATAAAACCAAATATAAACAAATGGGACCTAATGAAACTTAAAAGCTTTTGCAAAGCAAAGGAAACTACAAATAAGACGAAAAGACAACCCTCAGAATGGGAGAAAATATTTGCAAACGAATCAGCGGACAAAGGATTAATCTCCAAAATATATAAACAGCTCATGCAGCTCAATATTAAAGAAACAAATAACCCAATCCAAAAATGGGCAGAAGACCTAAATAGACATTTCCCCAAAGAAAATATACAGATAGAAGAAGCACATGAAAAGCTGCTCAACAGCACTAATTATTAGAGAAATGCAAATCAAAACTACAATGAGGTATCAACTCACACCAGTTAGAATGGGCATCACAAGAAAATCTACAATCAACAAATGCTGGAGAGGGTGTGGAGAAAAGGGAACCCTCTTGCACTGTTGGTGGGAATGTAGATTCATACAGCAACTATGGAGAACAGTATGGAGGTTCCTTAAAAAACTAAAAATAGAATTACTATATGACCCAGGAATCCCACTACTGGGCATATACCCAGTATATGATCAATATCACTGATGAATATAGATGCAAAAATCCTCAACAAAATACTAGCAAACAGAATCCAACAACAAATTAAAAGGATCATACACCATGATTAAGTGGGATTATCCCAGGGATGCAAGGATTCTTTAATATACACAAATCAATCAATGTGATACACCATATTAACAAACTGAAGAATAAAAACCATACGATCATCTCAATAGATGCAGAAAAAGCTTCTGAAAAAATTCAACACCGATTTATGACAAAAATTCTCCAGAAAGTGGGCATAGAGAGAACCTACCTCAACATAATAAAGGCCATATACGACAGACTCACAGCAAACATCATTCTCAATGGTGAATGGAGTAAAGAGAAAACCATGATTCAAAAAGACACATGCATCCCAATGCTCATTGCAGCACTTTTTACAATAGCCAGGTCATGGAAGCAACCTAAATGCCCATCGACAGACGAATGGATAAAGAAGATGTGGTACATATATACAATGGAATATTACTCAGCCATAAAAAGGAATGAAATTGGGTCATTTGTAGAGATGTGGATGAATCTAAAGACTGTCATACAGAGTGAAGTAAGTCAGAAAGAGAAAAACAAATATCGTATATTAATGCATACATGTGGAACCTAGAAAAATGGTACAGATGAACTGGTCTGCATGGCAGAAATTGAGACACAGATGTAGAGAACAAATGTATGGACACCAAGGGGGAAAGCGGCGGGGGTGGTGGTGGTGTGATGAATTGGGAGATTGGGATTGACATGTAAACACTAATATGTGTAAAATGGATAAGTAATAAGAACCTGCAGTATAAAAAAATAAATTAAATAAAATTCAAAAATTCAAAAATAAAAAGAAGAGGATTCAGCCAGTGCTCAAGTGAACAATGAGCCCAACCCAAGGCAGACAAAATAGCCTCTCTGTTGAGGGGAAACTAGGTCTTATCTTGGTCAAGGATGAGTAAAGTGATCAAAAATGAATTAAGTGGGGAAATGCTGGAGAACAAGGTAGAGGGAACATCATCTCAAAGACTCAGAGGAAGAACATGCCTGTGAAAATGGTTTACTGCAGGAACCACATTTGGGGAAATGTGTGGCATCCTTAATAGACACAAAGAATGTAAGCAGGAAGAAAAAAGTACTAATAGAAACCCAAAGAAACAAATATGTTAAGAACGAACCATGCGACTTCTGAGTACCATTAACCTCTAAGGACCTACAGTGGACCACCACTGCACTAGGAGCTAGGGCTCAGAGGTGACATAAGTATAGTTCTTGACCATCAGCAGTGATCTCATTTCAACCAAATACCTTATTCCAAATTGAATTGTAACAGTGAGCTATGATATCATGAGATCCTACTGCATTTAAAAATGTTTATTTTCTGGACACAGCCACTCTATTTTTGAAAGAAATTAAATTATCATCTCCAAAGTAAGTAAGTGCAGCAGGGAATGCACAGAGGAATGGAAACCACTGAATGTTTCTTTGAACTCTGGCTGTTTCATGCAACACACTCTAAGAAAATCCACCATTCTTTAGAAGATATATTTCTCCCAGCTTAACAAGGTAGTGATGAAAGGTGCTCAGGAAGAGAGGTCAGGTAATGAGAACAACAAAAGCTGATGCCTCTATCTAACCACCATTCAGCCCTTGGGTTGAGCCATAAGCTATTTGAGAACTCAGATGACTCTGTGCACCAGCACAGGGACATATCAGGGAAGCTCACTCACTGCCTCTGCTACTGACAACTGTTGATCCAACCCTGGCCACCCCTCTACCTTCGCTCTTCCCCCGCCCTCCTCTGAAAACAAAAATTAAGCCAACGCACTCAGAACTTCCTATCTTCTCTTCCTCACCTCTGAGGAAATATTAGTTCACATCAGAAGAGTGCAGGGGGAAGAGGACAACCATTTCTCAACCCATTAATGAAGCTCTTCTCACAGGACCCGCCTTCTGGGTCACACTGATGGACCTAAGGGTGGGAGCGGACCACAAGCTGGGCCAATTATAGAGCCCATTACACCCTGGGCATGGTGGCTGGATAAAGGACAGACAGCTGGCCCATGGGGCCAACTGCAGTGTACCTTTGGAATTTATGACCTAAGGACCATAGAGCACAGTGCCCATTTCCTCTCTGTGGTGGAGACTAGCAGCTCAGAGCTCATCAAGATGGTTTCCTGCCGTGGGGAGGAAGCTGGCCTACAGTAGAAGGAATGATACCAACACCCAGAAATGCGGTATGACAGATGTGGTCCCAGGTATTCTCAAGGAACAGCCACACCTCGACCTTCCTACAGTCATATTAGGCTTCCAGATACATTTTACTTTGAGTCTCGAGTTTATACTGGGTTTTGACATTTTCAACAAAAAACAAAACAACCGTCACCCACCGATTGTTATACCCTTTGTACGTTTTGGTTTTCCAAAAGAACATTTTTTTCCTGATTATAAAAATGAGACTCATAAAAAGTCAAACAATATTGAAACATATATTTTAAAAATTAGTGTAATTCCACCATCCAGACATAACCACTGTCTTTTCATATTCTTGAAAGTATTTCTTTCTTTTGAAATACAGATAATTTTATGACTACAATTTTATAACATACCATTTCACCTAAAATATGTTTTTGTTATTTTTATAGAATAATACTTCTAAATCTACATTTAAAAAATGGGTACCTAGAATTTTATTACATTAAATCACCTTAATGTACCCTGTCCCTTTTGTTGGACATGTAGGTTATTTCAAAAACTTCACTATTATAAAGAACACAACAATGAACATCTTTGTAAGTACAGTTTGGAGCACTTGATTACCTCTTTAGGGTACATTTCTCACTTCTCAAATTCTAATACTATAACTTGTTTTACAGGACTCAACAAGTTTTGGCAACTCTTCCTGTGGCCTGTCCTATCAGTTTCATATATGTCCTCTTGATTCACTCATTCATTCACAACGCCAACAAACACTTACTGAGTGTATATTATGTGCCAGTCATTGTGCTAGATTTGGGGGAAACAAATGTGGATAAATTTTGGGTTGTATCCTTAAGGAGGAAGGAGACACTAGCATCTATTTAAATCTGACCCTGTGCCAAACACTGTACAGGATTCTTTATCTCGCTTATTCTTCATTTAAAAAAACGAAACAACAACCCTGTGCAGTGGTATTATCTCTTTTATATAAATGAGGAAAAGGAAGGTCAGAAAAGTTGAGTAGCTAGTCTAAGATTCTACAGTTAGTAAGTCCAAAGCTGGAATTCTAAGCCAGGTCTGTCTGATTTCTTTCTGTCACATGTAGTTTAAGGAGAGAGATGTGAAAACAAATGACAAAAGCAAGCTGTAAGGGCTTTGTAAAATCTGAACAAATGGATGTATTTAGGTCCATCAACCGTGATGACAGCAGTCAGGCCTTAGGCAAATCTCGCAGGAGGCTTTTTATAGGCCAGGTTAAAGGGTCAAAACCCAACCTTAAATGATTTGCTCAACTCCACACAGCTCCAGAAGGCCCTTGGTAAGCAAGAATATTTGCCAAGTGGGACACTGGGGAGAAGTAGGAGGCTGTTTCTAAACAGATCCTGTTTAGAGAAGCTGAAACCAGCAGGTGTAATGCAGGGTTCCTGGAAAGCTCAGAACAGCAGTGAGAGAGCAGACAGTCGTATGAAAGAAGAGCTCGGAGAAAAAGGCAAACTGTTGGGAGGTCTGAGGGTTCAGACATCCTGAGTGGCCTCACCCCTTGACTAGGTGATTCCCCAGCAACCCTCGGGATAAGCATGCATTTCACTGGAGGCTGGGCATGGAGGAGCCCAGAAGCATTGCTTACCGGGCATGAGGCTGCAACAGCGGATTAAGCTTGGACAGCCTGTGACTCAGAGTCTGCTGAGGGCTTTAGATTTGTCTGGACAAGACCCACAAAGCTGACCAGGCAGCACCCCATGATGTGCAGCCAGGAAGTACTTCCCCAGTTGACAGGCTTCAGCTCTTTCTCTCCCTCCCTAAGACCTAAAGTGCCGAGCGTGCGCATGTGGGGAGTTTGCCTCTGGAGCTGTTATCTCCATCCCTCGGTTCCTTGTACGTGTTCCACGTGGACTCCTTGTCCTGAGGCTGAGACCCCACTGGAAGGATCATGGCAGAGTGCAGTGAATTTCCAACCTATATCAAACCCCTTTTTTACACACAAAATCTTGAATGGAACACCAACAGATAAAGCAAACAAAATTGGAGCTGCTCCCGTCTGAGTGGGGACTGGGGATGCCAGGATTCCCTTCCTGTCCCAGGATGCTCTGTTGGGTACACAGTTTAAAAACCACTGCCATAGCTGCAAGACCCCTGAATTTAAAGTTAGAACACCCAGGTTCTAATCCAGGCTCTGCCATGTAGAAAGAGTGTGGCTTTCAAGAGGTCAATTAATCTCTCTTAGACTCCATTTTTTTCATCTGTGAAATGAAGATAGTAATTCTTGTCCACTTCAGAGGTTGCTGTGAGCATCAGGTACAACCACATGGGTAAAAGCAGCTGTAAAACACCATAGAAGTGTGACATTTTCCTTTCTCTGACTTCACACATGCATGGCCCATGACTGGTCCACATCCTTGGATAGGGGATGAAGCCACACCACTTGGGACCCAAACAATGTGATTTACTCACTTGTAGGGTTTCCAAAGAGAAACAGTCATTTCAAAGGCATATTTCTTAGGTTTTCCTCCCCTTCATGTTGTTATTCTTGGATTGCCCTCTTCACTCTTCTCTGACAGACAGACAGACCTACTTCTGTGCCTCAGTCCCCACACCAGGAAACCCAAACCTGCTGCCCTCAGGAGCTCTCTTCTGCAGTCTTCCGTAGCAGGAGCTCCATGAGTGCCAGCTGATTTTGTCTCTCGGATTTATGACTTTCTGGGAAATCCCTTTTAGCAGGGAACAACCAGGCCATCTCCTCTCCCCCTCTAAGCGTACCCCAGGTCCATACAGAGCAAAAACGTCGAGTCTCTTCTCTGAGTTGTGCCAGAGAAACCGTTGCATCTGGCGGTTCTCCCGTTGCTTGGTACTGCCTGTGGCAGCGCTGCATGTGGCGAAAGGCAGTCTGCGGTGGTGATAACACACCCACTCCAGGCCCTCCCACCAGCAAAGCCAGAGATCGCAGGAAGGAGGGTGATGGTGGTGGGAACAGTGGTTTATCGGTGGGGTTCATCAGAGGGGACCATGTCAACTCCTCAGTCACGGGCTGACTTCAATTATGGGCTTGGTTTGGAGGGTGGTTTAGTGAATGATGGTGCCCAGGCTGTTCTCAGCTGCTCCCCAGCTGCCCACACTGCTAGGGCTCTCCTTCTATTGTGTGGTACTCAAGGTGGGTGACCTGAGTTGTAACTCCACGTTCCCAGAGAGTCACCCGCTAAATATCAAAGGTATATGTATGTTTGCTGTATTAAATTGGAGAGACTATTTTCTGGGTAGGATCTCAGCCAATGGTGTGAATTCTATTGGTAGAGTGATTTCAGGCCAACCCCTTAAGAGAGAGCAAGCTGGTTCTCCTAAAGGGCCAGTGGCTTGGATGGCCCATTACGGGCAGGGTAGAAACTGGATTTCAAATGGGGGAGATAATTCTACCCCACATCCCATAGATGAATAGCGTTTAATTTAGCAGCTACTCAGAAGAGATTTACTTCCTCCTTTGGCACCTGTTTTGACCTTTCCTAGAGTTTCCTAGCCCACTTGACTTTAGTGGAGCCACAGAGACTCTTTCTGGAACTGCATAGCCCATCTTTGCATTTTCTTTTTTTCTTCTTTATCAGTAAAATCTTGGCACCTCATTTTATTTTTTTTAATTTTTTCTTTCTTTTTTTTATTGATATATAGTTGATGCACAATATTTTATGTTACAGGTGTACAATATAGCAATTCACATTTTTTAAAGTTTATACTTGATTTACAGTTATTCTAGAACATTGGCTATATTCCCAGTGTTGTATGATATATCCTTGTAGCTTATTTTATACATAATAATTTGTAACTCTTAATCCCCTACCTCAATCTTTCCCCTCCCCCCTTCCCTCTCCCCACTGGTAACCACTAGTTTGTTCTCTGTATCTGTGAGTCTGCTTCTTTTTTGTCATATTCACTAGTTTGTCATATTTTTTTAGATTCCACGTGTAAGTGATAACATACAGTATTTGTCTGTCTCTGTCTTACTTGTTTCCCTAAGCATCACATTTTCTTTTGAGTGACATAGTCCAGTGAAGAGGAAGGATAAATAAGGTGAAAGAAGTGAGGCCACTAGCAGAGAATTCTAGGCCTGAGAGTCCTGGCAGCAAGATCCGCTCTTCTTGCCAGAGGGGCCCTTGTGGCTTTCAGTGTTGGCCTCTTCCCACTACTCAGATCTGTTCCTTGATGGTCCTCTAATATGTGGTCATCCCTCAGGGCCAGGTTTCAGGACTTTGGTGTTCTCCCAGAGGATGACGGAGGAAGAGACATTTCTTTGCCTCTTCTACTCTGTCTGCTCCCACAGCCCATCCCCGTGTGTGTCTTTCCGCGGTGCCAACGAGACATCACACATACTCCCTGCAGCTACTACCCCAGCCATCTACACAGGTGGGGCTTCCTGTCATTCAGCCTGCAGGCCGGTTGTGAGTGTGGTGTCACCTGGTAGCCTGGGTCCCAGCAGACCATCCTGACCTTGAGCTCACCAGCTTTCAAGCTGAAGACCAGAGAACTCACTGGTGAATGAGTGTAAAATGTGTTTTGTGCCTACACCCAACATTAACTCTACACACCACAAAGGTATCAGGGAGTGGATGGGATAATTGACATCTCAACTGGTTAATTGGTTTTAAATTCCTTCCCCACCAGACCTTTTACCAGAGCTTTTCATTTCTCCATTTTTCTCCTTTCATTTTCTCTAACCTCTACTTAGGGAGCTAATCAACCATGACAAGAACAAAATGCCAGCAGCCAGAGGAAGGGGAAAATAGGAGCCGGGATGCTCTGCACACTGAACCATGGGTTCTTGACCTGATCGTATCCCATCTCACAGAGGAAAGTGGGCTCACTGTCCTTCTCCCTGCTTATAACTCAGGGCACAGACCTCCTCCATGAGGCCCCTACCCCCATGGGGTCCACCTGCCAGGGCAGAAGTGCAGGAAGTGTGGTTTTGCTTCTGGGGTGGGAGGGCAGGAAGGAGCTGGCTGTTGCCAAGGGAATAAGGAGGCCTGGGTGAGTCCAGGATGTTCTCAGCCTCAGAACTGGCCGGTGAGCACTGAGACATGCACATCCCCACAGGTGCAGGATGTAGAACAGAAGTGGCCCTGGGTGAGGCTGACAGGGCAGCTGGTGACCCACTTTGCATATGCTCATGGGAGGCTAAAATTAGGTTCTGGCTCACACCAGGTGGATGGACCACATTTAGCTCTTCTCCACCACTGAGCTGGGGGCTTGCTATGCTTTGGCTACGATGGAGCCTGGCTTGCCCTTTCAGAGTCATACATTGGGCTCCAGGTCATCATTGTGTTGGGGTAAAGTCAGGGGAAAATCACAACTACTTCCCTTTCCCCCAAGTCTGGACATAATAGATTTAAAATCTGGCTGAGGGCTTCCCTGGTGGCGCAGTGGTTGAGAGTCCGCCTGCTGATGCAGGGGATGCAGATTCATGCCCCCGTCTGGGAAGATTCCACATGCCGCGGAGCGGCTGGGCCCCATGAGCCATGGCCGCTGAGCCTGCGCGTCCGGAGCCTGTGCTCCGCAATGGGAGAGGCCACAACAGTGAGAGGCCCATGCACCGCAAAAGAAAAAAAAAAATCTGGCTGAAATGGACAGAAGGATTGTCAAGTCTTGCCTAGTCATCCCTATGCCATCACGTCCTTCTCTCTCTTCGCTCTACCCCAAACCTAAAACGTCAAGATCCCACAAGAGAGGCGTCAGCCTGGCATTGCTCATGGACTTTACCTGACCCCTTGCCACTAACCCGTCTCCTACAACATTACTTGCTGTGCTCGTCACTCTTCTGACCTCTGACTCCATGATGGGCCTTCCTTTCTGTGGTCCAGCCTCTTTCCCTTACCCCCAGTGCTCAGTTTCTCTGGCCTTCAATTTTGCTTCCTTCCTTAACTATGGTTTGCATTTCTTTTGCAGTGAGCCACCTTGAGCCATGCAGGTGTGGGTCCAGCTGCGCAGGACCCAGGAGGAGGGCACCTGGAGGAGGGAGAGGGGTGTCAACCAAAGAGCCCATGGGGAGAGGAGGTCTGCGGGCTGTGTGCCAAGTGGAGATGTCTGTGCCCCTCAGTTTTGTCAGTGACCCCTGGCAGCTCTGGCCTCCTCTCAGCTGTGGGATCTGAACAGACCCCTAAAGTACCAGCCAGGAAACAATGGCCCTGTTTGCCACACCACAGGAGCATCCGTGTTTTGCTAAAGGCATGGTGCCTCCACTGTATTTTCGAAAGACTACACGTTAGACAGAGGAATTGTTTTTTCTTTTTAAAAAGGGATGGGGGTGGGGAGAAAAGGGTGGTGGTTTTAGGCAGGATGTGAGGCATCCAGTCAGCTGCTTTACATCAGAGGTTGTCAGGGCTGGATGAAGTCCTGTCCACAGCGGTCTCTGTGACCCTGGGGGAGTGCGCTGGGGAGGAGGCCAGACAGGGTAGAGACGGAGGAGTGCTCAGAGGCCCTGCCCATCTCTACCTGGGGCAGCCTGCCAGGCCCGGTGAGTGACAGCACATCCACTTGTTTGGTCCTGGAAACCAAGGGCTGTTCCCTTGTCAGGAGAAAGCTGTAGATTTGAATGCTTTCAAAATTAAGAGGCTGCTTGTGACTGGACACTGGTCACTAGAACGACAGATGGGCAAGAAGAGGGACTGAAGAGGATGGGCACAGTGTTCAGGAAACCGTCACCCATCATCCCAGATGGCCCGTTTTTTTGTTGTTGTTTTTTTTTTTTTTCGGTACACGGGCCCCTCACCGCCGCGGCCCCTCCCGCCGTGGAGCACAGGCTCCGGACGCGCAGGCTCAGCGGCCTTGGCTCACGGGCCCAGCCACCCCGCGGCATGTGGGATCCTCCCGGACCGGGGCACGAACCCACGCCCCCTGCATCGGCAGGCGGACTCCCAACCACTGCGCCACCAGGGAAGCCCTGGCCTGTTTTTTAACATGGTCTTTTTCCCTAGCTTGCTGACAGTGTGACCTCCACAGAGCCAGCCACCGTGCTGAGCATGCTGGGGGGTGCACCAGTGACCGCAAAAGACACAGAAGTCTCTGTTCCCAAGGATTTAAATATCTGAGGGGGGAGGTGAGATAGGACCCAGGAACAGCCAGCAGATTCTGTATGAACAAATATAAGAATTACGTGGGGATAGATAGCCACGGGGCAGACGTTCCCCAGCAGCCGTTACAGGCACGTAGACAAACACAACTACGGGGACCCTGAGATCAGCCTTGGAGATTGATCCAGATTCCTCAGATCTGTTGGAAGCTCTCAAATATTATTTCCAGTGGTTTATTCTGGAAGAGATGTTGGCTCCTCTGGGAATCACTCTGGAGCACAATCCCTCTAGAGACCAGCTACAAACATCAGGGATCAGGTCCCTGCAAAGCAAGATCACTCTATGTAGGTGGTGGACCAGGACCCCATAGAAGAGGACCAGGAATAAGGTGGCCTCAACAACAGTGAAAAGGCTGACCCCGTCCAAACCTCCACTCTTAAATCAAGCCGGTCATGCCACTGACCTCACACCTGAGGCACTGTTTTGTTTGCTTATCTTTTTCTCCTGCGTGGAAGGAAACAGTTGCCAGGAAAGGTAAGTTATAAAAGAAAACTACTGCCTTATCCTGATAAACTGGGAACAAACACAGAGCAGTGAAAGCTCTAGGGAGCAGAACCAGGGGTTCTCACCCTGGGCACCACTGGCATGATGGCCTGGAGAGTTCTTTGCTCTGGAGGCTGTCCTGTGCATGGTAGGATGTTTAGCAGCATCCCTGGCCTCTGCTGACTAGGCCCTGCCTCTAGCTGTGACAACCAAAAAGGCCTCCTGACACTGTCAAATGTCCCCTGGAGGAAAAATCACCTGCAGTAGAGAGTCACGACTAGAGATGAGGGTGTTGGGCTTCCAGGCTGCACCGGGGACACACCCTCCCACTTGCTTTGGAAAGGGCTTGACTTCCAAAATGGGAACAGAATCACAGGAGGGTCAGTGAAGGTCACGGGGTTCAGCGTGGCTCAAATTCCAACGACATGTGATGCTTTCTCAAGAAAAAAAAAATGTTTGAGGATTTCCAGTGTTGATGTAAATTACTTTTATAGGATCGTTAGTTAAATATGTACACGCATGAAACTGGGCATGCATCCCACAGGCTTGTAACTTCTACAACTATAAAATCAAAAGAGCGTCACGATTTTGACAACCAAACGGCAAACCAATAAATCTTAAGTTAACAGCATTACTTTAACAAGACAGATGGCGTGATTTTGCGGGGTAAATTGCCCCTCACTTTGTCACTGGGTACCGAGTCACTTTTGGGGTTAGGTATCGTCCCCTAACTCACATCTCATACAACATGGTCTCTTCAAACTCCTGTGAAAACTCTGGTTGTGAGCCTTCCGTGAGGTCACTTGGCAAACGCAGACTCTACTCTTGAGGGTCATCTGTGCTTTCACCTTAGTGTCCTGAGACAATTGAAACAGCACATCAGGACCCCAACGTAATCATAATCACAGAGTGATCCTGGCACTGTCAGCTCTAAAGTGGACACACAGAGGACCCAGGTGATGTGCATGTTCTTTAGATTCTCATCAAAACGGTAAGAATTTCTTATTTAAAAAAAATTAAAGTTCCCACAGAGAACTCCCAAGAATACACCAGAGACTTTCGGGGAGTTCTAATTAGGGCTGATCCTCTTTGCAGATGAGGATCGAGGCCCAAAGAATTGCCCAGGGAAACGGCTGCTGAGGGTCAGGGATTGCTGGAAAAGGGCTCTTCCTCTCCTCGGGCTGTCTTTCCAGCACTACATTGTAGAATTCTCATGTGAAACTACACATAAGATTTCACTTATTGTTTTAAGTGTTCATTCAACTGAACATGTTCATTTTTTAAAGGAACTAAATTGAACTAGGAAGTTTCTTTTTTCAAATCTCAATCTTTTAGTATTTAATAGTTTGTGTACATGTGTGCAGGTGTGTGTGAAATATAACATACATACACAAACGTGCATTAAAAATTAACATCCAGTTTAGTGAATAACTGTAAAGTGAAAACCCATGAAACCACAGCCGGGTCAAGAAGTACAACGTTTCCAGTGCCCAGAAGTTTCGCGTATTCTTTGCTATCACAATCCTTCCTTTCCTCTAAAAGTAACCGCCATCCTAACCTTTCCTATAATGACTTCCTTGCTTTCCTTTATAGTTTTACCCTCTCTCTATGCATCCCTAAACAACAGACTGAGTTTTGCCTGTTTGTTTATGAGCTTTCTACCAAATGTGTCTTGCTTCTTTTGCTCAACATTCTGTCTGTGAAATTCATCCCTGCTATTGCAAGTGGCTCTAGTTCTCACTTATCCTTTCTATGTTGGGCAGACAACCTGGTCTCCAGGTTGGGGCTATTAGGAACAATGTTTCTCTAGACATTCTTGTATATACTCTGGTGCACAGGATACATATAGACATCTACCTCCAGGGCATTTTCCCACAGTGGCATTTCTTCACTTGTGAACAGGTTGTGTGCATCTTCAACCTCAGTAGACAATGGTGACTATTTTCCAAAATCACTGCTTCAATCCAAAGTTCCACTATCGGTAGTTCCCAATATTCTCTGTCCTCATTAGCGCTTATTATTGTCAAACTTTAAAATTTTAACTGTCAGGTGGGTGTATAGGGATATCTCATTATGGGTTTAATCTGCATTTCCCTGATTACTAAAAAAAAATAAGGCACCTCTTGCCACAGTTATTGGCCATGTGAATTTCCTTCTACGTGATGTGCCTGTTCAAATCTTTTGCCATCTTTATTGTCAAATTTAAAATTTTTTTAAATAAATTTTTTATCTTCATCAAAATTTTGCTTGACACAAAAGTATATCCATGTTCCAAGGTACCTCTGCTTACCTGAGGACTATATACAGTTCAAGGCAAAATGTCTTAAGTTCTATAAGCTTGGAAGTGATTGTTTTTTGTATTTCACATCATTGAAAAGATAACAGTAGAGGTTCACAGAAAGATACCTATCCAGATCTATTTTTCTTGTCTCCATTTTCCAAATCTAACATCCTTTCATTGAATTTTGCTCCCTCTGTTTCCCTATATTTTCATAGAGAACAAACATACCCTTATACATCACAGTCCTTTGTTAAAATCACCAACTACAGACAAGGTCATTTATTATTCTATTCTGTGTCTCTCAGCACCATGTGTTGTATGTATTGCTACGAGTTAGCTAAATGTCAGTAATGAAGTGGTGCCTCGATTATGTATATGACAATGCAGCTGAGATATTATTAAGTAAAATACGTATATATGGCTCTAATAGTTATGCATATCTTAAAAAAAAAAAAAAAACAGCTCACCCAAGCCTGAGCTCTAGCTTTTGCTCACCTTATCTCCTTTAGACATTTGGGTATGAGCTCACTGGCAAAGAGTGAAGCCCATATAATCTACCATTAAATAAATTATTCAGTAATCTGTGATGCCCTTGTAACATGAGAATCCCCTATTAAAAAAATAAATAGCTGCACTGCCTACGGAGGCATGTGCCTACTATATATAGTCTTTATAGAAGTTGCTTTGCTAGTGAACCCAGTTAGGCCTCCTTGGTAATCTACAGAATTGATGTTTGTTGCAGGGTTTTATACTAAGCCATTCATTACACACTTATGTGTGGGTGTGTGATGCATACACACACACCCAGAGGACCAACAGAGAAAGCCCAAGCAGGTGTGAGTTATTTGTTAGAGCTGTCTCATTTTCCCCCTTAACACATTAGACACTCAAATAAGGACAAAATGACTACAGGTCGTCTGTAGATTCAATGATATGCATTTCTGGCTGTATCCAAGCAACTGGGTCTCTATTTTTTTCAAAGTGAACATTCAAGTTGTCTGCTAAAAACATCAATTTCCCTCCCAGACAAATAAAAACTTGGACATGGAGTTTCCCCTCTTACCTCTCATTTTTCCCCAGGGGCGAGTATGATGGCCGGAAAGCTGGTGTGGGACCTGGGCTACGTGGAATTGAGGAATCGAGGTGGAAGCTTACAGATCAGAACTGGGCAGAGAGGCTGAATGAATTCTCATTCTGGAAGGGCTGGAAGAGATATAGTCAGATGTCTATTTCTCATAGTTTAATTTTTTGATTAGAAAAATATTTTATGAATATAGAAACATAATTGGTACTTAGACAAAGCAATTCCCTTTATAATGGACCCATGAAGGTGAGAATAGCCCGTTAACTACACTATTCATGCAGTATATGTCACGTTAACTTCTGAGTTGACAATTACTGAAGATTTTTCAACATTGTGCATCAAGTCATCTATCAAAAGCAGACAGTGATAGAATTCTAAGCATATTGAAAAAAAGGGTGGATTGACAAGTGAAATGGAATTACGTGAATACCAGCAGAAATTTGGTGGAAAATTGGAATTTTTCCAACGCTCCACACAGTTGTTTAATAGTAAAGAAGCTTCTGACAAATAATACACAAGACAGAGAAAGACACAGTATGACATCACTTATATGTAGAATCTAAAAAACTACAACAAACTAGTGAATATAACAAAAAAGAAGCAGACTCACAGATATAGAGAACAAACTAGTGGTTACCAGTAGGGAGAAGGAAGTGGGGAGGGGCAAGGTAGGGGTAGGGGATTAAGAGGTACAAACTACTATGTATAAAATAAATAAGCTACAAGGATATACTGTACAACATGGAATATAGCCAATATTCTATAACTATAAATGGAGTATAACCTTTAAAAATTGCAAATCATTGTATCGTATACCTGTAACTTATATAATACTGTATAGCAACTATAGTTCAATTAGAAAAAAGAAGTAAGAAAATAAAATAATGTATTAGGAAAAAAATAATATATTAGGAAAAAATAAAATAATGTATTAGGGAAAAAAACAATACACGAAAGCTGCACAAATCAGTTTACAATTAAAAGTTGAAATATAAAGATAGATTTAAAACTTAAATTACCACAATGAGATTTCACTACACACCCATCAGAATGACTAAAATAGGAAGTACCGTAGTGACAATATCAACTGCTGGCCAAGATGTACAGAAACTGAATCACTCCTACATTGCTGGTGGAGAACATCTTGGTAGTTTCTTACAAAGCTGAACATGCAACGACCACATGACCCAGCAACTGCACTCTTGTGCAATTATCCCAGAGAATAAAAACTTATGTTTTAACTTTACAGAAAAACCTGTATATGAGTATTCATAGCAGCCTTATTCATAATAGCTTCAAACTGAAAACAACCCAGATGTCCGTCAGTGGGTAAATGGTTAAATTAACTATGGTACATCCATACCTTGGAATACAACCCAGCATAAAAAGGAACAACTTATTAATATATGCAAAAATTTGGATGGATCTCAAGGGAATTAGGCTGAGTCAAAAAAGCCAGTCCCAAAAGGTTACATAGGTTATGATTCATTTATATATCATTCTTAAAACAACAAAAATATAGCAATAGAGAACAGGTTGCCAGCGGTTAGGGCTGGGGGGTGGAGGAGGGAGCAAGAAGAAGATGTGGGGGGTTAGATGTCGGGGGCAACACAAGAGATAGTGATTGATAAACAAACCTCCACATGTGATAAAATAGCAAAGACCTCACACACTCACACACACACACACACACACACACACACACACACACACACACACGATGAAGGAAACATGAATAAGATCTGGGGATTAGACCAATGTCAATATCCTGACTCTGATATTGTACCATAGTTTTGCAAGATATTACCACTGGGGAGAACTGGGCAAAGAGCTCATGGTATCTACCTGTATTATTTGTTACCACAGCATGTGAATCTACCTCAAAATAAAGTGTTCAATTAAATTTTTAAAATTAAATGCAATCTGGTATTCTCACAATAGGCATCTGTTAACCTTATTGTAGACAGAAAGAATTCAGATGTGCCGCTATAGAAAGACCAGTGGAGAGGCGCCACAGCCTGGAAAAAGTTCAAAGTGGAAGACAAAAGCAGAGGCTGGAGTTATTCCTGCACCTGTGTGTGTGTGTGTGTGTGTGTGTGTGTCAAGGGAAGGTATCAGCAGAGGTTATTTTTGGGGTTCCAGGGCAGGGTGAAGAGGGAGCTCTTAGAAATAGGGATCTGCTGCATGCCAGTGAGGAAGCTTCCAGAGGCAAAGGAGGGGGACAGATGGCAGCTCCCAATGGGGCCCAAGTTCTAACCATGAGCTGTTTTTTTTTTGCGGTATGCTGGCCTCTCATTGTTGTGGCCTCTCCCGTTGTGGAGCACAGGCTCCGGACGCACAGGCTCAGCGGCGATGGCTCACGGGCCCAGCCGCTCCGCGGCATGTGGGATCTTCCTGGACCGGGGCACAAACCCGTGTCTCCTGCATCGGCAGGCGGACACTCAACCACTGCACCACCAGGGAAGCCCCAACCATGAGTTTTCTAACTTCAGTAATTCAAACATACACCATTAGATAGAGCTAAAATTACTCCAGCTGCTGGAACCCAACCTTTTCTCCGTGTGTGTGAGTGTGTGTGTGTGTGTGTGTGTGTGTGTGTGTGTGTGTGTGTGTGTGTGTGTGTGATGGATTCAAACCACAGTGGATTATCTTTGGGTGGCTGTGTATTAGTCATCACAGCTTCAATTGTGTTTCTGTTTGGTTATCAAACTGCAATTCCACTGATACCCTCTCCATGAGTGTATTCTCTGTGAGCAACATGAAGAGGAGCTCAGGTTGAATTGCAAACTTGTCCTGAATTTATAATTATAATATGACCTTCCTTATTCAGGCCTCAATTAACTCAGCTTTAGGATAATCCACAGTGAAGAAAGAGTTGAAAAAGAAAGAAAAGAAATGGGGTGAGTCAAGGCAGGCACTGGAGTCTGTTCTCTTAGACCTTGGGTGAGCTCAGCGGAACCTTAAGACCTGGGCTTACTCTGGGCCTCACCCCATCCCAGAGCCAGATGTGAGTGGAAGGGACTGATAATAACCTACTGACTGGTTAGAGTGGGGCTAGGAATCTAGGAGATTAGTGAGAAAAACAAAATAAACTTAGTACTTAGCATTCTGTTCAAGATTGCAAACTTCAATACTGATTTTTTAATAGCATTTCACAACCTGTACCTTACTAGTTCTTTATTCCCACTTCAGAAAGCAAGCAGGTTCTACAGCATATGTTTCTTAATAGCTCTAGTTCTGATTATCTGTCATCTTGGTTCATTTGCTGTCCTTCAAGCACTCATTGTTGCCCTGTGTTTAAAAGACACTTGATGTACCTTATTTAGATATCTTAATAAACCTCTATCAGGAATCTTCAGGTTGAACAGTGAGGTTTATATTTTTCACTCTCCTGATGGCCCACCAGAGTAAAATAGATGGCTTGGGGTAAATATGGCAAAAAGATGAGTTTTGGCGCCAGACAGATCTGCACTTGCCAATTCTGTGACCTCATCAAGTTATTTAACTTCTCTGAATCTGTACGGCAAAACAGTTAAAAGTACAGGCTTTAGGAAGATGTGGTACATATATACAATAGAATATTACTCAGCCATTAAAAAGAATGAAAAAATGCCATTTGCAGCAACACTGATGGACATAGAGATTGTCATACTGAGTGAAGTAAGTCAGACAGAGAAAGACAAATATCGTATGATATTGCTTATATGTGGAATCTAAAAAAAATTATAGAAATGAACTTATTTACAATACAGAAACAGACTCACAGACTTAGAGAACGAACTTATGGTTTCCGGGGGAAGGGTGGGGGCAAGGGATAGTTAGTAAGTTTGGGATTGACATGTACACACTGCTATATTTAAAATGGATAACCAACAAGGACCTATTGTATAGCACAGGGAACTTTGCTCAATATTATGTAACTACCTAAATGGGAAGATAATTTGAAAAGAATAGATACATGTATGTGTATAACTGAATCACTTTGCTGTACACCAGAAACTAACACAACATTGTTAATAAACTATGATCCAATATAAAATGAAAAGTTAAAAAAATTTTTTTAAAAACCAAAAAAAGTATGATATGCACCAAGGGGAGAGAAATTTTGTGAACTTTGTATATTTCACCCAGAAAAGACCAGCAGACCAGCATGATGTTATTATATCAATGGGATTCAATTATATAAAATAAAATGTGCTCTATAAACATTAAAAAAAAGTACAGGCTTTAGGATCAGACCACCTGATTTGAATCCTAGCACCACTACATACTGCCTGGGTGTCCTTGAATAAATTGCTGAACTTCTTTAAACCTTAGTTTCTTTACCTGTCAAATACATGTCACAGCTAGTTTCCCTCCTTCCTTGGTAATAAACTCTTGGTTTTTAGCTGCACACATGGCCTTCTAAATAGAGACCATATTTTTCAACCTCGATGTAGCTGGGTGTGGCTATGTGACTACCTTCTAAAATATCATGTGCAATTTCTGGGAAGCATACTTAAAGGAAGGGCGTGTGCTCTTCTTCACCTCTTCCTTCTTCTTGTCTCCTGGAATGCAGATATGATTGCTGGAGCTAAGGAGTTTTCTTAGACCATGAAAATGAGGGCCAATGGAGGGTCCGGAACCAGGGCCCAGAGGTCCATGGGGCCCAATCCTGGGCTATGAAAAGAGCTCAGCACTGCCAGCTCTGACCTGGAGCACCATGCCAAGCTTCTCCCCTAGTCAGCTGGAGGACCTGGAGCCCACCAAGGCGGAGCACAAATGCAGAGAAAGTCCTCGTCATAATAACGGCATGGAAAGAAGAAAGAAGAGTATCAGATGGCAGAGGAAAGATTCCAGTTGACCCAATTCTCTACACAGAAAATGCTGAAGGCAATACCCCACCAAAAGAAAACAAAACAAAACTCAGGAAACTCAGTTCAATTGCAGGGTACAAACCTCATCGATACTACAGAAATCAGTTACCATTCTGTACACTCACAACAAACTATCCGAATGAGAAAGGAAGAAGACAACCCCATGGACAATGATGGTAACAACACAAAGAAAATACCTAGGAGTCCATCTAACCCATGACCTACAAGACCCGAAACTCAGAAAATGGGATGAGAGACATATCGATGAAAGAAAATGAAGACAACACACACCCAACATGGAAAGATAGGTGATGCTCATAGGTCAGAAGAGTCCGTCTCGTGCAAATGATTCCATGCCCCTGAGGCAATCCATAGAGTGGATGCCATTCCTCTCAAAATACCCACAGACTTTCTCAGACAAGTATAACCAAGAATTCCGAAATGTGTCTGGAAACACAAAAGAACCTAGAGAGTGTCCATATGCTCTTCAGAAAGAAGTGCAGATTTCAGATGTCCCACGCTGCCAGATTTCCAACTAGACTGCAAACCTACCATCATTAAGACAGCATGGTATTGGCACACAAGACATCCACATAGATCCAAGGAAGGGAACAGAGAGCCCAGAGAGAAAGCCACGCTTGTGTGGTCAATTCGTCTCTGACAAAGGAGGTGAGAAGGTCCCATGGGGACAAGATAGCTTGTGCAATGAACGGTGCTGGGGAAACTGGACTGCTCCATGCACAAGCATCACACTGGATTCCTTTCTCGTACCACCTACAACAAGAACCTGACACTAAATCGACTACTGCAACATAAAACCTAAAGCCAGGCCAGGCCTAGAAGAAACCCATAGGCAGTACGTTCTTGGACCTCAGTCTTAGAAACATGTCTGTGGATCAGTCTCCTCGGGCAAGGGAAACAGAAGCACAATAAAGCCAGTTGGGGCTCCAGGCGACTGAAAAGGGTTTTCGACGGCACAGGCAAAGTAGCCGCACGACGAAAAGGCAGTGGAGCGAATGTGAGAGAATACTGATTTGCAAACGATGTAACTGAGACAGGGGATCATCTGGAAAACAGATCGAGAAATTGCACAATGCAAGCCTTCAAGACACAAAAACCCTAACCCGAAGCTTAACCCTAACAATGTATGTGTGTTTACATATGTGCACCTGTAGGTATTCTATACATAATATACCTAGATTATATATAGTAAAAAAAAAAAAAGAAAAGAAAAGAAAAGAAAATGAGGGCCATATTCTAGGGCTGGCAGAGTTGAAAGCTGAAAGAAGCTGCTGTCCCTGAACAGTTTGAACTTATTTTTAAGTTTTAATGTGAGAGAATACAACCTGTGTATTTAAGCCACTGTTAACTCAGGTTTTTTGTCACATGTATGTGAACCTAATCCTAACTGCTGTAATAAGGATCAAAATAGCTACCAAGGAACATGAATGAAAAAAGACCTTCAAAAACTCTTTCCTCCATTAAAAACAATGAGAAAACTTGCCAAAATGGTCAGAATCAACTCTTTCCAAAACTCTGAAAATTAACAAAAGGTGTTTTGGTTAGCCTATTTATTCAATCCATAGGTATTTATTCAAGAAAAACCACTGGATCTCAGTAAGAACATCAAACTTTGTGACATTTTAACATGACCCCTCTCCAGCTCCATGGTGACCGTGAAAACCAAAAGCTTCCAATTGTGGTGAAAACTAGAAACCTGCCAGCCACTGGAGTGGGCAAAACAGGATTGAAGCACCTTTAAAACCTCATTCCCAGAGAATGGTCATTATTTGAGTTGTCTGGTGATTTTCTGAAAAACCCCACTGGCAAGGCTATCTCTATTTGACCTACCTTGGAGCTCACTCAGTGTGAAAAGTCTTTTACTCTGATATGTTTGTTGACAACAATTAGAGGCAATTATTTAACTTTACGGCTACCTAAAGCAATGGGTAACAGTGGGGCAAACAATAAGCTAAGCAAAAAGTTTAAAAGGAAAAACTGTGGAATGAAATGTTTATAGGAGCTTTGAAAAACCCTGACACATTCTCAGGAATCTACAAGGTCACGTGCATATGTTGGGCTGTGCACATGTTCGGCAAATACCTGAGAAGGCCCTAAAGTCTCACCTCTGGCTGACCTTGAAGCTCTGAAAAAGGAGGAAGTAAAGGCTAAGACAGAGTTGTCAACTGCCTGTTTTAGTATTGAAGGTGTGCTTCAACATTCACACAGAGTCCTCAGCAAAGACTGGGAGACTTATTAGTTCTAGGCATTTAAAGAAATCTCTGTGCAATCATTAGCTGACCACTAAGCCAATTAAGCAGAGACTGCAGTGGCTAACTTAACAAAGAAAAGAGACTTAGTTCAGAAAAGCCACTAAACAAACAAACAACACCAAATAGCAGCAGCAAAACAAACCTGGGAAGGGTGGAAAATCTGATTTCCAGAGTTGTCACATTATATTATTTAAAATATCTAGTGTTCAACAAAATATTACCAGACAAGTAAATAAGCAAGAAAGTACAGTCCATACACAGGAAAAAGCAATCAATAGAAACTGTCCCTGAAGAAGTCCAGATATTGGATTTACTAGATGAAGACCTTAAATCAGTTATTTTAAGTATATTCAAAGAACTAAAAGAAGTCATGTCTAAAGAACTAAAGTATAAGAATTATATATCACCAAAAGAACTAAAGTATAAGAATTATGTATCACCAGATACAGAATATTAATAAAGAGATAGAAATTTCATATACATACATACAAAGAACCAAATAGAAATTCTGATGTTGAAATGGAAAATTCACTAGGGGAGCTCAAAAGACAATGTGAGCAGGCAAAAGAAAGAATTAGCAATCTTGAAGATAGGTCAATTGCAATTATCCAGTCTCAGGAACAGAAAGAAAAAGAATGAAGAAAAATGGATAGAACCTCAAAAACATGTGTGGGACACCATTAAGTGTACCAACATATGCATAATTGGAGTTTCAGAAGGAAAAGAGAAAGGGCAAAAGAACCTTTGAAGAAATAATGGCTGAAAACATCCCAAATTTGATGAAAAACATCAATCTACCCATTCAAGATGCTCAGCAAACTCCAAGTAATATAAACTCAAAATACCCACACCTGGACACATCAAAATCAAACTGTCAAAAGCCAAGGCAAAAAGAGAATCTTGAAAACAGCAAGAGAGAATTGACTCATCATATACAAAAGATCTTCAATGAAATTAACACTTACTTCAATTAAAAGGCAGATATTGGCAGAATGGATAAAAATAAACCAACATGATACAACTATATGTTTTCTATAAGAGACAAATTTTAGACACAAATAAGTTGAAAGAAAAACAATGGAAAGGATATACCATGTAAACAGTAACCAAAAGACAGCTGGAGTAACTATACTGATATCAGATAAAACATCACACAAATTAATTACACTATTTTTTTTTTTTTTTTTTTGGCTGTACGCGGGTCTCTCACTGTTGTGGCCTCTCCTGTTGTGGAGCACAGGCTCTGGACGCGCAGGCTCAGTGGCCATGGCTCATGGGACCAGCCGCTCTGTGGCATGTGGGATCTTCCCAGACCGGGGCATGAACCCGTGTCCTCTAGCATTGGCAGGCGGACTCTCAACCACTGCGCCACCAGGGAAGCCCTAATTACACTATGTTATACTAATATGTGACAAAATTGTTGCTAGAGAAAAAGAAGAAAATTTTATAATAATAAAAGGGTTAATCTATAAAAAGATAAAACAATTACAAATGTATATGTACTTATCAACAGAGTCCCAAAGTACATGAAGCAAAAAAGACAGAATTGAAAGGAGAAATAGATAATTCAACAATAATAGTTGGAAACTTCAAAACCTCACTTTCAATAATAAATATAAAAATGAGACAGAAGATCAATGAAATAGAATACTTGAACAGCAGTATAAACCAACTAGACTTAACAGGTATTTGTAGAATGCTCTACACAACAACAGCAAAATACACATTCTTCTAAAGTGCACATGGATTTTTCTCTAGGATAGCCCACATGTTTGGCTATAAATAACTCTCAATAATATTAAAAGGGTTAAAATCATACAGAGTAAATTCTTCAACCACAATGGAATGCAATTATAAACCAGTAACAGAAGGGAATTTGGGAAATTCACAAATATGTAGAAATTACACAACATATTCCTAAATAACCAATGGATCAAAAGAAAAAATAAAAAGAGAGAGGGAGAGAGAAGGAAAGAAAGAAAGAAAAGAAAAAACAAGGGAAATTAGAATAAAGATTCTGATATGAATGTAAATGAAAACACAACATACTAAATCTTATGGGCTACAACAAAGAACATTCATAGAAGGAAATTTGTAACTAAATATTTTAAAAAGAAAGATCCCAAATCAATACATAATCTTCCACCTTAAGAAACTTGAAAAACAACAAATGAAACCCAACACAACAGAAGGAAGAAAGCAATAAAGATGAAAGTGAAAATAAATAAAATATAGAGAAGAAAAAAATTAACAAAACAAAAAGTTGGTTTTTTAAAAAGACTAAAAAATTGACAAACCTTTAGCTACACTGATCAGGAAATAAGAGAGAAAGCTCAAATTATTAAAATCAGGGATGACAGGGATTACATTGACCTTACAGAAATTAAATAAAAATAAGGGAATACTATGAACAGTTGTATTCTAACAAATTAGATAACCTAGATGAATGGACAAATTCCTGGAAAGACACTATCAAAACTGACTCAAGAAGAAACAGAAAATCTGACTAGACCTGACAGGAGATTGAATTGGTAATTAAATATCCCCCCCCAACACACACACACACAAAAGCCCTGAACCACGTGGCTTCACTGGTGAATTTTACCAAAAGTTTATAGAAAAGTCAACACCAAACCTTCACAAACTCTTCCAAAATATAGAAGAGACAGGAACACTTCCTAACTCTTTCTATGAGGACAGTAGTACCTTGATACCAAAACCAGACAAAGACATCACAGGAAAAATAACAAACAGGAAACTGAATCCAGCAATATATTAAAAGATTATATTAAATTATGTTTTATAATATATATTAAATGACATAGTAAATGTAAGAGGCAAGCACATAGTAAGTACTCCAGCAATGTTCATTTCTCTTCTGTTTTCCCATGAATGAGTGGGAAAGAATCACCACTGTTCATCAATCTGGTTTCCCTCTTCTATGTATAACAATCCCCATTATTTGTGAGTTCCATATTTGCAAACTCACCTACTTACTAAAATTTATTTGTAATCCACAAATCAATACTCATGTTGCTTTCATGCTCATTCATGGACATGAGGAGAGTGGTAAAACATTTGAGTTGGCTGACACACATGTTCCCAGCTGAGGTAAAACAAGCTTTCTTGTTTCAGTTCTTATACTATAAACATGTATCCTTTGTGGGGGGGTTATCTAGTGATTTTTTTCCCCCACATTTTTGTGCTTTTTGTTGGTGATTTCACTGTTTAAATGATTCCCAAGTATAATGCTGAAGTGCTGTCTAGTGTTCTAAGGACATGAAGGCTGTGATATGCCTTATGGAGAAAACACATTGTATTAGATAAGCTTCATTCAGGCATGAGTTATAGCGCTGTTGGCCATGAGTTAATGTTAATGAATCAACAATATATATTAAGTAAGGTGTCTTTAAATAGGTACTCTCATAAAACAACATTATTATTGATCAGTTGATTAAAATGTTGTATCCAGAGGCTCATAGGAACTTAACCTTGTATTTCCCCTAGGAGCAATGGCTTAATATTTTCTATTTGCAATGACTTTATAGAACGTTACTACCATAAATAACAAGAATCAAATGTTCATGTACCCTGCTGTAATAGATTCAAACACATGGCTACAATATTTGCAACTCCTTCCACCAAGAGACTATATCCCCATACCTTGAATCTGGGCTGGCCTTGTTACTGGCCTTGCTTGACCAATAGAATGTGGCAGAAGTGTTGTGCAAGTTCTGGAGCCTGGGTTCAAGAGACCTGGCAGCTTTTGCCTTTGTCCTCATGGACCACTGTCCTGAGACTAACATGTAAGGAAGTCAGCTGAGTCTACTGGAGGATGAGAAGCCACATGAAGACCTGAGGCACCTCAGCCAACAGCCAGCACGAAATGCCAGACATGTGAATGAGGACATCTAGGACTTTTCAGCCCAGCCGATCCAACCAAGTACAGCTGCACAAGTAAGCTCAGGCAAAACCAGCAAAGTAGTTGCCCATTCAACTCACAGAATCCCAAGAAATTATAAACGGTGTTATTGAAATCATAAGTTTGCAGTGGGGTTTTTTTTTGTTTTGTTTTGTTTTTTACAGGAGCCAATATCTGATACACCTGCCTGCTCAGAGTTCAGTGTGGCTATGGGACTTGCTTTTGCAAATTAAATATGACGCATGCCACCTCCATTTATTTGCTCTTCCTTGCTTTTTCTCTGCTGTGGCAATCAGGGAAACATGCATTGATAAGGAAGAGCCTTAAGATCAAATGGAACACTGAGTCAACATGTGAGGATAGTTGCTCTGGATAACTGTTCAGACCTCAGATATGGTGTGAGCCATAAATAAACTTTTGTTGCACAAATCCTAAGATGTGAGGGCTGTTTGTTACTATAGCATATCTAGCCTATCCTGATCAACACAGTTGAGATAGCCAGACTGGAGATTTAAACAGACATTTTCTATACAAGGTATTTTTCCCACCTGCCCAAGAATTTCTAGACCCATTTAGAAAAAGGAATTTAGGCTGATAGTTCAATGCAAAGTTGGTTCTCTAGGATTAATTACAAATATTAATCAGTCTCTTTGAATCCATTCATTCCACATACATCTGTTGGCATCCTTACTGGTTAATTGTATAAAAGACATTCCTGAGCCACCCTGGTGCTAATGTAATAGCTCTTTGGAGAACAAAAAGGTGATCCTGAACCAGGTCAGTAGATACAGCATGCAGAGGAGAACAGAACACCGGTCAGCTGACCTTGCTGTCTTTGCTGAGCTGTGTCCCATTATCATAGTCAAGTTCACCTTACAGCTCAACTAGCTTGCAACAATTTTCTCATGTGTCAAATGAAATGAGAAGTAAAATGTGCCCTGAAATCTAAATGGCTGATAAAAACCATGGTCCTTAAAAATAGATACAGTCATTTAAGACCTGGTTACCTTCCCTGTCTTTGATATGTTAATATACTACATAGGAATATATGTGAATATGGATAAATATTTGCATCTTTATTTTAAAAAAATACACAGCAAAACCTCTAGTTATCTCTATAGGTGGAGCCCTGCATAGGGGCAGACACTAGTTAGGTTTGCAAGTTATAGCACTGCCATGGTCTGAATGTTTGTGCCCCCCGAAATTCATGTTAAATCCTAAAGCCCAGTGTGATGGTATTAGAAGGTGGGGCCTTTGGGAGGTGATTAAGTTGGAAGGTCAAAGCCCTCATAATGGGATTAGTGCCCTTTTAATAAAAGAGGCCCCAGAGAGATAACCTAGCCCCTTCTGCCATGTGAGGATACAAAGAGAAATCTGACCTGGAGGAGGGTCCTCACCCGACCATGCTGGCACCCTGATCTCAGGCTTCCAGCCTCCAGAACTGTGAGAAATAAATTTCTATTGTTTATATGCCACCCAGTCTGTGGTATTCTGTCATAGCAGCTGAGTGGATTGAGACAAGCAGTTGGTGGGTTTCTACACAAAACACCCTTAGCTTAACAAGGTGGGGCTGTGTTAACAAGAAAGGAAGAGCCTCACTGCTGAGAAAGTTAGACATGGGCTTATCTCTGGCTATCACACTGTAAAGACAGAAGATGGACTTACATGTGAGATAGGAGAGGGTTGAGGACATTAAACAGTGCTTGACAAATTTTGGATACACATGGACTAACAATGAATGCCAATATTCCACGTTGTGGTTAATGTCTTTGGCTGCTTCAGATTGGTGTCTGTTAACATTGGAATTTATACCACTGGAAGAGCCAGGTGTTTCTGGATTTCCTTATAATTTGTTTCACCAAGTGGAAATTGTTCACTATCTTTTCTGCAGAACAATAGCAGCGCCTTCCTATGGCTACAGTCCTAGCCTCTGTACTAGTGCAATTCATTTTCCCAAACTGCTTGGCCCACGGTTTCCACTGATTCTGGCCAGAGCCTTCTTCCTTTGCCAGCTACCCCTTTCCCTACAGTTCTGGATGTTGTCAGCCAAAGTTTAGGACACTGGCAAGGATTCAGCTTGAGCCAAACCAGAAGAAATGGATTTGAATTTGAGCTAAAAGAGGAATGATTTGGAATAGGCATAAAGGAAGAATTCTTGATAAACACTTATCTTCAGATTTGGAAACCGATGCCCTGATGAGTTAGGCCAGCCACAGACCCCCCCTTCTGTGATGAAATCCTCCATGTGTGACCTGCTTGTGACTAAGTACAGTTGGGCTGCCGCTGCTTCCTTTCATGCCCAACCAGTCCCATCCCACTTCTGCCACTCCTCCCCCCACCCCATTAACTCCAAAAGCACCAACTAGTAACAAAAATCTGACTGAAGCTTTCATGGAGAAGCAAAGAAGGGTACATGCACACCACTTAGCCACAGTACATCCCCTTTAGCATCTCTGCCCCCTCTCTGAAGTTCCTCTCCCAACCTCTTTTTCTACCTCTCCAGCCCATGCTCACTCCACTTCCATCCCCCAGATTCCCTCTCAGAATGCCACCACCTTGCACAGTCCCCTGAGAAAAACAAACCAGCAGAACAACATTCAGCATAATAAAAGATCTGGAGGTCCCCCATCTGGCCATCAAGCCTCTGGGGATGGAGGTGGAGGGTAAGCCTCAGACTCCCACGAGGGGAGCCCCAAAACATGAGGTTGAGTTCGGGGTGACCCTGGCCCTTTCTTCAGCTCTGAACTCTGGGGCAGATCATGGCACCCCGAGGCTCCCTCAACCAGCTAGGAAACATTGGTTCAGGCCTCCCCTGAGCTCAAGGGAGGAGGTTGGCCGTGTTGTCTTGGGTTGGTCTCTAGTGGCCACACGGTTCTGCGGTGAATCAAAGAAATCGTGTTACCAAGAATACAATCACCTGCTAGAAGCCAGGACGCTTTCCCTGGAGACAGAAGTTCTTGTGAAAATCAAGAATAAAGGGAAGAGGGACAGGTGAAAATGATGGCAGCAATATTCAACAGAAAATACTAGGAACTAAAAGACACAGTTTCTCATTTGATCTGACCTCAGACTGGCTGTTTGGGACCTTGGGAAAAATCACTCGGGTTTTTTTTTTTCCTCCACTTCCTCCACTGTAAAAATGGAGGTGCCCTTCCTACCTCATAGGGGTCATTGGGAGGCTAAAATGAGACAATGCGAAGGAAAGGGTGTTGAGTGAGAAAAGGCTTAGCAGTGAAACAAACAAGCTAACCTGCATTTCTTTTGAGCCCGAATATAGACTCCGGGATACAGTCAGACCAGCTTTTCCCATGCAAGTTGTTATGGTTCCCGACTTGTTAGTACTTGTGCAGAGCTTACTCATTGTTTGAAAAGAAAGCTCCTTTTATTGTGAAATTGTGAAATCGTTGCTCTAGCAAACCATTATAGCTAAAAGAGTAGGATCGCTCATATGAATGTCAGAATTCTCCCTTGTGCCAAGGCGAGGTTGTTTCAAGGGATAGATGAGCTTGAAGGAGCAAATGGGGTTGGGGCCAGAACTGAAGAGATTCTTGCTAGAAACGCAGCTGGAACCAAGCCCAGGAAGGCCTGAGAAAAGCCAGAGTGTCTCAAGAGGGATGGTAGGTGGGGCTACAGGAAGAGAGGGGAGTGCTAACAAGAGCCCGTTGCCTTCGAGAGCACACCAGAGTTTTCAAAATGCTTATGCATCTGTTATTTCACTGACTTCTCTAAAGGACCTTGTGTTGTATGCATTACGCTGACCCTCATGAAATTGCCATACCAGTTCAGAGGTTAAGCGGCTTTCACAAGGTCACACAGTCAGTAGTAGAGCATGGCAAAGAAATGAGGTGGGGTAGTCTGGGACATGAGGACATTTGAATCTTTTTCCCTCACAACTTCTCCAGGACTCTCCTTTCCACTGTCATATGTTGCTAAAGGCAGATGCCAGTCTCAAGAGAGGAGTAAGTTGTAGATGTCACTTGGAGGTCTAGTAGGGCCAAAGTTTCAGTGGAAAGACAAACAAACAAACAAGAAGCCTAACTTTTTTTTTTCTTTAATCCCTAACTCCTTGTTTATCACCGAACCAAACTCAGTTTATGTGTCTCGCAGGTCTGCTCGCCCACCTGTCCTCTGGCTTCAGCAGCTACTGCTAATAACCTGGGGTGAACACTGGGCTTCTGCATGTTTTTTACTTGTCTGACACCAAGCCCAATCTGAATGAATGAAGCGTGGGGTCCGGGGTCCAGCTTCCCCGGTGACTGCTTACAGGAGACAGGTAACACACTCAGAACTGCGGAGGAATTAACACGCCATGGAGAGAATCTTGTGACCAGAGAAAGACAGGAGACAGGAAGGAGCCCGCAGATAAAGTCCTTTTTCTTCCTCTTCCTACTCTGAGCTGTGGACGGATCCCCTTGGCCTGTCTGGAAGACATCCTGTGCGACCAAGCTCAAGGCTGCATCATCTTGTGCAGCCTGACATTTCCTTCCTTTCCCCTCACCCTGGATGCCTTGATATTGCGCCTCCCAATTAAGCCTCAACACAAACTTTGCCACGATACTTTTCTCTAGGAAGTTGAGGTAGTCCCTCTGACCCTAACCCCCATTTCCTACCTCGTCTGTGGAAGGATCCCATCATCTCCGCGAAGTCTTTGGACTAAAGGCACAGGGCCGCTTCCCTTGGTGAAGTCTAGATCCAGGGTAGGATCAGCAGCATTTACGAAGCTGCCATTCCGGGCGGAAGCCTGAACCAGGTGCTCTGGATGAACACAAAGCCAGCTGGAGGCAACTTCTCAGGTGAGGCTCCCTGGGTAAAATGGTTCTCTAAGGCCCACAGGGACCACCCACAAAGAACGGCCCTCATTAACACAAATGAGACAGCTCTGTAAGAAAAGAGGGGCTTTGTGCTGCAGAGCAACTAAGCCCGTGCGCCACAGCTACTGAGCCTGCAAGCCACAGCTACTGAGCCTGCGCTCTAGAGCCCGTGAGCCACAGCTACGGAGCCTGCAAGCCACAACTACTGAGCCCATGAGCCACAACTACTGAGCCCGTGTGCCACAACTACTGAAGCCCGCACGCCTAGAGCTGGTCCTCTGCAACAAGAGAAGCCACCGCAATGAGAAGCCCATGCACCGCCATGAACAGTAGCCCCTGCTCGTCACAACTAGAGAAAGCCCGCACACAGCAGCAAAAACGCGACGCAGCCAAAAAATAAATAAATTTTAAAAAAGAAAAAAAGGAAAGAAAAGAGGAGCTTCAAGTTAGAATCTCTAAAACTAGGGAGCCATTTATATCCAGAAATGATCCATGTCTATAAAATGAGATTAATGCTCCCCCCACTTAAATAGTGAATAGATGAAGAAGAAAAATAACCTTGACACTTGTACGTGACAATCCATTATGTACATAAAAAAAAAAGTCCCAGGATCACGATCCCCATGTAGTCAAGGCATTTTTAAAGCCCCCAGCAGAGGGTTCTGGAAATGTCAGGTGCCGTTGTTATCCCCAAGTGGGTTTGGGGCATAAAAGAAAACACTTTGGGATCAGCCATGGTGTCCACGCTCTGTCCTCCTGCAGGAATCTGTCACACTTCGCATTTGGTAACTTTACCCGGCAGGGCCATGCAGAGGCCGAGTTTGAGGCCAGGGCACAGCTGTAACCTGAGCCTTCCCAGGGAGTGGCCCTGGCTTGTCCCCAGGGAGAGAGCTGCTGTCAGGAGAGCAGAGCCAGCTGGAGCCAGAAGGAGGTGACACAGCCCAGGCCCCCTCCCTACACGTGTGAGAGCCGCATCCTGCTGGAAAAGTGGGTTCTGGCCTGGATGCAGACCAGGGAGCGACCGACCCCGCTCCCTCCCGGCTTCCTTTCCTCTACCTCCACACTGTGTCCCTGGTGTCCGTCTCCTTCCCTTCCTCTCTGCTGAGGGTCTCAGGCATCTCTCCTGTACAATGTAAGCTCCACACTGACCTCCTGATCTCCAGGTTTGCTCCCCTCTCAGCCAAGTCTGACAGTCAATACATCAGAATCATGGGGGTGGAGGTGAGGGTGGGACACATGCAGGAGTTTAAAATGCAGATTCTCAGGCCCTGCCCTGACCTAGTGAATGACACTATCCAGGTAGGGTCCAGGAGTCCGTATTTTTAACAAGTGTTCCAGAAGATTCTGCTGCAGGCTAAATCATCCTGTCCTTGGCTGCCAGTCTAATCTTATTAAACACAGATTTGCTCCTTGCACCCACCTGGTATAGGCACTTGAAGTGGGGGATGGGAAGAGGGTGGGTGTGTCTAGAAATGCCAGGTGAACTGGTGGGATTGGTCTACCCACAGTCTCCTTATGTGAGGGACCGAGGTGCTGCCTGGCCTGGGAAAGAGCTCCTCTTAAGAGAGGCGGCAAGACAACCTTGACTGTGTGAGGAGTGCAAGCCTCAGTGAAGGCTGAGGAAAAGTTGGTGTTTGACACCGAATGGATGCCTGGCCCTGACCTAGGGAGAGAGGGAGCTGTAAGTAGAAGCTGGAAAGACCATTGCACTAAACTTTCACACACACACACACACACACACACACACACACACATACACAGCAGCAGCAGCATTTTTTAGAGGCCCCTTTGGGAGGGCATTTCTCCCACTTCTCCAAAGGGTGACCCTAGCCCCGTAGGATATCATGTGGCCGATGATGCCCGGCTGGAGAACACGAGGACTGCTTGAATGGGAGCAATGCCTGTGAAGGGACACCAGATGTCCTGCTTTAGAACGAAGGTTTCCTCCCCTCCCACATATAACCTCTACCTCCCATTTAGATTCATCAACCTCTTCCCGAAGCAGGTTAAGTCATTCCAAACTTAACCTCTACCCGCTGCACGGGGTTAGGCTGCAACTTCTGTGGCTGGTCAGACAACTGGTGATTGAGGAACTTAAACCCTTACCAGAAAAATGGAGAGCAGGAGGTCGAGGCAAGAGAGAAGCTACTAGATCCTTTGTAAACACTTTGCACTCACTACAATAAAATCACAGGATGTCACATAGACTAATGACAATATTTGTGATATTTTTGCTCATCTTTATTAATTTCCATTAGAATTTGCAGAAAAATGTCAGGACCTTCTTTCCCTATATTTTAAGGGAAATCTTTGTGAATTAATTTTGCTTTACCCCCTGTGCTATACACACTAAGGCACTGCCCTTGTTTGTTTTCTTGTTTCTTGGTTTAAATATCATCCTGTTTTTTGGGGTTTTTTTTGTGGTACGCGGGCCTCTCACTGTTGTGGCCTCTCCCGTTGCGGAGCACAAGCTCCGGACGCGCAGGCTCAGCGGCCATGGCTCACGGGCCCAGCCGCTCCGCGGCATGTGGGATCTTCCCGGACCGGGGTATGAACCCGCGTCCCCTGCATTGGCAGGTGGACTCTCAACTACTGGGCCACCAGGGAAGCCCCCATCCTGTTTTTTTTAAACCCAGAATTGTGAGCTATTAGCTGTGGGACTGTTCACAGGTCTCCCAGCTGCAGCGTCACCTGGGAAAATGAGTAACTCGGATGTTTGGACAGAAAACACACACTTGTCTTCTTGCCAGGATCACAGAGTCCTCACTGCCTGAGATCTGGGCCAAAGCTCACGCATCTCTGCTTCACTCCTCCTGGATCCCACCCACGTTCAAGGCCAAGGTTGATCTCCCCCTCTTTTTTTCCTCCACTCCTTCCTGGCCATCTGCTTTCCGTCTCTAACCTCTGTGTGTTTGTTAGAACTCCTTCAGCTAAAAGCTCTGGAATCAAAGGAAGAGCTGGAGGAACCCGGGGAAGCCCTGGGACCTCAGGGAAGGCAGGTGTGGCCTTGACGCTGCCCTCTCTCAGCCCCTTATCACTTTCTCTGGCTCCTTCAAGTGGCAGAAGTTGTGGCTCAACATCAAAGAGAGGAGGGAGAGTCTGACCTTCTAACTTCCACAGAAACATCCTATGGATGGGCTTCAGGCCCCCAGCAGGGGCACAGACCCACTCCTGCACTCACCTCTGGGGAAGAAGAGGGATGCTATGACTGGTCATTCTCTTCACTAACCTCCTTACTCTCATCTGCCTATAACCCAGGCTCCACAGAATAATATTTGGAAAATGGAAATCGATCTTATCACCTCCCTATTTAAGATCCTCCAATCACTTCCCATTCCACTTAGAAGAGAATCCAGGAGTTTGGTCCTGGCCTAGAAGACCACAGGATCTGTGACGTCTCCACCTCCATCTCCTACTTTCTCCCCTCCTACAGTTCAGCTACACTGGCACCTTCTTGCTCATCCTCAGATACAACAAACTCCTACCTGCCCCAGGGCCCTGGTACTTGCTCTGTCTGGAGTGCTCTCTCCCTGGAGCCTCCCATGGCTGGCTCCTTCCCTGCTAACATGTCACGACCCCAGAGAGGCCTTCCCTAATCACCTGTGTTCCTCCATCACCCTCAATCCCCTTACCTTGCTTTATTTTCATCACAGCACAGATTGCCATCTGCGTCTCTCACAATTATTTATCTACTTGTTTACAGCTGTCTCCTCCGACCAGAACATCCGCTTTAGAGCCCAGGGACCTGTTCTCCTTGTTCATGGGTGTGACCCAGCCCAGCACCTGGCACATAACTAGTGCTCAACAAATGCTTACTGTAAACAATGAATCCAGACCTGGAGGTGAGGTGGCTTAGGAAGGCTGGGCCATGGAAGTGGCACACCCACTGGCAGGCAGCTGGATCCAGGAGTTAAGCGGGCCTAAGGCTTCGACAGGTGAGCAGTGTTTCCTGGCGAAAGTGGGGTGTCAGCCACCAAGAGTGGGTGCTCTCCTCTGCCACCTTTTCCAAACTCTTCGTCCCCTTCCAGTTTCCATCTCATTCCCATTCTCTGCTTTTCTCAGATTCTGTCTCATTCAAACCTGCTTTCTTACCTTTTTGATTTTATAATGCCTATTAACTAGATTTGAATATGCCAATGCTTTACTTACAATTGAGAAAGCAGCTGGATGTTAACCTGCCTTCCAATGCACAGAGATAGTTTCCTTAGCTGTTGTCAAACGTTGGAAGCACTTTTCTTTCTGGTTTTTAGGAGCCTAGTACAGTTACTACTTGGATGAATTTGCCATAAAAAAATCTTATAAAATGATACAACATAATGATATTCCTTTGTTAAGCAGCTCTCAAACCATGTAAAATGAGACGGTCAAAGGAAAAGAAGCTGACCCTTAGATATGTAACCAATTTTCTTTTGCGTCTGAATTCACGTTTGTCTGCCACATTACAAACTTCATAAAATTTCCCTTCCACAGTACCAGATTCTTAATTAAATGAATACCACTGCTGCAATTTTCTGATAAATAAAATGATCATTTCCACATGAATTAGAAATGCCAACTTGTTAATAGCTTCCCTGAGGTTTTGTTACAAAATCAGCACTGTTTTTTGTCATCGTTCAGGCATAATACATACCATGTTCCAATCTGGAAATGAGAATGTTCTTCAAGCAGTCAGTTCCCAAGTGTGGACTGGATATTCCATCAGACAGTTTTCCCCTCATTCGTATTATAATCTATGACAACAGTTAATTGGTTAGAAAAATATCTCATGTTGTTTTACTATAGTGAAACGTACCCTATTCAGATCAGTTGGAAGATGAAGCTGATCTGAGCTTATTAAAATTACAAAATTTATAACGTTAAAAAAATACTAGATAGCAAACTTCCTAAAGGCAGAGAGCTGATTGTACCTGTCTTTGTATACCTAGTATTTAGCTGGCTAACTTGGGCACGGACCTTGGCCTCCCAGTGCCTCATTCGCCTCATCTGTAAAACGGCCATAATATTAGTACACAACATTTCATAGGCTTGTTGTGAGGGCTAAATGCTAGGAAAGCACTCAACCAAGGACCTAGTATGTAGTAAACACCTAGAAGATATTACCTATTGTTGTTAGGCTTAAAAGGACTCAATCATTACTGCTTAATGGGGATGAAATGCAACTTGCTACCTTTCAACAACTTGAAAGGCTCCCCAAGTCCTTCCATGAGATCCCTTTCAGCTCGGTGCTTTGTGACCACCTAGAGGGGTGGGATAGGGAGGGTGGGAGGGAGGGAGACACAAGAGGGAAGAGATATGGGAACATATGTATAACTGATTCACTTTGTTATAAAGCAGAAACTAACACACCATTGTAAAGCAATTATACCCCAATAAAGATGTAAAAAAATAAAAAATAATAATAAAAGCTCTAGTACCCTTTAAAAACAAAAAAGAATGGATGACCCATTTATAGTTCACAGCACCATTTGCATACCAACAATTACTGTGCTAAAGTCCTTTAAAGAGCTGATTTATTAATTAAACCTGACATTCCCCTTGCACTCCTGTTTGTCCGCTGAATTTTCTTAGTAAATCTTTTAAGTGGGGTAGAAGAAAGTGTCAATCTATCCTCACCATGTACATTTATCCATATTTTAGGTTAGTGGCATCTAAAAGAGTGAAGTTATGCTATATTTTAAATCAAAAGAGCAACACACAGAACCATTGCTACAAATGATACACATTTGTTTTTGAGATGGAGCCTTGGTATATTCTCAGTTCCATGTCAGTCACCTTTCTCTCCTAACCACCTCCTTTGCCTTAAACTCCCTTATTTAACATTATTTCCATCTTGGAACAGAGTCTTTGAATTCATTATGGGGAACTGCAGTTTCCACTTTGTTTTTTATAACTTATTATTTAGAAAGTCCCTAGTTTTGTTTTTAAGCTTAACTAGGCATTTTATTATTTTGATGACTCGTTTCTTAGCTCCAGTTAGGTGACAGCAATAGCATGGGGAGAATTAAACAGAACCTTCAGGGACTGAGCTAGCCAGGACATGCCCAGGCTGCCTCAGATATGTGTGGAGCCTAGGAGAAGAAGACCTCTCCGTGCCCCTCCCACTGCAAGCCAGGCAACCTCTGCCCATAAAGTGCCTCTACCTCATTGCCTTTTTTTTTTTTTACATCTTTATTAGGGTATAATGGCTTTACAATGGTGTGTTAGTTTCTGCTTTATAACAAAGTGAGTCAGTTATACATACACATATGTTCCCATATCTCTTCCCTCTTGCGTCTCCCTCCCTCACACCCTCCCTATCCCACCCCTCTAGGTGGTCACAAAGCACCGAGCTGATCTCCCTGTGCTATGCGGCTGCTTCCCACTAGCTACCTATTTTATGTTTGGTAGTGTATATATGTCCATGCCTCTCTCTCGCTTTGTCACAGCTTACCCTTCCCCCTCCCCATATCCTCAAGTCCATTCTCTAGTAGGTCTGTGTCTTTATTCCTGTCTTACCCCTAGGTTCTTCATGACGTTTTTTTTTTTCTTAGATTCCATATATATGTGTTAGCATACGGTATTTGTCTTTCTCCTTCTGACTTACTTCACTCTGTATGACAGACTCTAGGTCCATCCACCTCATTACAAATAGCTCAATTTCGTTTCTTTTTATGGCTGAGTAATATTCCATTGTATATATGTGCCACATCTTCTTTATCCATTCATCCGATGATGGACACTTAGGTTGTTTCCATCTCCTGGCTATTGTAAATAGAGCTGCAATGAACATTTTGGTACATGACTCTTTTTGAATTATGGTTTTCTCAGAGTATATGCCCAGTAGTGGGATTGCTGGGTCGTATGGTAATTCTATTTGTAGTTTTTTAAGGAACCTCCATACTGTTCTCCACAGTGGCTGTACCAATTCACATTCTCACCAGCAGTGCAAGAGTGTTCCCTTTTCTCCACACCCTCTCCAGCATTTATTCTTTCTAGATTTTTTGATGATGGTCATTCTGACTGGTGTGAGATGATATCTCATTGTAGTTTTGATTTGCATTTCCCTAATGATTAATGATGTTGAGCATTCTTTCATGTGTTTGTTGTCAGTCTGTATATCTTCTTTGGGGAAATGTCTATTTAGGTCTTCTGCCCATTTTTGGATTGGGTTGTTTGTTTTTTTGTTATTGAGCTGCATGAGCTGCTTGTAAATTTTGGAGATTAATCCTTTGTCAGTTGCTTCATTTGCAAATATTTTCTCCCATTCTGAGGGTTGTCTTTTGGTCTTGTTTATGGTTTCCTTTGCTGTGCAAATGCTTTGAAGCTTCATTAGGTCCCATTTGTTTATTTTTGTTTTTATTTCCATTTCTTGAGGTGGGTCAAAAAGGATCTTGCTGTGATTTATGTCATAGAGTGTTCTGCCTATGTTTTCCTCTAAGAGTTTGATAGTTTCTGGCCTTACATTTAGGTCTTTAATCCATTTTGAGCTTATTTTTGTATATGGTGTTAGGGAGTGATCTAATCTCATACTTTTACATGTAGCTGTCCAGTTCTCCCAGCACCACTTATTGAAGAGGCTGTCCTTTCTCCACTGTACATTCCTGCTTCCTTTATCAAAGATAAGGTGACCATATGTGTGTGGGTTTATCTCTGGGCTTTCTATCCTGTTCCATTGATCTATCCTTCTGTTTTTGTGCCAGTATCATACTGTCTTGATTACTGTAGCTTCGTAGTATAGTCTGAAGTCAGGGAGCCTGATTCCTCCAGCTCTGTTTTTCGTTCTCAAGATTGCTTTGGCTATTCGGGGTCTTTTGTGTTTCCATACAAATTGTGAAATTTTTTGTTCTAGTTCTGTGAAAAATGCCAGTGGTAGTTTGATAGGGGTTGCATTGAATCTGTAGATTGCTTTGGGTAGTAGAGTCATTTTCACAATGTTGATTCTTCCAATCCAAGAACGTGGCATATCTCTCCATCTATTTGTATCATCTCTAATTTCTTTCATCAGTGTCTTATAATTTTCTGCATATAGGTCTTTTGTCTCCTTAGGTAGGTTTATTTCTAGATATTTTATTCTTTTTGTTGCAATGGTAAATGGGAGTGTTTTCTTGATTTCACTTTCAGATTTTTCATCATTAGTGTATAGGAATGCCAGAGATTTCTGTGCATTAATTTTGTATCCTGCTACTTTGCCAAATTCATTGATTAGCTCTAGCAGTTTTCTGGTAGCATCTTTAGGATTCTCTATGTATAGTATCATGTCATCTGCAAACGGTGACAGCTTTACTTCTTCTTTTCCGATTTGGATTCCTTTTATTTCCTTTTCTTCTCTGATTGTTAAGTTCCTCAGAGCAACACAAGGCTTGAAAGTCCAGTTCAGACATAGAATTTTTGGCCTCCTTGGAATTCGGTACTAGAATGCAGTGGCACAGGGAGAGAGTCTTGCTGCCCGGCCTGCCATCCAACCCCCTTTTATTCCCAGCAGGCTCTGGTGGCATGAAAGCTCTCACATGAGGCAGGTGGGTACCCAGCTCTGTGTCCAAGCAGACCCCCTGCAAACAGCTCCCCCTTGGCCATTCCAGGAACTGGCAACATGGTCTATCCAGGAAAAACAAACCTGAAAAGGGGCTTATGTGGCCCCAAGTACTTGGGAAATATTCCAGAAGGGAGGATGTGGGCTTATCCCATGAAAGTGCTGCATCAGGACCAGGATTCCTCTTGCCTGGATCTAAAGGCAGTGCTTACTAGGCATTATCATTCTTATTGAGGAGGTAGTTCCTGACCCCAAAGTGGGTATTGGAGAAAGGAGTCCAGTCAAATATAAGTGGATTTTTTTTTTGAATACTGTGGTGTATTCTGCTCATTATAAAACTTTAGATGAGGTTAAAGAAGGGAATGAGTTTGGGGACTTCCCGGGTGGCGCAGTGGTTAAGAATCTGCCTGCAAATGCAGGCGATATGGGTTCGAGCCCTGGTCCAGGAAGATCCCACATGCCGCGGAGAAACTAAGTCCGTGCGCCACAACTACTGAGACTGCATTCTAGAGCCCTCGAGCCACAACTACTGAAGCCTTCCACAACTACTGAAGCCTGTGCACCTAGAGCCCATGCTCCACAACAAGAGAAGCCACTGCAATGAGAAGCCTGAGCACTGCAACGAAGAGTAGCCCCTACTCGCTGCAACTAGAGAAAGCCCATGGGCAACAAGGAAGACCCAATGCAGCCAAAAATAAATAAATAAATAAATAAATGTATTTATTTATTTTTTTTAAAAAAAGAAGGGAATTAGTTTAGATGCTAGTGTTGCTACAAATGCCTCCCTGGAGGAGACCTGAACCAGGTCTCAAATGAACATCTGGGGAACATCTGTCCACTATATTTTTTATTAGCATTTATGATGGCCTTTTCACTTCATGACATCATCAGTCATATCATGTATTTTCTTAGACATTTTTCCTCTTTAAGTTTTTGTCTGGAAAACCACCCTGGCAAGACCTCAGTTTTCTGCCCATCTCATTTTTGTGTGTCCCTCAAAATGGAGACAACTCCTTAAAGATCACCACTCCCACTCCTTGCCTTCATGGCACGTGGTTAAATAGTTTCTAAAATGTTTAGATTGGACTTCCCTGGTGGCGCAGTGGTTAAGAATCCGCCTGCCAATGCAGGCGATATGGGTTCGAGCCCTGGTCCAGGAAGATCCCACATGCCGTGGAGCAACTAAGCCCATGCACCACAACTACTGAGCCTGCAGTCTAGAGCCCGTGAGCCACAACTACTGAGCCCACATGCCACAACTACTGAAGCCTGCATGCCTAGAGCCCACGCTCCTCAACAAGAGGAGCCACCGCGATGAGAAGCATGCACACTGCAACAAAGAGTAGCCCCTGCTCACTGCAACTAGAGAAAGCCCGCGTGCAGCAACGAAGACCCAACGCAGCCAAAAATAAATAAATGTATTTTTTTTTAAAAGCACGGAGTGCAAAAATAAAATGTTCAGATGAATTACCACATTCAAGGGCCAAGAAGGTTTCAGGAGTTTCAGAAGTGAAATGTTTGTCTGAAACAAGCTGCTTTGGATCATGTTTACATGACACAGGCGTGTTCCTCCTGGCCTTCCAAGTTTCACCCAGAATCGTCCCCTCAGTCCTTTGCTTGGTGTCATTACAAGTAACAAATCAGAGTGTGAACATTTTCATTTTCTCTGTCTATCTCCAAAATGCCATTCTGGGATGGCCTGGTGGTGACTTAGGAAATAAATCTCAAGGCTCCGTGTAGCTGTCCTGTAGGTACTTGTCTTCCCCATGGGCCAGAGAGCATCCTTTGTGATGTTCATGTGATGTTCATGTTTATAACTGTAGAGTTTATTCTTTGGTTTAGGGCATGAAATGATGATCGGCTTACACAGCTCCAGAGTTAAAGCAGAGAAGGTGGGGACACAGATTTCTCAGGTCTTCGATGAAACAGCTGAAGATCATTGTCCTAGCTTTTTGATGAAGTGGAAAGAATTTGGAATGTGAATCAGAGCAACTGGGCTTGATCCCAGAGCCCTTCTTCTGTCCTTTGTTGCACATGCACTTGCTGAAGCCCTTGGTGGTCGAGGCATCCGGGATGCCCAGGTGGGCGGCACCACTTTCAGTCGGGGACTGTGACTTGGGTCCAGGTTTTTAGCCTCCCTCTCCCCTTCTGTAAATAGGCAATGACACAGACCCCTCTCAGGGAGAATGGGGAAATGTAAGAAGTGGAAACAGCACATGGGGCACTTACGTGGTCAAAATAAATCTTGCAGAGTCAGTGTCCTGGAGTCCAGCGGCTGCCTGGAGGAGCCAGGTGTGGTCCTGTTCTCATCCTGGGCTGGGGGCCCTGCACTGGCTGTAGCTGCTGCAGAGCAAGTTCTCCGTGGCTAGCAAAGTAGCGGAACTGCCATTTCTGTAGTACAAAAAGAAGATTCTTGCAAGTTTAGCACCCTTCTACCCAACAAAGAAATGCATTATCTCTTTTTTTAAAAAATATTTATTTATTTATTTTGCTGCACCAGGCCTTAGGTGTGGCATGCGGGCTCTTAGTTGTGGCAAGCATGCAGGATCTAGTTCCCTGACCAGGGATTGAATCTGGGCCCCCTGCATTGGGAGCGTGGAGTCTTAATCACTGGACCACCAGGGAAGTCCTGCATTATCTCTTCCTTGAGGCCCTGTTAAATATTGGAAAACACATTACCGAATCTAACTTGAAAATATAATTTCTAGAAAGGGACAAACATTTTAGAAAAATGAAAATTCAAAGGGTTCTAGATGCATCGGGAGCTCAGTTATGACCTTCCCCAAGATCTCTCATCTCACCCAGAACCCATCTGCCCTCACGGAGCTGAGGGAACCTTCATTTTCCTGAACTCTCACGAACAGTTTCCCTCTGGATCCAGCTCCACGTAATTGGGCAGCCAGTGTCTTGGGGACACAAAGTCAGAGGAAATTCTGAGCCAGGCCCTGTATTTGCTGGGAAGGTAGAGGGACCATTTCCAATTTTTCACTTCTTGCTCAAAGTGCAAAAATGACAGGCCTGTGTGGCCTAGTTACTGCTTTCTGTCTCTCCAGGCGCCAGCACTCACCTTCCTCCTTATTAATGTTCTGTGATGGTCTGCTCCTGGTGCTGTGTATCCATCACACAGGGTTCTTAGAGGGCAGACACCAGCAGGGAAGGTGTTGTGGGCTCACTCTCACAAATATCATCGCTTGTATTATCAGAGCAATTACAAAATACTGCTCTTAAAAATGCAATAATAAAACACCCAACCTTGAGGACTCTGTGTATAATTTATTTGTCTGCCAACTTTCTATTTTTACAATAGAAGGTTGAGCCATGAGGGAAAACAAACCCCAGAGAAGTTTAGTTACCTTAAGTTCTTCCAGGAGATCAAGAAATTTAGACATTTTCTATCTTTTGTTTAAAAAGAAAAATTTTTTTTTTGGCCTCCCTAATTCCATGAAAAATAAAAAGAATGAAAGAAATTGTGATTGACAGCGCAAAGACCTGGAGTTCAGGAGGCTCAGAGGAATGGGGGTGGGAGTGGAGGGGGTGTGTTTTAGGCTCAAATCAGAACCATTTAAGAAAAGAAAATGACGTGGTTGCAGAATGCAGGTTCTATAAGAACGGCTGGAAAATGAAAATGTCATTTCTTACAGAATTAATCCAATGCTGCACAACTGTTTGAGGATTCCTAAAAGTCCAGGTTGATGCTAATAAAGAGCTTACCTTCTGAAAGAATGGGGTTCAATGTTCCAGTGAGGTCAGGAAAAAGAAAATTAAGAAAAACCAGGCCCGGGAAAGCTGACGACGAGGCTGAGGGCAGGGGACAAAATGCTCAAAGAGCTGCTGAACCTGAAGCCACACCAAGCCAGCGGCGATGCTCAGAAAGGAAGGAGGAACTGCTGACTACAAGTGTCTCCTCCTGGAACAGTAGTGCCCAAAAGCTTTGGCTGGTATCTCTCCAAGTGTGGCCTACCCACCATGCCTTGGGATGGTGTTTGTTAAAATGCAGACTCCTGGGACCCGTCCTTGTCTTCCCGAATTAGAACCTTTCGGAATGAGAAGGTGGAATGTGCATTTTATAACATAGCCCAGGGGCACGTTATTCTCACGTCCCTCTCCAGTGCCCTCTTACGCAGTCGGACAATAAACACCAGGTCCCCGCTGTGTGTGGAGAAACATCCCAGGAGTGGTGTGGATGTGCTGCTCCAGAGCCTCACGCCTCACCTGTTCCCCTTCTCACAAGCAAAAAGCAGATTCAAATTGGGCAGATGGTGCATTGCCCAGACGCGGAAGAAGCGTCAAGTCAGAAGCAGGGCGAGAGGGCAGGTTCCCACAAGTATCAGAGAACCTCGGGAGAAAATGCTAAACAGCTGTACCCAGGAGGGAGACGAAGTGGTGGGGCAGGGGAGAGCCCCACTTCATGCCAGCGGGCCTGGGCCCTGCCTGCTCCTCTCCGCTACTCTGCCCCTTTCTCCCCCTCTTGGCTCCCCTCTCCCGGCAGAACCTCCCAGTCCCGCCCCAGCACCTGCAGGAGAACCCCAAGACCAGGACGCAGCAGGCTGGCTAACTAGCAAACCAAGAAGGCTGACCGCGGGTCTGGCCTTGACCACTGACTACCTTGTGCCTCCTCAGTTCTCTCAGCAAGAGCCCCCCTCCTCCCTCTCCCCGCTCCGCCCCACCCCCTCCTTTTACCCCCGTTCCCGTACATCTGTGGCCAAGCCCGTGCGTGGCCTTGGAGCCTGCTCTGCGGGATGCGAATCCCTGAGGAGAAAAGTTTCTGGAAAGCAAACAAAAGGCTTTTGTCGGAACCCGAGCCGGGGTGAGGCCGCAGCGGACCTCCCAGCTCGGGGCTGCGACGCCGGGGTCCTCTGTCACAGATGAGGGGCCCTCCTCCTCCCGGGACGCCCTTCCTAGAGAGGTCAGCCCGCCGCTGGCTCCCGGCTCCAGACAGAGTGCGATGCCTGCGCCACCCAGTGGGCGCCACGGGAACTGCACCCCGCGAGCCCGGCTCCCTCCCGCCGCTCACGCTGGACACCGAGACAGTTAAGAACAATGCCTGGCGCCGAGTAGTGCGCGGTGTTAGGTTGCTGTCATTCCTGTGCCAGGAACGAATCCACTTTTAGCGAAAGAAGAGACCGGAATGGCAGTAATATCAACAGCGCGGACGAAGACAGTAACACTACTATTTCGGCGGCGCTTGAAATTTTCCCCAGGGTCACGTTCTGGGCCAGCGGACTCTATCACAGCGCGTGGCAGAAGTGAGAGGTCTGCAGGACTATTACCAGTCTATGTCTTGGGGACCTTGAGGTCCATGTCTTAGAAGCATTCATTTATTCACTGAGCTGCCCTTGTCCTTTAAACTTCAGTCCCTGAAATCCGAAGGAAGCTACCCAGGAAACTGCACCCTCTTCTGCGGCCCGGGGAGCTCTCCTATGGGTCTCGGTGCTTTTTATCTTTTCGCCTCGGAAAAACAAAGGGATATTTTCCGCTGGCAACTTCTCCTACCTGTGGGGGCAGAGAAAGGCTCAGAGAGGGGAAGGGAGGCTTCGGAGAAGGGGAGGGTGTTGTGGATTTCACCTCCTTGCCCTGAGGGTGCTGCTTCCAGCCGGGAGGTGATAGAACACCTGAATCCATCGGGCTTGTCCTCCGCCCACCAGCCCTTGACATGGCCCCCTGGCTGATGTGGGAATAGGACAGTGGTACCTGGCAGCCAGAGCAGGACTCCTCCAGCCGACCAGGTCTGCATTCCCACACCTGAGGCTGCCTTGAAACTCTGGATACCTCCCCAGTGGGGTTTGGGAGCCTCACTGAACACCATTTGTAGAAAATCAAGTCATTGTGAAGACATGTGTGTATATATGTACGTATGTATGCTTCCTCACACCAGGTACTTGCATGACTTTCCCCAATACTTGTTCAAGTGTGCCCACATGTCTCCCCAGAGAAATTTCCCCTCACCACCCTAGGACCACAGCCCCTGATCCACCTCCTCTACTCTGGCATTATTCTAGGTAGAACAGGGTAATGGAGGGAACAACTGACTCTCAGAGCCAAGGAAGGGAAGGAAGTTGTAGAAGATGAGGTGTGGCCAAGGGCCAAAACAGGTGGGGTCCTGACAGCCATAGTAAGGGGTGTGACTTATGTTCTGAGTCTGAAAAGGAGGGATGTGATCTGATTTTACATTTTTTTTTTTTTTTTAGCTGCTCTGCATGGCTTGCAGGATCTTAGTTCCCTGACCAGGAACTAAGAAAGCACTAAGGCCTAAGCCCTGGACCACCAGGGTATTACTTTTTTTTTTTTTTTTTTCTGATTTACATTTTTTAAAGATCACTCTGGCTGCCATTTGGAGAACTGATGAGGAGAGTATGGCAATAACACGAGCAGGGAGACTGGTTAGGAAGCCATTGGAAGTGACGATGTAGCTTGGCCTAGGCCAGTAGCAATAGAGATGGTGGGAGGAGGTCAGATTTGGGATATGTATCTGAGGGTGGAATGGACAGGAATCGCTGATGGATTTGGATATGATGTGTGAGGGAAAGAGAGAAATAAAGGATCCTTTTCAGGGTTTTGTCCTGAGCAACTGGATGGATGACAACTCCTAACATGTACTGTTAGCCAGGCTAACTCTTCTGAACCCTTGGCATATTTTAAAGCCATTACAACTGGACAACAGGGGACTTCCCTGGTGGTGCAGCCAATAAGACTCCGTGCTTCCAATGCAGGGGGCCCGGGTTTGATCCTTGGTCAGGGAACTAGATCCCACATACATGCCGTAACTAAGGAGCCCGCCTGCCACAACTAAGGAGCCCATCTGCTGCAACTAAGACTCAGCACAACCAAATGAAAATAAATTTAAAAAAACTTGACAACACTCCTATGAACTAGGTGTTATTATTGTCCCCATTTTACAGAAGAAGAAATTGAGGCACAGAGAGTTTAATCCATTTGCATAGTTTCACATGGCTAGCAAGTGGAAAAGCTCGGATTTGAACGAACTCAGTGTTTAACTACTGCACAGCTCTTCCTCTTTATAAAAAAAGAAGTATGCCATTAACTGTGATAGGGAAGGCTTGGGGAGGAATGGGGTGTTGGGGGAGTATGAATCCAGGGTTCTGGCTTGCATGTGTTCAGAGGAGATGCCTTTCAAACGTCCAAGTTAGGTGTATGACACTGGTCCTGGAGACAGGGAGGGAGCATTTGGGGCTGGAGTACTAACCGTGGCAAGGAGAGAAGAGAGGTCTTGAATGGATGGTGATGGAAACTGATCTTTCAGTGCAGTCCATCAAGCCTTTGGGGCATCAGGAAGGTGTTGAGGAAATCTTGTTCTAGCAGTGCTTGTTTTCATCTGAAGATGCCATGAAAAGTTCTGACCTTGCTCCAGAAAAACTGCATGTGCACACATGCAACATCTTCCACACAATTTCAGGGTGTCCATGGGCCCTCAGGAGCCATCCATGGGCCATTCTGGTGTTACTGTCAAACCTCCCCTCACCCATCAGCAACAACCAGATGTTACCACATCCCATAGGGTCTGACAGCACCTCTGACCAAGTCTCCACAGGTCCCAGCAGCCTCTCTGGCTGCGTGAGGTGGCAGTTGCACCACTGGAAAAGCAGACTCGCTGGAGGGTAAGAATGGAGTCATTTTGGAATGGGCAGAGCTCCTCACCCACCCCTCCACCCCCGCAGGTGTTGCATCTATAAATGTTTGCTTTGGGTACGACCCCATGTGGAATAGGAGGATGTGCCCACACGAAGTCTTTTGCTCTTTCATTCGTCTCTAGGTGATGTTATTAACCTGGATATTCTCTAAGTTTAAAGACAAGAGTAGCTCATCGTGGGCCCTGGAGGCTGTTGCTGTTTGTTTAGGCTGCCCCAGCTTCCAGCACACCTCCTCTTTGGAGGGAACCCTCTTGTGTGAGTCTCGGCAGGAGGCAGGATCCATCAGGCCCTCTGGGAGTTGAAGGCCCAGGTGTTCCCCCATCTCCCCACCCCCACGGAGCTTGTGGGCTCCCCGTCCTGGCCCAGGCAACTGGGGGCTCTGACCTAGGATGGGAAAAGCGCAGGGACAGAAGAGAACTCATCTGGGGCTGTGGCAGCTCGACCAGAAGACCATCTGTGAAGGCAGCGTTCCGTGCCCAGTGGCAGCAGTCCTGGCAGTGGCATCCTAACCGTAGCGTGGCCTCAGCTGGGTCTCCTGCCTTGGGACGTCTCCCCAGTGTGGGTCTCCAGCTTCCCCGCTGATGACATCTGTGTGCATCCCCACATCCACTGAGGAAGCTCCTTCCGTGCTTAAGCCAGTCAGCCAGTTCCCTGCCCCCCGCCACCCGGGCTCTGCTGGAGTGGCTGTGCTGAGCTTTCAGATGCCGTCTCGCTCTGCCTACAGTAATATGTTTGGGGTTCTTCTCCCGGTCCCTGACATTAGGATTCCTAGCCTGTCAAAGCCTTGCTATGCAACGCCTGCCAGATCCCCACCCGTGTCCCTGAATGCCCATGCCTCACAGGAGGAGGGCTTCTATCCCAGCGAAGCCTCTGCAGGCGAGAGCCCCTATGTAGGTAGCAGCCAGCCCCCATCATAAAGGTTATAACTACCGCTGTCATGTCCCAGGGACAATGCTTTGACATTCCTGGCTCTATATGAGTCATCAAACCTCCCAGTCTCATGTCCCTGATATTTTTTTCTGACTTCACAAGACCAGCTGAGACTGGTAGTCCTCCTCCCAAGGAAGGCTGCAAGCCTCCAAGTCGGAGACTACGCTTGGAGGCCCCCAGCTTCTCCTGAGTGGGGCCTGGGCTATGGCTGGTGATGGCTGGGTCAGGATAGAGATGTCACAGCTTTTCCAAAGGCAGCAGATGACTGCAGGGTCCTCGGCACTGTGCTGGAATATACCATCCTTTTTGAGAAGGAAGGAAACCCAGCAGCTTCCGATTCACGACTGTGTCCTCCTGCAGACAGTATGCAGCTGAGGTGTCCAGTCGTAGTGTCTGTATGCTGGGCTCACATCTCGTGGCTACTGCCCCACCCACGGGCTGGGCAGAGCTTCCCTGGTACATGCTACTCACGGCCCCAAGGATTGTTGAAACCCCGAAACACTTCCATCCTGGGAGGTAAACAGCTGCTCCTCTGAGCCCACCCCCCAACCCAACTGTGACCTGCCCATCATTACCCTGGTCCTCCCCCAAGACCCCGCAGACCTCCCCATAACCCAGCAACTGGAGGGTCACAGCTGGCACAGACGCAGGGTTGGGCTGGTGGTTAAATATTTTGGGTATCACCCCGGCCCTCAGGGGTTCTCAGAGCCCATTTTCTCCTGACGTGTCTCCAGTCACCACCCACACGACTGCACAGTCCCACTACTTCTCACCCCCAAACTAATAGCCAGCCTGTCTTCCTCACCTGCTTCAAGTCCTTCCTTCTCCAGGGAACTGTCCTGATCCCATAGGCCACGGATCTTGCCCTCATACCCACATCACACTGCCTTCCTCCAGGCTCATATGGACCCAAGGACCATATGAAGATCCTTGAGAGTCTTAAACTTATCCTTGCCCAGTTGACGGGATATAGATTCCTGTCTTATTGTTACCTGGGGGCAGGTAAGTGATGCCAGGACCTCTTGGGCCAGGGCCAAAGAGGGGAAGGTCCCAGGAAGGCCAGGACATAGCGAATAGGACTGGCCTGAGAAGGGAAGCTCTTGAGAGAGGCCAAGCCGGAAGAACTCCAGGGCTAGGAGCCGTGAACAAGGCTGAGCCGGCCAGCGGTCAGAGCAGGTACACACGGGTGGGGCTGAGGCAAGCGGAAGGTCAAAGGGTGGGTCACACCCAGAGTGGAATGAGGCAGAGCAGAAGGAGGTGTGGTAGGTGATCAGCTGAGTCTCAACCCCTGCATGGGGGTGGGGCTTGGGCCTTGCTCTGCGCCACGGTGGATACCTGGGAATGGAACTTTGGAAACTCGAATCACATTTTCCCATAATGTGACATGATTGCTTAGAAACTACCTTCCTCAGCTGCCAGGGATCAGTGGCTTCTGACACAGACTTCATTTTTTCGTTCCATATATTTTTAATTGGTGTATAATTGCTCTACAGTGTTGTGTTAGTTTCTGCTGTACAACAGAGTGAATCAGCTGTATGTATACATGCATCCCCTCCCTCGTGGGCCTCCCTCCCACGATGACTTTAAATCTCTCTGTTCCCTGTCAGTTAGCTAGCTGAACTTTCTACGGTGGCACCGAGGAAGGTCAACATTCAGCGCCAGACCCAGGTCCCGAGGGAGGGATGTCGTTGCCGTGGAGATGGAATCTGGGCTTGGCGCTGCTGGCTTGGCCGCTGGGTGTTCCTGGGGTTGACTCACAGCCCAGCCCAGAGCAGGAGGACATCCTTGTGGACCCCAAACCTTTCCTTCCCCAGCTTGAGCCAGACCATGACTTCTGCTGGCCAGCTCTTTACCCTTGGTACCTGCTATGTGCCACCAAAACCTGGAGCCCCGGGAGCCCACAGCCAAGCCCACAGGAGCCAACCTTTGGCCTCCTTGGATCTCAGCCACACCCCAAAGACCCAGAGAAAAGTGACTCAGGTTGGACACAGTGGCTCCCAATGACCTCAAGTGACTCAAAGACAACAGAATGAAGTTGACACCCGGTGTTTCACTTACCAGCTCGCTTTGTCATTTAGCCGGCAGTGACTGCCATCATTACCCAGCAGGTTTATCCAGCTATTTAAATGTGGGCAGGCTGGCTAAAATCCTCTCACTCTGGCTGCGTGTCAGGATCAGTCACCTGGGGGAGCTTTGGCAATCGCTGAAGCCTCGGGCCTCCTGCAGAGATTTAATGGGGCCAGGGTGGAATCCTGTGCATCTGTGTGTTTCCAGAGCTTTCCAGGTGATTCGAATGTGCAGCCAGGTTTGAAACCCATGACTCTAACATTTGATTCTGTTGGGGAGAAGGATGCTAAACTGACATACTATTTCCACCCCCAACACGGCCGTGACCACATCTGCAGCCTGGTCCATGCCCTCGGCTGGTGGGCCTCTGGTGTGAACTGAGCTATGCTCATTTCTGACCCATAATTCTTTTTTTTTTTTGGCCACACAGCATGGCATGTGGGATCCTAGTTCCCCAACCAGGGATCGAACCTGCGCCCCCTGCGGTGGAAGCACAGAGTCTTAACCACTGGACCGTCAGGGAAGTCCCCCATAATTGTCTCTGTATCCAATTCTTTCTCCTTCAGTTTTCAAAACGTTTATGTTTCTGCTTCATTCTCTGGACTGTGAGTTGAGAGTCTCATTCTATAGAACACTTCTGAAGGCAAATTATTACGTTACAAAAAAATCTAGTCATGGGAAAGTAGGTTGAGAAGGAAACAAGAAACGTCAGCTTATTGTTCTTAGACAGTTACGGATCCTTTACCTACACTCTGTTTTGTTTTGCTTATATGTTTTTCTTACATCAACACTTTGTTATAAATCTTTTGTTTGTCTGTCTTAGCTTTTTAATTTTTGAGACTTTTGAACATACACCAAAGTAGACAGAATGCTATGATGAGCTATCACACACCCGTCAAACCCCAGCAACGTCCAAACTGGCCCCATCCCCCCCACTCTCAACAATTTAGCCCGTCTTCTGTTATTCTGAAGCAAATCCCAGATATCATACTATTTCATCTGTAAAAGTCTTAGTAAATCACTCAGAAAGAACTCTTTTTGTATCGTAACCAGTAATTCCTGGTGTTCGAATTCCCCAATTGTCTCAAAATTATCATAAATGGATTTTTAGAAAAACAGTTTGAATCAGGGTTTAAATAAGGTTCACCTGTTGCAATTGGCTGCTATAACTTTTGTTTTAATCTATAGGTTACTCCTGTCTTTTTTTTTTTTTCCTCTCTCAATTTGTTTGTTGAAGACACTGGGTTGCTTATTCTGTAGATTTGTCCACAATCTAGATTTTGCTGATAACCTTCCTATGGTGTAATTTTACAGGATCTCTGTCCCTATTTTTCCTGTAAATTGGTACTTGGATCTAGAGCTTAATCATATTCAGGTTTGGTTGCAGTAGTGGGATATTTTTCCAACAGGAGGCACCTGATGTCTGTTTGTCTCTTTCCGTGATATTAGATGCTGCAGATTCAATGCCTGAATCTTTTGAAATATCACTCTTTCAAAATAGTCATATCTGATTCTATCATTTTCTCCTTCATAGAGGTATTCCTACTTATAAATAAAGGAGGAATAATAGAATCAGATATTACTGTTTATCTACTGTTTGACACCCAGGATAATTGCTTGATTTCCTCCCTTTATTTACCATTTTCAAAACAATGAATTGCTTTCTTACCATCCTCCAATAGTGAACAATCAGAGTTTAGTTTTTAGTATTACTATGAATTCATGGATTTTTAACACATTTGATGTGTTTCAATTCGTTGCAGTTAATATTCTTACTGATGCTCAAGTGGCCCCATTTTTTTTTTTTTTTTTTTTTTTTTTGCGGTACGCGGGCCTATGGCTCATGGGTCTAGCTGCTCCGCGGCATGTGGGATCCTCCCGGACCGGGGCACGAACCCGTGTCCCCTGCATCGGCAGGCGGACTCTCAACCACTGCGCCACCAGGGAAGCCCAAGTGGCCCCATTTTGATCAGCGGGAGTCTCTTCCAGTTGGCTCCTGAATCTTTTAAACATTACTTGAGAAGACTTGTACATTTTCTGCTTAGACCTAGAATCAGCCATTTCTCCCAAAGCTCTGATGCCTTTCGGTGGGAAATGGTATTTGGAGACCTCACTTTGGACATGCAAAGTTGACATATTCTTTTATCTGACCAAAGTGTTCCCAGATTTCAGTTTCTCTATCCTGGTCTTAGAGTTAGAGTAGGTATTGGCTTTAGTTCTGAGGCCACTAGCACTGAATCCACAAATGCTGATGCTCACTAGGTGGGGAGAGACAAAGACAGTCGTAAGGTGTAGGCAGCAGGTAGAGGGGGAGGCAGGTGGGGGAAACCTTCTAGACCAGCGGTCCCCAACCTTTTTGGCACCAGGGACCAGTTTCATGGAAGACAATTTTTCCACGGCCAGGGCGGGGTGTTGGGAACCCCTGTTCTAGAGCAGTGTTTCTCAAATCTTAATGTGCGTGCGAATTACCTGGCGATCTTGTTGAAAGGCAGTCTGATTTAGCAGGTCCGCGGGGCATGAAATGTTGCACATCTAAAAAGCCTCCGAGGGATACAGGGATGCTTGTCCACGGTCGCACTCTGAGCGGCCAGGCTCTACAAGCAATAAGCAGTAAGTGGGATATCAGCACTAAATGCTAAAGGAGCTCAGAGCAGGGGTGAGGGAGCTGTCATAGAGGAGGTGGCATTTTTGCTGTGACTTTTTTTAAAAATCAGGAGCCACAGCAACAGAGAAGTGGCATCTTCACTTTTAAATTAAAAAAAATTATTATTAAGGTATAACATTCATAGATCGAAGGGAACAAATCATAAGTGTACCGCTTGATCCAGTTTTTGAGATAAAATTCACACACCATAAAATTCACCCCTTTGAAGTATACACTTCAGTCATCTTTCACACAGTCACAGAGTTGTATAATCATTGCCACTAACTAATTCCAGAACATTCTCAATATACCCCCAAAGAAATCCCATATCCATTAGCACTCATTCTCCACTTCCCCCTCCCCCAGACCCCAGCAATCACTAATCTACAATATTTTCTATCTCGGTGGATTTGCCTGTTCTGGACTTTTCCTATTAATAAAATCATACTATTATATATATAGTCTTTTGTGACTGGCTTCTTTCACTAAGCATAATGTTTTCAAGGACCATTCATGCTATAGCATGTATCAGTCCATCATTCCTTTTTATGGTTGAGTAATATACCATGGTATGGCTGGGTCACACTTTGTTTGTCATTCATCACCAGCTGATAGACATTTGGGTTATTTCTCTCTTTTAGCTGTTATGAATAATGCTGCTATAAACACTCACACACACGTTTTCTGTGTAGCACATATTTTCGATTCTTTGGGGTGTATACCTAGGAGTGGAACTGCTGGGTCATAATGGTGACTCCATTAAATTTTTGAGGAACTGCCGAACTGTCTTCCAAAGCAGCTGCACCATCTAACATCTGCAGTTTGATGCATAAATTTTTATACATAGCACACACCCATATCGCCATCACCCAGATGAAGAAATAGGATGTTATCAGCACTCTAGAACCCTCCCCTGACTGAACCTCTAGTTTGACCTCTGTCACCATTGATGGCTGGGACTTTGAGAGGTAGAACTGGGGAAACATTTCCACAACGAACCAGGCAGGGCTTTAAATCCAGCTTTAAATCCTTCCATGTGGACAGGTACGCACCTCTTCCTGTTGTACCAAGGCCTGGTGAGCAAAGAGGTTTCCTCCCTCCTCACCTCACTTCCTGCACAGCCAGTGGACCCTTTCAGAGGAATAACAAGTGGCAGGTTTGGGATCCTCTGGGAGCCTCGGGAGCAGCTGAAGTGAGGAAGCAATGTGCCTGATGCCCAAGATTCATTCTGAAGGACAACTTCAGCCCGAAGCACCCTGGTTAAGCCTGCTGTGTGGCCCGTGGCTGCGATGGAGGAGTCTGCCTTTGCAATGGTCCTGTCACCATCCTCCCTGCCCCCTTAGTGTCCCCTTACCTCCCACCAGCAGGCCCTCCAGACCCCAGCCCGCCCATAGCCGCCGAGGCAGGACTTTCTGAGCAGGTCTCTGGCCATCAGGGAACCGTGCAGGGCAGCGGGCAGCACAGCCTTCTGTTCTGCGGCCAGAATCTGCAGAGTGTGCTCGGCCAAGCGATGCTCCCGGGAGGTGGCCCTTGCAGAGGCAGGCCTGGTGCTGCCACAGTGAGGCCCCGGCCCCGGGAGGCCCTTTCTCCTACCTCAGTGGTTCTCCTGCATCCAGCCCTGCAATCCATCCTTTTCCCCTAAACTGGCCTTCTCCCTCTGGCCTTCTCCCAGCACACACAGGGAATCACACACACGCACACACACACACACACACACACACACACACACACTCAAAACTGCTCAGAGAGATTAATCTCTGACCTGCAAATCTTTTATTGCCAATGACCTTTCCATACTAGCACCCACCCCCGCCCTGGAAGTCCCTCCTGCCAGCTCCTCTAAGAGACTGTGTGAGACACCCCTTGGCAGGTGCTCCGGCCTTTCTCTCAAAATACCACCCCCGACACAAACAGCCTGAAATTGTCACGTCCCTCCAGCCCACTGTCTGGGAATCTACCACTCAGAGGTGAATTTGGGTAATCTTGAAAAGATACACATGTCCCTGGGAGGATCAATCTGCCATATATCAGGGTGCGTTAGCTTAATGGATTACTCAGCTGCCAACACGGAGCTGAGAAGGGCAGCTGCAGGCCTGGGGGTGTGGACGGCGAGTGGAGGGGTAGAAAACTCTGGAGCATGGCCTCCACGACGGGCAGCGTGGGCTGGGGCGTGCTGCAGGAGCTCTGGGAGTGCCCCATGCAGTCCAGGGCTCTGGAGAGGCTAAGTCCCAAGTCAGGGTCTAGAAAGGGAAATGGGAGGAAGCCAAAACGAACTTTTTAAGGTTCCATATTTTATATGCACCAGGCAGGGGTTGGAAGCCAAACTGCCTTCCTCTTCCCCGGGGTCCCCTCGCTCTTCCCACACTTTCTTTCCTCTCCTCCACGCTACCCTTCCCCTATTTCTTTCCTCTGACCCTAGAACAGAAAGTAATCTCATTAGTTCTCTGATTTGAAAGTCTTTAGGGGGCTAGCCTTAGAATCTAACTATTGTTATGCCACCACTTTTTGGGAAAATTGCATGGTCTAGCCCTGTGCCTGGCTCAGCAGGTGCTCGACCAATGCTGGTTAAGTAAATAAGGGAGTAAAGGAAAGTCACTTCATTGTGAATCCCAAATGCCAGACTGGGCGGTGGCCTTTTGGAACCGATCCCTATGTGGGTGATCACTGGCTTGCCGGTGGGCACAGATCAGAGGTGTCAGGTGTCCTGGGCTCCCACAAGATTCCAAAGATGAAGCTGGGGTGGGACCCGGGACCCAGATCCCTAATCTTGTGTGATTTCCTTCCTTGTGTCTTTGCAGCTTTTCCTCTGGAGAGGTCAGTGGGGCAGGGACTGATGGGGTCACAGTGCCCTCTGCTGGTCAGTTTTCGTAGTCGGTTTTTACATACTTGGGTTTACATTTATGTTTACTCTTGTTTTGAATGGGCTTGGGAGAGGCTGGAAGGGTGGGTTTCTGGTTTTATTCCAGGCCCACTCTTCATGAATGTCAAGACTGAAGGTGGCGCTCAGTGATAAAAATAGATGTCAGGGTGGGCTCCCAGGCATTAATAATTTAATTGACAGTAGGTTTATATTTTTTTTGCAGTACGCGGGCCTCTCACTGTTGTGGCCTCTCCCGTTGTGGTGCACCGGCTCCAGCCGAACAGATTCCGACCGCTATGGCTCACGGGCCCAGCCGCTCCGCGAAATATGGAATCTTCCTGGACCGGGGTACGAACCCGTGTGCCCTGGATCGGTAGGCAGACGCTCAACCACTGCGCCACCAGTGAAGCCCTGACAGTACATTTTGTTTCTGTTTTAACAACCTCCCTGGCCCGAGTGCCTAAGTGTCAGGTGGAACTAGCTTCTGCTTCAGTCTCAGTGCTGCATCTCTGATGCCAATGGGTTCTCTCACATGCTTTTAAGAGGCACGGGTCTGGTTTTCCCTGAGTGAGCTGAGAGACCTTCCTCCAAGAAAGAGAAGCAACAGTGCCCACAGGAGGACTGGCTCCTGGACAGAGGTGGCATTGAGTTTTCCCTCCTCATCACGAACCTTGGTTCCCCCCAAAGCCCAGCAGATACTAAAGAGCTCCTGGGTCGAGGGGTAGCAGGCAGGAGAACCACCCACAGGGGTAAAGAACCCAAGGCCACTAACCCAAACTGCGGCAGCCCCTTGCTCAATGAAGCCCCCTATCTTCCATACACCTGCTGGCCCAGCATAGAGCACTGCTTCTCAGACTACAATGGACACTGGAGTCACCTGAGAAGTCTTGTTAAAATGCAGGTCCTGATTCAGGAGGCCTGGCATATAGCCTGAGACTCTGCATTTCTAACAGGCTCCCAGGTAATGCCAATGCTGCTGGCCCAGGGACACACGGGGAGATTCTGACATCAGAATGCTCGGGTTCAAACTCCAGCTCTGCCACTTATTCTGTGACCTCAGACAGATTACTTTCATTACCTTCTCTCTCTGAGCCTGTTTCAACCTATACAAAATAGGGAGGATGACCATTTAAATGACTTCATAGAAAGACAGACAGAATGATTTCATGCGGGAATCGTAAGAATAAAATGAAACAGTGCAGGTGAAGATCTTAGCGCAGAGTCTGCAGTGCCCAGTACATGGCAAATATCTTTATACTCATGTGTCCGTTCAGCAAGTCCCTGTCAACTCCCTGCTATGCACTTGGCACTGCCCTGGGCCCTGCCGTAGAGCAGTGACGGAAACACAATCTCTGCTCTCAAGGAACTCACATCCGAGCAGAAGAAGACAGACCACAAGTGAAATGGATAGTATGTAAGTCAGTGCTAAGTGAGTTGGAGAGGAAAATAAAGCAGAGTAAAGAGGATAAGGAACGCTGGAGGTGGGGATATTGTTGTTTGTACAAATGGGGAAAGTGCCACTGAGAAGGTAACTTTGAGGTGACGGCCACACGGATAGCTGAGGAAGTGGGCAGGAATGTCTGTGAGTGCAAAGGCCCTGAGGCAAGAGTGTACACGGTATGTGTGAAGAAGAACAAAGAAGCCAGTGTGGCTAGAGCCCAGAAAGTAAGGGGGAGAATAGTATGTGAGTGTGAAGGTAGCAGGGTTGATGCCACAGGCCATTGCAAGTATCAACTTTGGATCCTGCTCTGAGAGAAATGGGCGAACACTGGAAATTCTGAGCATAAGAGCAACGAGATCTAAGTGACATTCTAAAAGGACAAGTTTGGCTTGTTGGGGATAGACTGCAGGGGCTCCTTCTCTACTCCAGACCACTGTAATTCCTCAGAGGAGAGAGGAGTGTGCAGAGACCCCTGGTAGCAGTGGTGGGAGAATACGTATCGAATAAGGGTCACTCATGGGTAAAAACATAAAGCCATTTTCATTTTGTTTTCTATTGTCCTTTTAAATTGTCCTTTTAGTGGTGTTAATTCGTCCCCTTCCTCTGGATGAACACATAGCCAGGGCATGACTTCACTGGCCACTCCCAGGAAAGAGAAAGGTCCAAGGTGCTTCCCATCAGAAAGGATTTGGGGAGATCTTACCTGACTTTGTTCGTAAGGGTCCTTCCTGGGCCACCTTTCTCTTCCTTAAAAAAAGAAAAATGTTATTAGTTTTATTATACAAACAATGCATGTTCCTTGTAGAAACTTTAGAGATTATAGATAGGCACAAAGTATGACATAAATTGTCATAATCCTACTACTCAGAGAAAACCACTGCTGTTACTCTATCCTTGTATATATCCTTCTAAGTATTTTCAGTTCATGCAGGCCTCCCTATGTGCACACACACAAACACACACACCAAATTTTTACCAAAAATGGGTTTATACTTTATTTCATAACTTTTTTTCATTTAACATTATATCATTAACGTCTCTTGATGGCATTAAATATATTTCAACAACATATTATTCTTAATATCAGTGGAGCATTCCATTTTATAGATGTGCCACAATTTATTTAACCAACTGGTGTCCACTTATGTTGTTTCTGATTTTTAAATATGTATATCATAAATGACTCCATGATGAGTATCCTTATAACTAAATCCTAGTGACCATCTGTAATGTTTTCCCATCTTTTAAAGCATCTGATATGTATCACTTAATTGCCCTCAGAAATATTGTATGGATTAGACTCATATTGGAGTTGCTCATCTCCCCACAAACTCATCATCCATAAAAAAAAAAAAAACCTTCTTGGTCACGTTTAAAAGCTGATATTGATAAAAAAGTGTCAGGTGGGCAGAACCTTGCACCATTCTGCTCCATCACCTGCTGAAGGCATATTCTTCACCTTCTGAGTTCTCTAGAGTTGGAATTGGGGTTGGGCTTTCAGACTCATTGTTCATTCTCCAGAAGTGAGATTTTTTTTTTTTTTTCTGGTACGCGGGCCTCTCACTGTTGTGGCCTCTCCCGTGGTGGAGCACAGGCTCCGGACGCGCAGGCTCAGCGGCCATGGCTCACAGGCCTAGCCGCTCCGCGGCATGTGGGATCTTCCCGGACCGGGGCACGAACCTGCGTCTCCTGCATCGGCAGGCGGACTCTCAACCACTGCGCCACCAGGGAAGCCCCAGAAGTGAGATTTGATTTCTGTTTGGTTGTGTTTTGATCTAATATAGAGGGAAGTACCAAAGAGTCCCATTGATCACACGTATAGGAGGGTAAATGACCTTTCAAATACTGAAGGGGGTTCAGGGAGGCTCTAGGGGTCCCTGGAGCCAGACAGGGCAGCTCCCCTTAGGAAGATGGGTGGGTAACCCATTGTCATGGAAATGGATATACTCAGACCTGTTGCATCTGAGAGAGATGGGGCTCCCGTCTGTGGTGGTGGACACCTGAGCCCATCCTCACCCACCTTTTGGGGCTGGCTGCGGCCTGTGACCGAGAGAAGGGAAGCTGTGAGTGGGGGTCATGCCAGGGCCCAGGGCAGTGATGGGAATGGATGACACAGCCTGGCCTCCTCCTGGGCCCAGCCCTGCCTGCCTGATGGCTGCTAAATGACGCACCCTCCTGTTTCTCTGGTGACTGCTCGAGTCAGGGCCTGGGGCTGCAGCACCTGTTACCTGCGCGTGAGCTAGGGTAAGCCGCTTACCCCTCACCTGCTGGAATCAGACACCGAGGTTACAGGGTGGGATGCTGTGTTACAAGGGACCACTCTGTACTCTAGAACAGGCAGTCCCAATCCCCATACCATTTTTATAATTTCTTGTTGATTGATTTCCTAATATACACATCCTTCCTCCTCTCAGAACATTTATTTTTTAAAATCGGAGTAGATCAAAATTCATTTTATTGCAGACCTGGTTCTGACTGGAGGCGGGATGGAGAATTGAAGCCTTTTAATCTGAAAAACACAGTTCTGACCTCATCATCATTGTTCTCAGAGCAATTTTTTTTAAAGAATTGAATTCCTCTGCATGTGCTCTCATCTAACTCTCATTACACCCCCTTTGAATTAGGTGTGGTTATGCCCTCTTCACCCACTTTGAATTAGGTGTGGTTATGCCCACGTTCCAGATGGAAAAGCAATCTGAGAGGTGAAGTGACTTACCTGCGACCACGCCACTGATTCATGTCCAGATCCAGCTGACTGCCTTCTATCTCATCTTATTGCCCTTGGAAATACAGCTAGCCCCAGAGAGCCACAGAGCACTGGCCCAGGAGTCAGAAAACCTGGGTTCTGGTCCTGGCTTTGCTATAAATGGGCTGTGTGCCTGAGGGTACCTCACTGCACCTCTCTGGGCCTCAGAATCCTCACTGTAAATTGAAGAGATTTGACCAATCTCTGACATTCCTTCTAACCGTGGGGCCTCAGCTCAGGCTTGTTAGGTGGAAACAGAAAGCCACTCTGCTTAAACAGAAATGTGCACCTCGGTCCAAGGGTCCAGAGGCTTTCATGAAGCCAAGGCAGGGGCCAGCACCAGCCCAGCAGGGCCTGAGCCAGACAGTGGCTCTCCCAGCTCCCTCTGCGGAACTGCACGAGTCTCCACTTCTCTCAGTCCCTCTGTTTCATTCTTCTCTCTCTGCAAAGTGATTTATTTATTTTTTCTGTAGATCTGCGTCTTTGGCCAATGGTGGCAGAGGCCTCTTCAGCTCCCAATTATAAGTCCAGTTCTGGGGGCCAGCTGAGTCTCACCAAATTCCAATTTCAAATTCCTAGGGAAAGAAATCGATTGGGCAAGTTGAGTTGCCTGTCCACCTTGCTTGGATCAATTGGATGCTGCCGCACAAAGCAGAAATGGTGGCCCAGGTCAGGCCAATGCCCCCCAAGAGGCTCTGTACGCGGGACAGGAATAGCATCTTTGGGAGAAGACACAAGGTTAAGTATAATTCCCTTCCAGATGACATGACATTGAGACCTACAGAAAAAGCACAAGCTCACCAGCAAAGCTGGCCCAAGAGCACATTGGCAGGAATGGCAGGCTGTGGCTCCCCAGACATCCATTCCCAAGGGCAGACATGACAGCCAGGCAGAACTATCCCCCCCAACACACAGTGTCGTCCTTCTGCTGCCTCTGAGTTGGATGACATGGAACTAGGGCACGGGGGAGCTTGGAAAGGGTCAAGGGACAGGGACTGCAGAGACCACTGCCACCAGTCCTTGGGGGCTTGATTAGCAGTGTACCATCATTTGCACAAAAAAAGACTCAGCACTTCAGCTGATCCTGACAGCCCTGTGTCCTTGATGACCTTGTCTCAGTTCTTAAAACTGGCACGTGTGGGAATTCCCCGGCAGTCCAGTGGTCAAGACCCTGGGCCCGGGGGTTCCTCCCATTGTCCAACATACATGCGCGCGTGCGCGCACACACACACTCACACTCACACGCACACTTCTGGGATCACGCAGAATGGCATCTGATATCTTCAGGGCCTCCCTTCCTCTCTTTTGACCTGGGACATTTTCAGAACCAGGTGAAGAGGAGGGAAGCAGGGATGAGGGGGGAAGGATCATCCTTAGGAAGACCCTAAGGATGACCTGAAGAATTTTCCACCAAACCATCAGGAAGCAAGAAGAGAGGTTGGAGTCTGAAATACACTGATTTCAATCCAAAACAGTGACACTCCTTGCACACTCAAGTTTCAGGCTGATAGTCAACGCTTTGACTCCCGCTTTGGCTTTAAATGAAGATTTTACTCTCTGGGTAGAGGGAGACAAGGGCAGGGTGGTATGCAAGAGGGCAGCAAGCATTTGCTGTGCAGCTCAAGGAGTGGGGAGAGGCTGAACCGGAGCCGCTCATAGGTCCTGCGGTGACACTAAGTTGGAACTACGTCCTCAGTCACACAGGAGTTGAAGCACAGATAAATCAGAAAGCATGTCCAGATGCCGAGGGTGAAAAGGATGCCCAGGCCTGGTATGGAAGTTGCCTGTTATGTGGGGAGAAAGTCAGGAGCCTGAGGCAAGGTCAGCTCAGCAACTGGCAAGGCACCCTCCACTCCACGGGGGCCTCTAGGCAGCAGCCTCCAGGCTGGGCTAAGCAAGTCCTCCTTCGTGTGCCACGTCCTCTAAGGCTGAGTGGATGTGATGTGGGGCAGAGCCTGCATAACCATAACCACGGGTGAGATTTGATGGGAATGCACCCCTGAGCACACTGCCTTTGGGAGGACGGGGCACCGGATTGAGATAAGGGGCTTCCATGGATCTACCTACCGCTGATTGTAGTTGTTCTTTGGGGGCACACAACAAACATTTCTCCTATGGAGGACAGAAGCGGCACCAGAAAGATCATTTTTCCCTGGTCCAAGATGGCCAGGCTGCTGGGCACCTCATCAGGTCTTGCTATAGGAAAGGACAGAACAATACAGTTGCACTTGGGAACAGGTGCATCCAGGGTGGAGTCCTACTTGGTCATGGTTTCGGAATCACCCCAGGCCTATAGGGCAAGACCCCAGAGAGGACTCAAGACTAGGGAGGCATCCTGGGGCCAGGAGAGGAGTGGAACCAGTGCTTTACAGCAAGAGGTAAGAGAGTGAGAGAGCCCAGGGGAGGTCGGGGGGAACAGAAACCCAGGGGTGTAACACTGGGGCAGGGGCAGGGAGGGCTTCATTACACAGCAGGTATCACATTGGTGAAGGGAATCCATTGGATCTTTTTTTGGTTGTTGTAGTGCCGTCATCTTTTTGTGAAGGGCAAGTGGTACTCCATCAGCTCCATCCATTTTCTTCCGCCGGATCTGTGGGTCTGTGTCCATCTTTCCTATCAGCCTGAGTTCTTGCTGCTCCTTTGGTCCTCTCCTGAGAGGACTGGGGAGTCAGGGAGGGGCAGAACTGGGGAGATAATTTTCAACAGGAAAGGAGATAACCGGTAGCATGGTTGGCCGTGGAAGGCCTTGACTACAAGCCACTGGGGAAGAGAAACCAAGAGAGCTCCTTGAAGGGTCTGGGAGTCCACTGAACCCCGAGGACACTTTGCAAAGCGAAGGGAGGAGATTCTTTAGGGTTGAGGAGAGACGGGTGCAGGTTACACTCACCGCTTGCTATTCTTCTGTATATTTATTAAAACATCCATCTCCTCATCCACATCCTTTTGCATTTCCTTCAAGAGAGAATTCAAAGCTAAAATCATCATCATGAAGGGCTTTTGAAGTTCCTTTTCCTGCCTCACTCTGCAGACCACTCAGAGACCACCGCAGCATCTTACTTCCTCAAGAATCCTCACCAGCCCTGGGTAGGGTGGCTCATCAGGATGTGCCTGACACGTGCTACCCCTCCCTGTGACCTCACCCATTCCATAGTGAAGCTGAAGCACAGGCAGAGTCATTGGGGGCTTGTCCAAAGTCTCCATGTGAGTCAGAGGCCAGGATCTATTTTACCTGATCTCACACTTGAATAAAACCCTTAGCTGCCTTGGTTCAATGCCTATGCAATCTTCCCCGGTGGCGCAGTGGTTAAGAATCCGCCTGCCAATGCAGGGGACACAGGTTTGAGCCCTGGTCCGGGAAGATCCCACATGCCACAGAGCAACTAAGCCCGTGTGCCACAGCTACTGAGCCTGGGCTCTAGAGCCCAGGAGCCACAACTACTGAGCTTGCGAGCTACAGCTACTAAGCCCCACACTCCTGGAGCCCGTGTTCCACAACAAGAGAAGCCACTGCAATGAGAAACCCACGCACCACAACGAAGAGTAGCCCCCGCTCGCCACAACTAGAGAAAGCCCGCGCACAGCAGCAAGGACCCAACACAGCCAAAAATAAATAGATAAAGTAAACAAATTTATAAAAAGAAAACAAACCCCGTGACCTCCCCCCCAAAGACGTTTCTGACACCAGTGTTTTGACCCCTGCCATGTACGTAGATCCTGTGTATCTGCGTTTGTTCCATATTTTACCCAACTCCTGGCAAAAATGGTCAACGCAAAATAAAGTAGACAGTAGCTCAAATGGCACCTCACAGTTATTATTAAGAACTGAAATAATAATAAAATCTTCTTGGCAAATCTTAGATCCGTAAAATTTGACCTGGAAAAATTGGATAGAAATAGTGGTCACAAAGAACTTCTAAGATGGTGACAGTATTAGTGACAATATCTGTTAAGGACAAAAACAGGGTTGGATTGAATATCACAAAATATAAATGAAAAATAATTTGCTTTGGGGCTTCCCTGGTGGCACAGTGGTTGAGGGTCTGCCTGCCGATGCAGGGGACATGGGTTCGTGCCCCGGTCCGGGAAGATCCCACATGCCGCGGAGCGGCTGGGCCCGTGAGCCATGGCCACTGAGCCTGCATGTCTGGAGCCTGTGCTCCGCAACGGGAGAGGCCACAACAGTGAGAGGCCCGCCTACCGCAAAAAAAAAAAAATATAATAATAATAATAATTTGCTTCTAGGAAAACCATTTTAATAAAAAATGAAAGATCTGGGGAGAGTTTACTGATCTGGGGTAGAAAATTGATCAAGGAATTACACCGTCAGGATGGAAATGATTTCCAAAAAATATCTTCTTGAAAAGCATTTAAAAATGTTCGTATACATTTTGAATAAGACATTTGTATTTGTAAATAAAGTCAAATATCCTTGAAGTCAATATTCCCCCAGGTCTAAAACATCAGAGTCAAAACGTCCCATATTCTTAAAAGTCTCACCATCACTTCAAACTCATCACGTTCCAAACTGACCTCTTCACTTTCTCTTCTAAATTAGCTGCTTCCCAACTAGCGTGTCACTGTCACCACTTTTTTCTAATCGTCCAGATTAAAACTTTGGTGTTATCATGCACGCTTGCCTCTCCTTCATTCTTTATACTGACTCAATCACCAAGAATGTTGTCTTTCCTTCGCTGCATCTTTCAGATTTTTACCCTTTTCCTTCTGTTTCTACACTTGGTCCAGCTTTCTTCACCTTGAGCAGAGATGCGGCTTCCAGTTTGATATTCTTGCTCCAGACGGCCCCCACCGACTCCCCCGGCGCCCCCAGGCCACCTTGCAAGCAGCTGCCAGCTCAGCTTTCTGAAGTGCTGCTCCTAGCATGTTCTTTGATTAAGAATCTCCAGAGGCCTCTTACTGCTTACACAACCAAGTCCCAACCTGTCTGCCTGTCTTTCAGAAGCCTTCATTATCCACCGCCTTTGTGCCCATTCCATTTTATTTCTCACAGTTTCCCCCCATGATCCCTCTTTTATGACCGATCTCCCCACTGACTGAGAAGCTTCGCGTTCATCCTGCTTCCATGCTGTGTGCAAGCTGTTCCCGTGCCCAAAATAGCCTCCTTTGTGCCTTGTGATACCCAGTCCTACCCACTAACAAAACACTTACTGTGTTTGCATTTTGATATAGAAATAAGACATGCCCTTTGCAGAAAATTTGGACAATACAGAGGAATATAAAAGAAAAAATTAATCTCATCACCTTTCAATAACAGCAATTAACCCTTTTGGTACATTTCTTTCCAGTCTTTTTTCTATATATTTACTTACCAATTTCTTTTCACCTGTTGAGATCAGCCTGTATATATTACTTGCATCTTGCTTTTTTACTTCTCATTAAAAGTATTCTTTCTAAATTCTGTCTCCTATAGTGAATTTTCATTATATAGATGTATCGTAATTCTATTGGCTATTCCTCTACTTTTGAAAATAGTGGTTGTTTACAATTTTTTGCTATTATAAATAATCCTGTGATGAACTTCTTTTTATATATATCCATGCTGGCATTTCTGATTATTCTCATAGGTTAAATTCTGAGAAGTCAAGGAGTTGATAAGTCATGGAGTTTTGATATTTTTGATACCTATTGTCTAATTCCGTTTTAGTTTTGTACAATCTTGTACTCCAATCAGCAGTACAAGAGCATTCTTATCTTGCTTTATAATTGTCATAAATTACAACTTGGCTTATTTGAATGTGGCAGTTATCTAAGTATTGTTTTCATTTGCAGTTATTTGATTACTCATGAGGTAAAACTTGTTAATATATTTATTGCTTTTTAGTAAGATTCCCCTCTGTGGACTGTTCACATATACCCTTTTCCCATTTTCCTAGTTGGTTCTTATTGATTGTGTGAGCTTTGTAGGTTACAGATAAAAAGTTTTTTTCTATGTCTATCATATTTGTGGAAAATTATTTCTCCAAAACTGTTGCTTACTTTTTCACTCTGTGTATGGTGCTTTTCTGTTATAATTTTTAAATTTTTTGTATTGTTAAACATTAACAATATTTCCTTTGTGATTTCTTCCATTGTAATTATATTTGGACCATCCAGTTAAATACATACTTCTTATTTTTATTTTTAAAATTCACTTTATATACTATTTCAGTTTATAGTGTTAACTGAGTTAAGCTTTTCCCTTATATAGTCAGGCAATATTCTTTTTTTTTTAAATTAATCTTTATTGGAGTATAATTGATTTAAAATGTTGTGTTAGTTTTTGCTGTACAGCAAAGTGAATCAGTTATACCTATACATATATCCACTCTTTTTAAAATTATTTTCCCATATAGGTCACTACAGAGTATTGAGAAGAGTTCCCTGTGCTATACAGTAGGTCCTTATTAGTTATATACTTTAATATAGTAGTGTATACATGTCAATCCCAGTCTCCCAAATTATCCCTCCCCCCACCACCATTTTCCCCCCTTGGCGTCCATACATTTCTTCTCTACATCTCTCTCTATTTCTGCCCTGCAAACCGGTTCATCTGTAGCATTTTTCTAGGTTTCACATATATGCATTAATATACAATATTTGTTCTTCTCTTTCTGACTTCACTCTGTATGACAGTCTCTAGATTCATCCATGTCTCTACAAATGACCTAATTTTGTTCCTTTTTATGGCTGAGTAATATTCCATTGTATATATGTACCACATCTTCTTTACCCATTTGTCTGCCGCTGGGCATTTAGGTTGCTTCCATGACCTGGCTATTGTAAATAGTGCTGCAATGAACATTGGGGTGCATGTGTCTATTTGAATTATGGTTTTCTCTGGGTATATGCCCAGTAGTGGGATTGCTGTGTCATATGGTAATTCTATTTTTAGTTTTTTAAGGAACCTCCATACTGTTCTCCATAGTGGCTGTATCAATTTACATTCCTACCAAAGATGCAAGAGGGTTCCCTTTTCTCCACACCCTCTCCAGCATTTGTTGTTTGTAGATCTTCTGATGATGCCCATTCTAACTGGTGTGAGGTGATACCTCATTGTAGTTTTGATTTGCATTTCTTTAATAATTAGTGATGTTGAGCAGCTTTTCATGCGTCTTCTTTGGAGAAATGTCTATTAGGTCTTCTGCCCATTTTTGGATTGTGTTGTTTGTTTTTTTTAATATTGAGCTGCATGAGCTGTTTATATATTTTGGAGATTAATCCTTTGTCGGTTGATTTGTTTGCAAATATTTTCTCCCATTCTGAGGGTTGTCTTTTCACCTTGTTTGTACTTTCCTTTGCTTCGCAAAAGCTGTAAGTTTCATTAGGTCCCATTTGTTTCTTTTTGTTTTTATTTCCATTACCCTAGGAGGGGGATCAAAAAAGTTGTTCCTGATATTTATGTCAAAGAGTGTTCTTCGTATGTTTTCCTCTAAGAGTTTTATAGTGTCTGATCTTACATTTAGGTCTCTAATCCATTTTGAGTTTATTTTTGTGCATGGTGTGAGGGAGTGTTCTAATTTCATTCCTTTACATGTAGCTGTCCAGTTTGCCCAGCACCACTTATTGAAGAGACCTGTGTTTTCTCCATTGTATATCCTTGCCTACTTTGTCATAGATTAGTTGACCACAGGTGTGTGGGTTTATCTCTGGGCTTTCTATCCTGCTGCATTGATCTATATTTCTGTTTTTGTGCCAGTACCATATTGTCTTGATTACTGTAGCTTTGTAGTATAGTCGGAAGTCAGGGAGTCTGACTCCTCCAGCTCCGTTTTTATCCCTCAAGACTGCTTTGGCTGTTCGGGGTCTTTTGTGTCTCCATACAAATTTTAAGATTTTTTCTTCTAGTTCTGTAAAAAATGCCATTGGTAATTTGATAGGGATTGCATTGAATCTGTAGATTGCTTTGGGTAGTATAGTCATTTTCACAATATGGATTCTTCCAACCTAAGAACATGGTATATTTCTCCATCTGTTGGTATCACCTTTAATTTCTTTCATCAGTGTCTTATAGTTTTCTGCATACAGGTCTTTTGTCTCCTTAGGTAGGTTTATTCCTAGGTATGTTATTCTTTTTGTTGCAATGGTAAATAGGAGTGTTTCCTTAATTTCTCTTTCAGATTTTTCATCATTAGTGTATAGGAATGCAAGAGATTTCTGTGCCTTAATTTTGTATCCTGAAACTTTACCAAATTCATTGATTATCTCTAGCAGTTTTCTGGTGGCATCTTTAGGATTCTCTATGTATAGTATCATGCCATCTGCAAACAGTGACAGTTTTGCTTCTTCTTTTCCAATTTGTATACATTTTATTTCTTTTTCTTGTCTGATTGCCATGGCTAGGACTTCCAAAAGTATGTTGAATAATAGTGGAGAGAGAGGACATCCTTGTCTTGTTTCTGATCTTAGAGGAAATGCTTTCAGTTTCTCACCATTGAGAATGACGTTTGCTGTGGGTTTGTCATACATGGCCTTTATTATATTGAGGTAGGTTACCTTCTGGAGTGGTTTTATCATAAATGGGTGTTGAATTTTGTGCATCTATTTTCTGCATCTATTGAGATGATCATATGGTTTTTATTCTTCAATTTGTTAATATGGTGTATCACATTGATTGATTTGCATATATTGAAGAATCCTTGCATCCTTGGGATAAATCCCACTTGATCATGGTGTATGATCCTTTTAATGTGTTGTTGGATTCTGTTTGCTAGTGTTTTGTTGAGGATTTTTGCATCTATATTCATCAGTGATATTGGTCTGTAATTTTCTCTTTTTGTAGTATCTTTCTCTGGTTTTGGTATCAGGGTGATGGTGGCCTCATAGAATGAGTTTGGGAGTATTCCTTCCTCTGCAATTTTTTGGAAGAGTTTGAGAAGGATGGTGTTAGCTCGTCTCTAAATGTTTGATAGAATTCACCTGTGAAGCCATCTGGTCCTGGACTTTTGTTTGTTGGAAGATTTTTAATCCCAGTTTCAGTTTCATTACTTGTGAGTGGTCTGTTCATATATTCTATTTCTTCCTGGCTCAGTCTTTGAAGGTTATACCTTTCTAAGAATCTGTCCATTTCTTCCAGGTTGTCCATTTTATTGGCATAGAGTTGCTTGTAGTAGTCTCTTAGGATGCTTTGTATTTCTGCGGTGTCTGTTGTAACTTCTTTTTCATTTATAATTTTATTGATTTGAGTCCTCTCCCTCTTTTTCTTCATGAGTCTGGCTAATGGTTTATCAGTTTTGTTTATCTTCTCAAAGAACCAGCTTTTAGTTTTATTGATCTTTGCTCTTTATTTCTGCTCTGATCTTTATGATTTCTTTCCTTCTGCTAATTTTGGGTTTTGTTTGTTCTTCTTTCTCTAGTTCCTTTAGGTATAAGGTTAGATTGTTTATTTGAGATTTTTCTTGTTTCTTGAGGTAGGCTTGTATTGCTATAAACTTCCCTCTTAGAACTGCTTTTGCTGCATCTCATACGTTTTGGATCGTCATGTTTTTGTTGTCATTTGTCTAGTATTTTTTAATTTCCTCTTTTATTTCTTCAGTGACCTCTTGGTTATTTAGTAACATATTGTTTAGCCTCCATGTGTTTGTGTTTTTTACCTTTTTTCCCCCTGTAATTGATTTCTAATGTCATAGCATTGTGGTCAGAAAAGATGTTTGATATGATTTCAATTTTCTGAAATTTATTGAGGCTTGATTTGTGAACCAAGATGTGATCTATCCTGGAGAATGTTCTGTGCGCACTTGAGAAGAAAGTGTAATCTGCTGTTTTTGTTTCCTTATTAATTTTCCGTTTGGATGATCTGTCCATTGGTGTAAGTGAGGTGTTAAAGTCTCCCACTATTATTGTGCTGCTGTTGATTTCCTCTTTTACAGCTGTTAGCAGTTGCCTTATGTATTGAGGTGCCCCTATGTTGGGTGCATATATATTTATAATTGTTATATCTTCTTCTTGGATTGATCCCTTGATCATTATGTAGTGTCCTTCCTTGTCTCTTGTAACATTCTTTATTTTAAAGTCTATTTTATCTTATATGAGTATTGCTACTCCAGCTTTCTTTTGATTTCCATTTGCATGGAATGTCTTTTTCCATCCCCTCACTTTCAGTCTGTATGTGTCCCTAGGTCTGAAGTGGGTCTCTTGTAGACAGCATATATATGGGTCTTGGTTTTGTATCCATCCAGTGAGCCTGTGTCTTTTGGTTGGGGTATTTAATCCATTCACATTTAAGGTAGTTATCGATACGTATGTTCCTTTGACCATTTTCTTAATTGTTATGGGTTTGTTTTTGCAGGTCCTTTTCTTCTCTTGTGTTTCCCACTTAGAGAAGTTCCTTTAGCATTTGTTGTAGAGCTGATTTGGTGGTGCTGAATTCTCTTAGCTTTTTCTTGTCTGTAAAACTTTTGATTTCTCCATCAAATCTGAATGAGATCCTTGCCAGGTAGAGTAATCTTGGTTGTAGGTTCTTCCTTTCCATTACTTTAAATATATCATGCCACTCTCTTTTGGCTTGTAGAGTTTCTGCTGGGAAATCAGCTGTTAACCTTATGGGAGTTCCCTTGTATATTATTTGTCATTTTTCCCTTGCTGCGTTCAATAATTTTTCTTTGTCTTTAATTTTTGCCAATTTGATTACTATATGTTTCGGCGTGTTTCTCCTTGGGTTTATCCTGTATGGGACTCTCTGTGATTCCTGGACTTGGGTGGTTATTTCCTTTCCCATGTTAGGGAAGTTTTCGACTATAATCTCTTCAAATGTTTTCTCTGGTCCTTTCTCTCTCTCTTCTCCTTCTGGAACCCCTATAATGCTAATGCTGTTGCATTTAATATTGTCTCAGAGGTCTCTTAGTCTGTCTTCATTTCTTTTCATTCTTTTTTCTTTATTTCATTTCACAGCAGTGAATTCCACCATTCTGTCTTCCAGGTCACTTATCCGTTCTTCTGCCTCAGTTATTTTGCTATTGATTCTTTCTAGTGTATTTTTCCTTTCAGTTATTGTATTGTTCATCTCTGTTTGTTTGTTCTATAATTCTTTTAGGTCTTTGTTAAACATTTCTTGCATCTTCTCGATTTTTACCTCCATTCTTTCTTTTTTTAAATTTATTTTTGGCTGCGTTGGGTCTTTGTTACTGTGCGTGGGTTTTCTCTAGTGGCGGCGAGCCGGGGCTGCTCTTCGTTGAGGTGCGCAAGCTTCATTGCGGTGCCTCCTCTTGTTGTGGAGCACGGGCTCTAGGCACATGGACTTCAGTAGCTGCAGTGCGTGGGCTCAGTAGTTGTGGCTCGAGGGCTCTAGAGCACAGGCTCAGTAGTTGTGGCACACGGGCTTAGTTACTCCGCGCCATGTGGGATCATCCTGGACCAGGGGTCAAACCCGTGTTCCCTGCACTGGCAGGTGGATTCTTAACCACTGTGCCTCCAGGGAAGTCCGCAGACCTCATATTAAGAGGTTCTGATATAATTGCTATGGGGTGCAGCCAGGTGTAAAGAGGAGCTGTTCAAATCCACAGTACAGGTGATTTCAGCACATAGCCAATGTTAATAACTACTGCTAAAGTGCTAAGGACCTGGTTCTCATCAGGAGCAAGCATCTGAAGCACTGAAGAGTTTTGAGCAACTGTGCCCAAACTTGGAGGTTTTTATTCAGTTCATCTGGGCCAGGGCCTGGGTAAATGGACTTTAGAAATCCTCCGAAGTGATTCTCAGTGCATCCCTGGCAGAGAGGCTGTTACAGGATTATCTATGTTGGCTTCTTCATTTGTCTGGTTATCCTTGGGCTGTACCACCTTAATTTGATTATTAAGTTGGCTTCATTACGATTTTAATATCTGGTAGAAGTAATGCCCCCTTACAACTCTTGAAAAATTTATAAATAAATGCTTTTGTCTATTTATGCTTCTGCATTTGTTGTTCTCAAACTTCTACCTGGGGAACACGAACAAAACCCCAGGGTGCCAGGCCCATCAACACAGGGCCTGAGCTCTGTTTCCTATATTTGTGCTCCTGGTGATTCTGAAACCCACCAACGTCTGTAAACTGTTATTCTAGAATCTAGATGATCCTTTTAGTAATTATTGAGTTCAAAAATAATCTTACTGGGCTCTTGGTTAGATTCACATTAAACTTCCAATGCTGCCTTAAGACTCACCTTAAGGCTCACTTCCTCTAAAAGGACTTTTCTGGTTACCCCAACCCACATTCGTTACTCACTTCTCTAAACCCCTGGTTAGTTGACAACCAGTCATCATTTAGCTTGGTACTTACTTGTTATTTAATTCTTTTTTGCAATAGAGTTTGGGTCTCTTATTAAGCTGTAAGCACTTGCAGGGCAGGCTCTGGCATCTCCTTGCATGATTCCTCGTATGGTACTGGCCCATGGAGGGCACTCAGTAAATGCTTACCTTTATAATCTCCACAAATTCCTGGAGTTTTTCAAATTCCTGGTCCATTACATCTTTTATCTAGTGAGGAAGAAAGGCAAAGAGCACATCACTGAATGTGGAGTTGTCTTTCAGGCATTTTAAGCTAAGGGCTGCAGCTGCTCCCCTGGAATGAGCTAGATCAAGATTAAGGAATGTTCTAATAATGGCCTACTAGAGCCACTTTCTTCCCAAGAGTCTGTGAAGGGACTAGGGTGAGTGTATCATCAAGTCAACACCAGCAGCAGCCTTGGCACAGCTTGGATCTGGTCATTGCAAGGCTGCCATGTGGAGCTCAGACCACAGCTTCAATTACACGTTCTTGCTTGAGCATTTCCTTTGTTCATAAATATGCTATAAGTGATTCCGTCAGAGAAACAAGAAGAGGATTCTTGCTCTGCAGCTCGCTCAGGGGAGGAGTATTAGGACAATGGAATTGGTCCCTGACTGCCCCCCAATTCCAGGTCAGCCCCTCTCACTCTGTCACTAAGGTTGTATCTCCCCACCCTTATCAATGAGATATCTTAGAGAGCCCTTATCATTCAAAATTTGGGTTTAAGCACGAAACAAGTAAGAAACAGATAACCTAAGCTGCTGACACTTAAACATTCTAGGGGATTTGGGCTCAGTTGGTTTGATTGCTTTTTCCATGCAATTTCTGATTTTCTTTACTATTCAAAGTTAGGCATTGCATTTTCCTTGAAGCTCCACTTTTTCTCCGTGAGCTGAAAAGTCTCATCCTGTTACCTGTTTTATCTCCTTCATTTTTTCCTTGAGCTCTTCCCTCACCTCCCTGAGTTCATTCTGAGAAAATAAAATAGAGAAGGAGTGAAGAAATGTCTTGGATGGAAGGGAAACAGTCAAAAGGAGGAAAGGAAAGATCCTGGGGCATTGCCAAAAGAGGAGCAGAGAGATAGATGCCAGCAGGGAGGAAAGAAAGGATGCTATTAAGAAAATAGGATAGTGGGACACACAGACATCCAGTACCTCCAGATGTGATGCACTTTGAAAAGGTCATACTTTCACTCCTGTGGTGTGAGAACCGAAAAATGTATGGCCTAAGTCTAATGGTGAGGAAGCATCAGACAACCCAAATTCAGGGTCATTCTACAAGATAAATGATTTGTCATCAAAAATGACAGTGTCCCAAAAGACAAGGTCGAAGAACTGTTCCAGACAAAAAAAGACTGAAGAGACATGGAAACTAGATGCAAGGTGTGATTCTGGATTGGATCCCAGACCAAAAAAGTTATCTTCTCTTTTGTTATGAAAGACATTAGTGGGATAACTGGTGAAATTAGAATAAGGGCTGTAGGTGAGAACTGTATCAACATTAATTTCCTGCTTTTGATGTTTGGATAATTGTACTGTGGCTGTGTAAGAGAGTGTTCTTGTTTTGAGGAAATATATACCGAAATTTGAGAGAACCACTTGCTCGCAGATGGTTCAGGAAATATATATGTTATATATAGGTGTGTGAATATGAAAGAGAGAAAAAAAACCCAAGATAAAATGCCAACATTTGGGAATCTGGGGGAAGGGTATACTAGAACTCATTGTACCATTTTTTGGAAAATATTCTGTAAGTCTGAAATTATTTTAAAATAGAGAGAACCAGAAGGAAAGGAGTCACAGGGGCTGGAGCAGAACTGTAGATGCTGGCAGTTCACCTGCTGCAGAAGTTGTTCTGTTGGCCCCACCTGTTCACTGGGCTGATCCAACTTCCTGTCTCCTGGGTCCACACACCTACCTTTAGCTCCTTTGTCCCTCCTGGTTTGGTAAATGGCCCTTCTTGTTTAGCTCCTTTGTAGTCATATGTCTGTTGGTTGGAAACAGAGACACAGAATATTGGAAACTGCAGGCGTGGGAGGGTGAGGCAGGAGGGATGACCCCGAGTTTCTGCTCCTCCCTTTGGGTCAGCGCAGAGGTAACCTGGCCTCACCTGTGCAGGAGTTTCCTCCATCCTTCTCCCCTCTCTGAGCTCATCTCATTCCACTCCCTTCCTGGCCCACTGGGCCTCAGCTTTCTGTCCCCTCCACAGACATACTCATTCCCACCTCAGGGCCTCTGTGCGCACTGCTTTTTCTGCCCACAGCGCTTGTCCTCAGCCCTCCAGGGGCCGCAGGCTTGTCCTACAGCTCTCAGCTCAGAGGAAGGCCTTCCTGATGCCCTCAACCCCCAGCAGCCCCCCCAATCACATCTCCCTATTTTAATTCCCTGCATCATAGGTAAAACTGCTGAATTTTTCCTTATTTATTTAGGTATCCGCTTTGTTCTGTGAGAGCAGAGAGCTTGTCTCTCTCTCAATATATCCGCCAGCATCTGGGACAAGTCTTGGCCACCAGGGACAGCGAATGACCCCTGACTCCAAGTCACCTCCTCATGCGTCTCAGGCCTGGCTGCCGGTATGGCCTCAAACAAGCTTCTTACTCTGATCAGCTCTGGCTTCAATTCCAGGCAAACTGCCTTGTAGTTCTTGTTCTGCAGAGACAGGAGGCTGGGATTCAGGCTGCCAGGCATCAGGACTGGGGAGGACCCTCCACCCACCCGACCCTGCCTGTCCAACTGCGCTTAGGCTCAGGCCCACATACCCCCAGCACCTGGGCCAAGATAACTCACATTTTCTCATGCTCTACTCCTCTCATGAGTGACACCTGCCTGTTCGGCAGGCAGCCCTCTCCCTGGGGAGCTGGCGGGGGTGAGGGCTGGCGGGGACACTTTAAGATAACTCAAGGAAGCCGTCTAAGTATTTTTTCAGGAGCATTGACTTTGGAGGTAGACAGACTTGAATTCTAGTCTCAGCTGCCCTCCTTACCAGCTGTGTTGACTTAGGCACGTTATTTAGCTTCTCTGAGCCTTCACTTCCTCGTCTGTAAATTGTGGATGATAATTACCTTTATCTGATGAGGTTCTTGTGTGCCTTAAACACGCGGGTAAGATGCGGGCCTGGCTGGGGTCATGGCTCCGGAGTGGCCGGGATAGGGGTGGGGCATTTCGGTGCTCCTTTTCCTGGCGGGGGTCCTTCCCACCCCAAGCCCAGGGGTCCATTCCCCACCCTCCTTCCCGCCTGAGAGGCCACGTCATGCTCAGAGGTAGAAAGAAAAGCCGAGGGTTCGTTGGGGACTCTCTGTACCCCCCAACTCCATCCAGTGAGAGTTCAAAGAGGCCCCACATTGGCCAGCAACGTTTCTCCTTTACCAGGTTTGTTTTCTTCAGTTCTGCCCTCTTGGCCGACATGATGGAGGAGGCCAGAGTGTTCTTCAACTTCCCAACCTCCCCACAATGGGCCCCCGGAACCAGGCCACTGCAGGTTACAGGCTGAGGTGAGGGCAGGATGCCCACCTCTCTGTGTGTGGAACAGCTGAGGTCACAATGCCCAGGACCTGCATGCTGGCCGCAGTGTCGCTGCAACTTTGAGCCTGGGGTGCCTCGGCCGCTGAGAAGAGGACCTCAGGTCGGGTTCCAAAGCCACGAAGTCTCCCTCCTGCAAGGGGAGAGGGGCTGTCCTGGAAAGCCCACCCTGAAGGACCACAGCCAAGCACAAGGGACGCCCCAGGAGAAGCAAAAATTGCCGGCTCCTTTCCCAGAGGGACCCACCCAAAGACCAGGAGGAGGTGTCTGCCCTCAACAACGAGCTTCTCCTGGAAGCCCACACACCTGCTCTCCTGACCCTTCCTCGAGCCTAAAGCTATTTTGGGTTGGGATGCCCTGAAGTCTCTCCGGTTCAAGGTGCACATACTGTGCTAATCCGGGGCTCTCTGTGCTGGGGGAGGGGTGCCAGTCTCGGCAGGACGATCTCTGATGCCCAGGCCTGACTGCACAGCTGGCTCTGTCCCCTCTCCCCTCCTACACCCAACTCCATTCTTTCCTCCTGGTTTTTCTACTATCCTGGAAGAGCGTTAGGGCAAGAAGCAGTATGTGGACAGTGCAGTTGGTGAAAAGCCCAGATGACGGGCGATGAAGAATACTGAGGCCATCCTGAGGGTAACTATGATTTGTGTTTTGAGAGTCAAAGGAATGTAGCCTCCCTGGGACCTAAAATTATTCAGCATCCAGGTTAGCAAGCCTAACTGGACGCTGAATAATTCTCTTTCCTCTTATCCTTGGGCACGCCTTCTTCCCTCTACTACCTGCTACAGAAAGGGCCAACTTGGAAATTCCTAGAACAGACAGTACAGGAAATGATGCAAATTGCACGTGAAGTGCGTGTCCGCACCCCGGACGTGACTTTTCACCCTCACCTTCCCATTTCCTGCGCCTATGCCTGTCCTTCCCAGAGGCACTGAGCATTGGAGCTTCTTCGGAGTCACTTGCAGCATTTCTGATGCATTTCCTAGGGGGTTATTTTGCAGCTCCCAACCTGGTGAGAGCCTTCAATCTCAGCCCATCACAACCAAAGGAGAACGTCTGTCACTGTTCAGTGGGGGAGGGGAAGAGATGGGAGGGGAGGAGAGGAAGTGCCGGGGAGCTTCCCAAGCTCCTCTCCCCTTTGTAAATGAGGGGTTGGAAAGCTAAGGTCCTTTGACCACTGTGCTCGGTCCTCCCAGATCCGCTGGCCACATGGCAGGAGGGCCCTTTCTCCACAGGTTTCCAAAGTTCCCATAGGCTTGAGCAGGAAACTACAGAGAAAATGATGGTCTCCTTCTCAACGTTTACCAGCTCTGTGAAAATGGGCACCTTCTCGTCTTTGTTTGGGGTTGAACTCCTCCTGGGCCTGCAGCAAAGTGTCCTTTGCTTGGCTGAGCAGTTGTTAAATGAGTCTCCTCTTGGCCAAGCATGTCACATGAGCCCACTGGCCCATATAGCAGGAAATTGGGTGTGAAAGGAATCAAGGTCTCATTGTGAAAACTGCTTTGTAAAGTAGAAAATTATACACACACACACATCATCATTATCGTCATCATCATTTGGACAGAAATTTAACTACAGACCCACAGCTCCAGGCTTGTGCCTTCGTATAGTACTTGCTATTCATGTCCTCAAATACATCATTGTTGTCATCAGTATGTTCTGGAAGGGCTGGGAATATGTTTAATGAACCTAAATAAATGAGTCTGTTACTTTCTTCTCTAAGATTTTGCAACTGCGTGAGGCCCTAGGTGGAAACAGCACTGTGATGTGGAAGTGGCTGTGGTATGACTTTGTTATATGCAGGCCGTAGTCCATTCTTTTCTTTTTTGCGGTACGCGGGCCTCTCACTGTCGTGGCCTCTCCCATTGTGGAGCACAGGCTCCGGACGCGCAGGCTCAGCGGCCATGGCTCACGGGCCCAGCCGCTCCGCGGCATGTGGGATCCTCCCGGACCGGGGCACGAACCCGTGTCCCCTACATCGGCAGGCGGACTCTCAATCACTGTGCCACCAGGGAAGCCCCATAGGCCATTCTTACCTGGAGAATATCAGATAGGCTTTTCCTAACCCCGCTTCAGGGCAAAATCCACTGGTCCAGGGCAAGGACCGTAGAGCCCTCTGATGTTCCAAAGGAGTCTGGTGAAAGGGGAGCTTCCCAACATAGAGAAAGAAGCAGTCATGTGTCTCTTTTCCCCAAGTTGATGGCATTTGGATTTCCTTTTCTTTTTTTTTTTTTTGGATTTCCTTTTCTTTTTTTTTTTTTTTTTGGATTTCCTTTTCTTTATAGGGGTCCTGATTTTTCAGTTTCATGAAGACAATGTTGTGTGTGGGGTGGAGTCCAGGGAAAGAGGATTAAAAATGGCCTTAGGCCTCTGTGTTTGGCCCCTTGTCATTCCAGAGGTACAAAATTCCAGGGTCTGGCTTACAATGAAGCCCGGGCTCAGCCTAGACTCACATCTAGGCCCAGAGAAGGTGAAGAGAACGTCATCTGTGCTGAGGGGCCCATTTGACTACAGGGGACCCAGTGTTCTAAAGCCCTTTGATTCTCAAAGGTGCCCAGAGTCCTGACGGCCGTGGTCTCCAGTCAACCTTGCACGACACAGCTTGCCACACGTGACCTCGATGATTGGCCCCTGAACACCCTGCCACACACTGCGGTGTCTAGCGCTGCCGCCCAGCGGCCCACTGGCCGGTTCTTAGCCCCAGGGCACCTCTCACGGGACTTTTATATGATTGGTTACTGCATTGTCCCACATAACTGATTTATAGACACCTTACTTCTACACTGTGCAGGGTTCGGACATCTTTTCTCATTGACACATTGGTTCCTATGTAATCGCTGATCATTCCTATAAACAGTGTATCAGATCTTGGCTAGAATCAAGTCCCATTATATTGTTTCTATGGAATTTCTATCATGTGAACTTCTAGTGCCTCTATTTCAGGAACAAAACGTAATATTCTGAACAATGAATGGTAAATCTCCAGCTACCGCAATACAGCTTACGATAAGTTAAAAGTCAGAGCAAAGGCTTTGAGGATCGCAGGCTTTTTTCTCCTGTGTGTTCTCTACGACAGGGACGCATTTGCCAGGGCCTCCCAGGACCCAGGGGAACCTGCTACTGTTCCCACAGCCGACTGTTACAGTGCAGCCTGCTGTGCGAAATAAAGAGCCACCAACCATCAGAGGCTCCCCTGTCCTGCCAAACGTAGCTCCTGGGGCCTCCTTACTTGGCTGGTGTCCCTTTACCGTCTTTGGATGCAGCCCAAGTAGAGGATGATGGCAGTTATACTCCTGCCTCTTTTGGCTTCCCTGATCGAAGGCTCTCTACACTTGCTATCCCAGTCTGTAGCCTCCTCTCCACCTCTGACACCTCCAAATTCCCATTTATCACTGAAGCAATCAAACTGGTGCAATAACCTCTTTGGATTGCCCTTGTTGGGGGGCTATGATTTGCATGGTGTCCATGGAGGATCACAGATGGGAGGATTCCATGGGTTAGTCCTGGGAGCAGCCTGCATCCCTCCCACTCACATTTCTTTGGCTACAAACTAACAAGGCCACACCTAACCAGAAAGGAGGCTGGGATGTGTGGCCACGTGTCTCCCAAGAATAAGAGGAAATAGGTTTAAGGAGTGGGCAACCAATCTCTGCCACACCTTCCTAAAGCATCTCATCTCTCCTATTTCACTTTATCAAGTCCTCTCGTAAGAAAGCTTGGTTTGGGGTTCTGGTTTTGGTGCAAAAGGGAGGTAGCCAACAAGGTCTGAAAGGGAAAATTACACCAGGTTCTCGAGCTGAGATGAAATCTCCTAACAAAGGTGAACTGGCAGAGTTCAGGTTAGGGATCTACCTGTTTGTCACCTGAATGGCCAGTGGGTGGGACATTGAGACAGAGATTGGGATAATGATCCTGTTGGTCCAGGGCTTTGCAATACAACAGTTCCAATCTATTCCAGTCCCATTCTGCAGAAGGCCCTGCACACCTCGCTCCCCTCCTGCAGGCATCAGAATGTGGGTCTGGTCTGAAGCTTCTCTTGCTGCTCTGAGCCCTCCAAGAAGCACTAGGGCCTGACCAAGGTGTCTGACCTTTGTCAGCCCCTTCACTGTCCTCTTGGCTGAAACTCCATAACCTCCTTAGAGGAACCTTTGTGTCTAGTCCCACGAAGCCCCTGGACGTGACCCCTGCCTGGGGATGCCTACAGCTGGCCCCCACTGCCAGACATGGACAACAATCCAGGCTGGACCAACGTTTTCCAGAACCTGGGGATACTGGTCACTAGAGGGCTTCCTGTGGGGTCAGCCTGGCTGGTGCTTTTTTCATATCTGATTAACTTCCTTCTCTTGGCCATTCTGCCCCTGGGATCATTAGCATCTCAGAGCTGAGTCTAGGTGAAGAATGGCCCAGACTGTGTGAATCTTCTGCCCTCAGCAGGCGTTCCAGGGCCTGGGCTGGGGAAAGCATCTCTGCCCTGGAGCTGTGAGTGGTGATAAAAGCAAGGAAGCTTGTAGAGCCCCAACGGGAGAGTTCAGTGAGCTGGAGAAGGCTGTTTAAACCAGTCTCCAAACAGGAGCCAGACACAGATTCTGAGAGCCGCTATGGAGACAGGGTGAGAATAGCTCTTGGCAAAGGCCACCAGACTGGATGACCGCGGTGCATTTGAAGACTAAGAATTAGGCCGTTTCTAGAGGTTTGCGTCTTCGTTCTTGTTACATGTCTGTGCTCTAAACAGGGCTGTGGATTTTTTCCTTTGTTGGCAAAAAGCATGTATAGAATGTGTATAAATGGGTTGCTTGTTTTTCTGGATCTTGAATTCATGGATTCCACATACCTCTTGCATTTCATGCCAAAATATTTGGCTGTTCTGATTTAGTTTAGGTTTAACAGAACTGAAAAACACCCCATATATCCAGATCCACGTGGACAGTCTGCATGTAACACTGGTTTTCGTTTAGCTCCCAGTCTCACCGTGGGGAAATTCCGCTGAGGCATCCCATTTGCTGGTGCAGGTAGAGCGAATCACCGGCTCTGAAACAGCCAGTTCTCTGATGAGGGGTTGAATGCTGTCCTAGAAGCTGGGAGTTCAGCCTCTTTCTCCAGCCCTCCCAACAATTAAACCAGCCAATGTGGATTCCTTTTGCAACTAAGAACGTGACCGGTGAATGGAGATGGCCCCATGTTCCCGCTAATTGTAGGTCTTTGGAAAGTCACACACGTGCAGCAGTAACTCCTGCCTGGTGACCCACAAGCACATGGCCTACGGAAATGTTGGGGACTTCTATTTGGTGACATCTCGTGGGTTCTCAGGGTTGGTCATTTTAACTAGTGGCCATGATAAAAGCAGATCTGATGCCTTACTATCAAGCCCCTCATCATTTTTTACAAGTGATTTCACTTGGCTGGTTCTTTGTAGCCAAACATCGTGCAGATACATTTTTTTTTTTTGGGTGCAGATACATCACCTCGGAAGACGGCCTTTACCTCACAAGAGCTTGCCGGCTCGTCGCCCTGTATGTTGGTTCTGCAGGGAGCGCTTTCTCCAGCAGGCCTGTTCCCCTGCTCAGGAGACTGAATCCACAAGTCCACCCGGGCTCCACTCCCGCCTTGTTCCTCGGGGCCACTGGCAGCTCTCCGCTCCACCCCCTGCTCCTGTCCACATGGCTCTGGGGTGTCCCTGGGCCACGTGACAAACCAACACTTTGAGAAGAACCCTCTGGGCCCTGGGCTCCACTTGAAGTTGAGGAAGGAGGCGTAAGTGACACCGCTCCTCTAGGTGGCAAAACTTGTGTGAAAAATCGCTGTCTGGGAAAGACAACGTGGGTGGAGCCGAACACGGAAGCAGACCACAGTCGCTTGCCGAGCCTTCTAAACATAAGCGTTGACGTATTTCTAATTCTTGATCAAAACAAAGCAACCCCGTTCTCGTGACAGAATAAAACCTGTGACAATAACAAGCGATGCAGAGAGTCGTGAAGCCCAGGGCCGGCCTGGCTCTCCACGCCACCACTCATTGGCAGGTCACCCTTATCCAGGCTCAGGGCCAGGCTGGGTCTTAGCAAGGAGCTCTGGGTCACCATGCAGGGGACTCCACAGCAAATCCCCTGCAGGTTCAACACACGTTTACTGAGCCTGACTGTGTGCCAAGCACTCTGCTAGGCACCAGGAGCACAAAGATTCCTGGCGTGGCCCTGGCCCTAGGGACTCATCATTGAGGGGCTGACAGGGCATCATTAGAATCACACTTACAATATGGTAAGTAGGCTCAGGGTGCCGAGAGCCCAGAGGAGGTGCACGACCCAGTTCTCAGAGCTGGCTTTCTGCCATGTTAACCTGGCCTTGTGAGCTTCCCAGTACCCTTCACGTTAGACAATTTTTTCTCTAAACCCAGTGCAGGAGGCGGGGGTGGGGGGTGAGGGGGAATGCTGCCTACCACATGCCAAACTTTCCCATCGCCAGTGCCTGCCTGGGTCTCTGAAGATGACACGCTCCCCCCATATCACTGGGACCATCCCCTCCATGCTGAGCCCTGGACGGTGAGTGTTTACCTGTCTCCCGTGTATCAAATGGGTCTTCCTTCCAGCAGAGAGAGTTGCTAGCCTGTCCCAGCAGGTGTATTACATACCAAATCAGCCTTCTCTATCTGCTCCATCTGGCCCAAGCTCACCTTTACCTGGCCTTGTTACTCTACACAGCAGCTGGAACTGGACTTAGATCTACACATCCTCTAACAACTAGAGCAAGAAGGTGTCCTCCGAGCTGTGAGTGTGTCAGGCTGATACTGCATCACGTCGCAGTGTCTGCAGGTAACACATGCCCGTTCTCAGAGGTCCTGTGGGTTCCTGCCTTGGGAAATAATGGGATATATCCATAAATGTAACAAGACTTGGGTTTTGTACGTGGATCTCCCTCAGCTCCCAGCACTCAGAGAATTGGAAAAATGGAAGCCCCAAAGTCCACACAAAGGAGACTTTGCAGTACCGACCTGGTGTCAGTGAGATTCCTTTTGCTGACGCCACTCAGTAAACTTACCTGGCCTCTGTCCTGCTGCTCCCTGCCAGGCCCCACAGACACTCAACAGGCCTTCTCTTCTGCCTTCCACTTGGTTACTTGTATCAGGGTTCTCCAGAGAAACAGAATCGATAGAATATCTGCCTACCTATCTATCTAACAATCAAGAGATTTATTTTAAGGAAGTGGCTCACATGATTATGGAGGCCAAAAAGCCCCGAAATCTCCCATCTGTAGCTGGAGACCCAGGAGAGCCCATGGTGGAAGTTTCTGTCTGAGTACAGAAGACTGAGGTCCCAGCTGTAAAACAGAGAAAGAATTATTTCTTACTCAGCCTTTTATTCTACCCAGGCCTTCAGCAGATTGGATGGGGCTCACCCACATTAGGGAGGGCAATCTGCTTTACTCAGTCAGCCAATTCAAATGTTAATCTCATCCAAAACACCCTCATAAATATACCCAGAATAATATTTAACCAAATTCAGCTAATCCTTGTGCCCGTGTTTGGATTGCACAGGTCCACTTATACGAGGATTTTTTCAGAAGAAATACTGCAGTCCTACGCTATGCGCAGTTGGTTGAATCTCCAGATGCGGAACCGTGGATACCAAGGCTGACTGTAAAGTAATATGCAAAGTTCTGACTGTCCGGGGGTCGGCACCCCTAACACCCACGTCGTTCAAGGGTCAGCTGTACCCTGTGACCTCGTCAAGCTGATATGTAAAAGTAACTATCATATTACCTGTCTCTGCTGCTTTCGTGACCCATGTCCTCATCTTCTGGAGCACAGCCTGTTTCCTTCCTTGAGTCGTGGCGCGTGAGGCCTGATCTCATGGTAACTGACCTCCGGCTTGGCCTCAGACCCTCGCCCCTGGCTCTTTGGACACCAGATCCCTCCTTCTTCCCTTTGTCCTTTGTTGGAGAGCTTTCTCCCACGCCACTTGCTGTGGCTGGTGGTTTCAGGGCAAAATCTTCCAGGAAGAGGGCTCTCTCTCTCTCTCTCTGCTCAGTGTTATGAATCAGCCCCCCGCCAAGGGGTCACGCCTCCTCCTCTGCTCACTCGTGGTGTTTGTCTCCTGACACCCATCTAGTGGGAGGGTGTTTGTCCGTACCCTCCTGATGCCCTGCTCTGCCAGGAGGGAACACCCTATTTTTCAGATTCCCTTGCCGTCTCGGCCCCTTCTGAGCTCGTTCTCAGCTCGGAGCATGCCCCCAGCCTCTCCAGTCTCCTGCCTCCCTAGCCTGTCACACTGCTTGGTTAATGCCAAACAGGTGCATGGACGTGTGGGGCTACGGCATGATTTCCCTGTGGAAGGGCAGGGTAGCGCAGGTGTGAAGACATTGGCTACCTGTGATTCCTTGTAGTTTTGTTTTGCATTTCCCTAATGATTAGTGATATTACACATCTTTTCATGTTCTTACTGGCCAACACATTTACTTTTTTTTTTTTTTGAGGTACGTGGGCCTCTCACTGTTGTGGCCTCTCCCGCTGTGGAGCACAGCCTCCAACACATTTACTTTTAAAGGAATAAAGCATAATTAAAAAAAAATCAGTTATTAAAACAGCACTTAAACAGAGGGGGGAAAATAAATGAAAACTTTGAGCAGCTGTAGTTTAGAATCCAAGGGTTCATGTTCCCCATGAGGTTCCAGGAAAAATGTTTCTTCAGGATTAAGGAAGCAGGGCTGGCTGCCCAGTACGGTGTGCTGCCTCCTAAGGGGTGCCCAAGAGCAAAGGACCCTGGGTGGCTCTCCCCAAGGGACCCAAGGAAGCGTCCGAGGAAGGCTCCAGTGACCTGCCCCAGGAGCTCCACTGCTTCCCCAGCTGTGTGGGGATCCAGAGAAGCTAGCTGTAACAGAACTTTTCCCTGGAGCAGGAATGGCCCCATGAGGCATAATTGTCTTCAACAGTTCATGTCCACGCTGAGAAAACTATCATGCATTGTTGGTGGGAGTGGAAAATGATATAACCCCCCTGGAAGAGAGTTAGCTGTTTCTTATAAGCATACACTTACCATATGACCCAGCAATCCAATCCCTAGGCATTTACCCAAAAGAAATAAGAACATATGTCCACACAAAGACTTGTTCATGAATATTCACAGCAGCTTCATTCATAATGGCCTCAAACTGGAAAACAACACCACATCTGCCAGCAGGAGAATGAATAAACAACTTGTAGTATTTTCCTACAGTGGAAGACCCTTGGACAATAAAAAGGAGTTAACTACTGATACATAGGACAGGATGGGTAAATCTTACAGATGTTTTACTGAGTGAAATTCCATTCAGATGAAAGGCTAGAAAACAAATCTATAGTGACAGAACGCAGATCAGTGGCTCTCTGAAGCTGGGGTGGGGGAGGGATGGCTGCAAAGAGCAGCAGGGAATATTCTGGGGTGTTGGAAATGTTCTATGACTCGACTGTGGTGGTGGTTCCACTGGTATGTACATTCTGCAAAACCGATCAGACTGTACACTTAAAATAGGTGCATTGTATTGTGCATGCACCTTAAAATTTTTAAGTTGACTTAGAGACAAATAGATGATGCAATGTTTCTTGCACATTGGAATTTGTGCAGTGTATCAAAGCCACTACAAAGATGATTTCATTTAATCCTCATAATAGCATTGTAAAATAGTTATTATTACCCTCATTCCGCAGATAAGGAATTGTTTAGGAAAACCACCCCCCAGCCTTTCCCCTTGTGTTTCTCCTTTGCTCTCACACCATGTCATACCACACCCACCACTTCTGACACCAGACATATGGGGGTTTTCACCTACAAGCAGCGATTCTCTGTGACACCAGCTGGGTGTCCTACAATTTAATTCAGTTCTGACACTACTGGAGCTAGTGTCAGATCCCACAGGTTAAGGGCTCGGTCTTACAAGGCTCTCCACCCCCTACCCGCCCCCCGCTTCAGACGCCAGCCCCAAGTCCAGGTTGTTACCTGTGCTTCTGACCAAGTAGCTATAGATTGGAGACTCCCACGACCCCCTCCTCAGGTTCAATTAATTTGCTAGAGTGGCTCACAGAACTCAGAGAAACATTTTACTCACCAGATTACCAGGAATACCCAGGTGGGACAGAGACACAGGGCGAGGTATGAAGAAAGGGCAGGGAGCTTCCATGCCCTCTCTGAGTGCACCATTCTCCCCATGTCTGCATGTGTTCACCAACCCAGAAGCTCTCTGAACCTCACGCTTTTGGAATTTTGGTGCAGACTACTTCTTCTTCTTCTTCTTCTTCTCCTTCTCCTTCTTCTTCTTTTTGTGTCTGCACCACGTGGCGTGTGGGATCTTAGTTCCCTGACCAGGGATCGAACCCATGCCCTCTGCAGTGGAGGCATGGAGTCTTAACCACTGGACCACCAGGGAAGTCCCTGCGGAGGCTTCATTACGTAGGCCTGAGCAATCATTAACTCTGAAGGACAGGAGGCTGGTGCTGAAAACTCCAAGCTTCTCAACAGAGCTTGGTCTTTCTAGAGACTGGCCCCAATCCAGGCGCCCACCCTGAGTCACTTCATCAGAAAAAAAAGACACTCCTGTCACTCAGGAAACTACAAGGGTTTTAGGAGCTCTGTGCCAGGTACTGGGGGCAGAGACCAATATATATTTTTTCTATTATCTCACAGGCATCAAGGCTTAGAGAAAAACCTCTCGAGTTGTGCTCGGCTGGACATCGCATCCACAATGCACATCTCTAACAAAGAGCCCAGAAAGTCGTTAGCAGCTCACTTTGCGGAAGAAAACCTGTCTGCTCTCAGGGGTGCTGAGAGCGTGTCCGAGTAATACGGCAAGTGTGGGAAATGCAGCTTCCACTCCGAGGATACAGATCTAGTTATCCTGGGAGATTGTGGGAAAGTTTAAGTTGTAGACACGTATGTACCTAAGGGTGTATTGTGTGCAGGTGGAAAAGCATTCCTAATCTGGGGGATGGGAAGAGATGCTACAGGGAGTTTCCACGAACCCCTTTGCCTCCTGTGGCTCACGCAAACCAAGTGTTTGTTCCTGGGTTGCTCATGAAGCCAGCTGCTTCCTTCTCTCTCTTCCCTTTATCCAGCCTGGGTTTCCTCACACAACTTGGGCGAAACTGGTGTCCCGGGCAGCAAGGCTGTGCCCTCTCCCCTCATCACTGGCCCTCCATGTCCAGTGTAAGGCCCCTCATTCATTCGTGTAAGCCAGATCTCCATAGACCAGACAGAGTCTAAGGTAGGAGTGGGACTCCAAAGAGAAGAATAATAGCAATCCCTCCGCATACAAACCATCGCACCTCCTCCTCACTGAGAGCTTTTGCTGTACTTATGGAGTGAGTGCTTTGTGACTATGGCGCAGTCCCAGCTCTCAAGGGGCTCGCGGACTAGTGGGAGAAAAGAGAAATGCACGTGGAATTTCAACCCAGAGTGCCAGGAGCAGCTCTGGGGGAGGTGAGGGTGCGAGGATACTGTGCCTCGCTCCACACTCACTGTGCTTCCCCAGTAGTTCTCTCTGCTCCCAGAGGGAAGCCTAGCAGGGTCCTTATGTCAAGAGACTGAGGACACCTGGGTGAATGGCTGGGGGAGAGGGGCCTGGCAGGGGTGGTGTTTTCCGGGATGGGACTGTCAGGTTCTCTTCCATCCCCAGAGTGTGGCCCTGGCACACACGGGTTCTGCCACTGGGAAGAAGTCATCTGAGGCCATCACTGCACAAGAGAATATTGTGCAGGACATTATTGTTGAGGCATGAAGCATTTTTTCCTCTTTCCCTTTGCCCTTCCCTTCAGGAAAGGTATGAAGGGGTGGAGGGCAGAAAAAAAGAGGCTTCCAGCCTTTGGTTTCCAACAGCTTAGCTCTTAGGGGAATGGAGAGAGTTATGGGCATAAACAGGGTGCTGGGAGGAAGGAAGGAAGAGTGAGAGAGAGAGAGAGAGAGAGATGTTCTTGGTCCCCCAGAGAAAGCGCCGTGGCCTCTGGTCTGTACTTACTTGGGGAGCCAGAGCCTAGCCTGGGATGGGTGGCTTCTGGCCTCACTGAAGCAGGACTAGTTGGGGGCCCATCACCCCCCACCTCATGCTTTGCAGAGATCTGAGCTTGAATTGTTGCCCTGCTACTTCCTACCCTGGAGGTTTTTTTTTTTTTTTTGCGGTATGCGGGCCTCTCACCGCTGCGGCCTCTCCCGTTGCGGAGCACAGGCTCCGGACGCGCAGGCTCAGCGGCCATGGCTCACGGGCCCAGCCGCTCCGCGGCATGTGGGATCTTCCCGGACCGGGGCACGAACCCGTGTCCCCTGCATCGGCAGGCGGACTCTCAACCACTGCGCCACCAGGGAAGCCCTACCCTAGAGTTTTGAGTCAAGTCATTTCCTTCTTGGAGCCACAGCTTTCTCGCCTGTAAAATGGGGATCGTGCTGGCCTCCCCCCGGCACTGTGGTTGTTGAGAGCGTGGGCAGGGAGGCGAGCGCAGCAAGCCTGGCCCACACCTGCCAGCTCCTGTCCCTCCTCGGTCCTCCCTCTTCTCTCCTTCCCCTCGGCCCCTTGTCCCTCTGGGCCTTGAGGGCCCAGGAGTCTCAGCTCTCCTGCTGTCGGTCTGCGGCCCTCCTCCCTTCCCTCCCACGGTAACCAGCCCCGGCTGGGCCACCCCCCCCCGCCCTCCCCCCCCCCCCCCCCCCCCCGTCTGCTCGTTAATTGCCAGGCGCAGCCTCTTCTAGAGGAGGGGAGCCTTTCCACCCGCTGTCTTGTCCTGTGTTGCAGCCATGCCGGCCTCGGGGCTGCGACTGTCCCTCTGCACTGTCCCTCTGCCACCGCCTGGGCAGGAGGGCACCAGGCTCCACGCACGTCCAGGGCACAGACCTGTGGGAAGGGTGCCTCTCCCCGAGGTGCCCAGACTTTGGGGTTGAAGGGGAGACAAAGTGGGAAGCAGTGACTGTTTCTGCATGTCAGCCTGGCTCCCCGCCCCTGCCCTGCCTCCTCTCTCACCCCTTCCCTGCCCCCCGCCTGCCCGCACCCCACCACCAGGGGTCAGAGCCTGGAGTTGGCTGTTTTATGTAGAATTTCACTCATTCATTTCTTCACTGACGCATCTAACCAACACATTAAGTGCTGATGGGTGCCAGTCGGGAATGGTGCCCTACCTTACGGAGCCCACATCCTAGTGGGGGTCAGAGACGTTCGGCAAGAAGACAGTAAACAAGATCATCACAGAATGTGACAAGAGCAATGAAGGAGATGATCAGGGTGACGAGGGACAGTCACAGGGAGATGCATGTCGGGGATTCTTTAGGTCAAGTGGGCGGGAAGGTTTCTCTGAGGAGGGGAGATTTGGGCTGAGCCTAAGGGCTAAAATGAAGGAACCTCGAAGAATAAAGCTAGAGAAAGGTCCCGAGGCCAGGGGTCGAGCCCTGTGGATGAGTAGGGTGTATGCATGAGCACGTGCGGGAGCCTGCGGAGGCTTTTCCTATGACAGCAGGGCCAGGACACACAGGGCTTGGGGACTGTGGTAAGGAGCCCGCCCTGTGGCCCGCGGCAGTGACAAGGGGAGCATGTCAGAAAGGTCCTTCTGCACGCAGAGTGGGGAGGGGACTGTGATAGTGGAGGATAGAAGCAGAGAGCGCCTTTGGGGCTGGTGCTGTCAGTCCCAGGGAGGGGATGGTGACTTGGGCCAGGGTGGCAGTGGGCACGGAAAGAAGTGGAAAGTTCAAGAAGGTCCAAGATGCACACTTGCTGTAGAAGCAATGGGATCTGCCAAGATAGAGACAGAGAGGCACCAACAGTGACTCCTGGGTGGGGCTTGAGGTGCTGGGGGTGAGGGGCGCCATGTGATGAGCTGGGACGACTAGGACGGGCCGATTGGCAGGGTGAACCCATGTGCATGTGAGAAACCGACAGTCGGACACGTACACTGAGCTCCAGGGTGGAGGCTGTGTCTGGGAATTGTCATCTCAAGGTGTTTAAAGCCAGGAGATCAGCTGGGGCAGCAGGGTTTTTCACTGTGGGTTGGGACCCATTATGTCCTAAAGTCAATTTAGTGGACCACAACCAGTGATTTTTAAAAAATAAACAGAATAGGATAAACAAATATCAAAGTGAATCACATATCACAAGAAAGTAATTTCTTTCTATTCCTTTTCTCCTGCCCAGGGATCCTCCAACTTCTCTCAGCGACAGGCAGCATCTTCTTGGCCTCTGGTGGGTGTGAGGAACATCATTCTTTCGGCAGGCACCTCATCAGGCCTTTCCCGTGTCCTCCCCCATTGTGCACATACTTGCCCCTCTGTGTGCCCGGTTTTTCAGTCTTATTTTGCTCTCCTAGGGCTCTGGCTTGAGGCTGGACGCCCCCCTCTCCCACCCCAAGACCCTGAGCAGAGCAGTCCTTAACCAGCCCTCATTTTTGTGGATGGATTAAGGAAGGAAGGAAGTGAACATTGAGTTCCTGGGGTTCGGGTCGGTTCCCGGGAGAAGTCTATGCTCATTCGTTCACTCATTCATTCATTTTCAATACACCCAGCCCCTCTGATGTGCTGGGCACTGGGAATATAATGATGAATAAGGCTGGTTCTTTGTGCCCAAGCTGCCTGGACCTGGTGGTGGAAAAGGTCCTTTTCCCCAGGGACTTTAAACAAATTCTAATGCTAGTCCCAGCAAGAGATTCAGATCCTTGCCGTTGGGCGTCTTGGGCATTGGTGTATTGGAAAAGTTCCCCAGGTGATTCTAATGTGCAGCCGCAGTTATGAGCCTGTGACACCTGCATCAGGGCAAAACCATGCTCTGTCTAAGGGCCTTGCCCACGGTCCCTGGGCCCTGGTTCTACCCCTTTCCACTGAGTGGCCTTGGCTAAGTCACTTAACTCTCAGTGACTTGGTTTTTTAATTTGTAAAACAGTCATGGTGATGTCTATCCTAGGGAGTTAGTTGTTGGAAAGGGTTCAGTGAGCTAATCGCACCTGGTGAGTGCTCAGTAAACACTTTCTACTGTTGCTAAGCATTAACAAAGGTACATTGTGGCTCATAGGAAGGGAGCCTGCCCAGGATGGGGCAGAGGGAAGGGGGAGATGAGAAATGGGAGAATGGGGGATCGAGGGCGCAGGTGAGGATGGCCAGTCTTTCAGGCCAAGAGAGCAGCTTGTGCAGAAGCCTGGAAGCAGAGCTGTGGAGCTGTGCAAGTGGAGGGCGGGAGGTGAGGGGTGGAGTGGGTTAGGGGAGGCTGCCTGTGGTGCGGTTGAACACCCGGGATTTGGGAGTAGGGTAGGGGCAGCCACACGATGACAATCTCTCCCGCCCCAGCCCTGCAGCTGACCAGTGAGAGCAAGACCTTCTGGAGAGTGGAAGAGGAGCTGAGCTGGTCTGAGGCCCTGGAGTGCTGCCGGCAGCACCGCACAGACCTGGCCGACCTGCAGAGCATGAGCGACGGGAGCAACATCAAGACCCTCTATTCCCTTACCAGCAGCACCGCGGCCTGGATCAGCCTCTTCTTCCACGTGCGCCTTGGGGGCCTGAGATGGTCCAGCGGCTCCACCTTCAGCGTGCCAGTGTGGAGCTCGCCGCCGTCTTCGAGGAGGGTCTCTGTGCCACTCTGTATTCAATAGCCATTTTCCCCAGCCTGGGGGCCGCCTCGTGCACTGCTCAGAAGCCCTTCATCTGCGACTACGGTGTGTTCAGAGTCATATTCTGGGCCTGGTCTTCCTCCTAGGGTTTTGCTTCTCAAGAGTAAATGAGAGAGAGAGAGAGTGAGCGAGCCTGGGTTTGGCTCAAGCCTTTCAGAGGATAACTATCAGCTTAACGCTTTTTTGCTACATCCTTCTCTGCCGCCTTAGTTTCTATCTCTTCTGTCCCTCATTCCAAACGCTCCATCAGAGAAGCGGGTGTAAATCAGGGTAGTCAAAAAGTAAAATCTGAAATGTTCCACTATGTCCCCTCCTCCTGCCAATTAAGGATCTGGGGAAAGAGGAAAAAGAAAGGGAGGAAAATGGGAAAGTCAGGTTGGGGATCCATTTGCGTCTGTGCAGAAACCAGAGCAGAGTCCAAGGTCTCTCTCCTCGTTAAAGCGCAGGGTGGCTTTGTCTCGCGGGACTGGGGGAATGTGGAACAGCCACTCTCTGGGAGAACCCCTGCTTTGGGGAGGTATGTGGGTGCCCCTCTGCAGAAAAACCATTTACTCAATGCACCTGGTGCCGGCTGTTGGGGAACAGCCCCCCATCCTTGACCCCTGGCTGGCTCCTCTCTGCCCAGGCAGCCCATGCCACTGACCCTTGTCTTAAAGGTGCTGAGATCACACGGGGGATGGTTATAGACAGCACGTTCCTGATAAAAAGTGCCAATTTCTGCTTTTCTCTCAGGCACACCCCAACTCCTCAAATAGGGGTATGGGGGACCACTCCGACGTGTCCCCAATTCTCTGCACACCATGCCTGTCACGGGGCCTTGAAATGTAGCCCAGGGTAGCCTAGGTTTGATCTGGCAATGCCCAAGCCAGAAAAGAAATTTTTCCAGGAGTGGTGAGTGTGCCGGGGTGGGGATGGGAGCCCCCTTGAAGGAAGGGCTGCGCGTGCGGGGCTCTCCCTACTCCCCCTGGAGTCTTTGGACTCCACCCAGACGCGTCCTAACTGCATCCACTTCTCTCCAGCTCTGCAGGTCCACACACCAGCACAGCCCTCCGTGGCGTCTGCCCGGCCCACTCCCGTCTGTTCTGTACAGAGTGAACTCTTAAAAATGTAAATCAGACCAGTTTGCTTAAACACATTCAGTAGGTTCCCTTAGCACTTAGAATCACTTCCTTTTTGTAGCCAACCCAGCCCTGCTTGAGACCTTTGGCCTCATCTCCTATTTCTCTCCCTGGCCATACTGGCTGCTTTCCACTCCTCAAACACACGTGGCCTCTTCCCACCTTAGCTCTGCCCGGGGTATTCCTTCGTACCTCTTTGCAAGGCTGGCTCCTTCTCATATTCTCTTCAAGAACAAAGATCTTGCTTGTCTTATACCTGCTATTTTTCCAGGGCCTACGATAGTGTCTGTCACACAGCGGGTGCTCAATAGATATATCTATTTATGGACTACACGTAGATAGGAACAAAGGAGCCTCTCTACCCTGGAGCTACGTTTCTCCTGGCTTCAACTTGGCGGTCCCTGGTGCCCACAGAGCACGCTGGGCAGCCGCACTCCCGCCCCATAACATGTGGCCCGTTTCACAGATCCTGCCCTGGAGCCCCACACCCTCCTGGAACCGGCTCTCAGCCTGACCACCTCTCCAAAGCCAGGTACACACCCAGGGCTCCAGGGCTCCGCCTTCCCTTGCACTTGTCCACCTGGACCAGCTGGCTTCCCCCACCCCTGCCTGGCCCAGGGATCCCCTGGCTTTGCGGGCCCCCAGGCTGACACACAAGCAGAGGCTCAATGCTTTTGTTATTCAGCTGGCCCCGGGGGCGGTGGGGTGGGGAGGGGAGGAGCGGGTTGGGGGGGTGGGGGGAAGGTCTCCAACCAGTCCAGGCTGCATCCCAGTCTTCTGGTGCCCCTACCCTTAGCGGCTTGGGGGTGGGGGGCAAGGGTAGCATTTCTCCGCAGTCCAGGCCCATCCACCTGGTGAGGGGGATAGTACTGCCCTGATATTTTACAAAGCGTTGCTTGGTGTCTGGTTAGAGACACTTCAAAGGAAATTCACTCCTCAGCCTGCTTTGTAAAGTTGGTTTTCTGCTCGTTGTGGAACATGGCGCTGTGGAGTGAAGATAGCACAGGCTTCTGGGGAGGGCGGACACGCATTTGAATCTCGTCTTGCCACTTAATAAGGCATGAGTTTGGGCAAGTCATCACCTCCCCGAGTCTCCCTTTTCTCCTCCGTAAATGAGGTTAATAACATCTGCGTCTCAGGATTATAGTGAGGATTTTAAAAGATGACGTGTGCGACATGCAAAGCTCAGGGCTGGCGAGGACTAGGTGCTTGAAAAAGGGTAGCTTTAAAAGACCAATTTAGATAGGGAACATGAGGGAAATAGGCAAATCTTGACGGGGCTTTGGTGAGCAGGCATGTGTCAGAGAGGTTGGGAGGCCCTATTTGAGGATGTGATTCCCAATTTTGCAAACACAGGCGTTTCCTTTAAGGGGCTCTGGAATCAGTCCCTCAGGTGGTGCCAAAGCACCTCCTTTCCAAACTTCCCTTGTTTAGAATCACAGATGCTTGTGTGGACAGATGAGACAGGCCTGACCAGGGGCAGGGCAGGCGGGGGCTGGAGGTAGAGGCTGTGAGAGGCTGAGTCTTGGTCTGAGCTCCACCAGAAGTCAGAGCCACTGACCAGCAGGTGTGCCCCTCGCCAGGCTCACCTCTCGTCCCTGGCTCTCCTGATGGTGTGAGCCTGAGACTATCACACACTCCCTCTATCCTGCCTCAGCCGGGAGCCTCCTGAGAGCCCATGCGGCAGGCACAGGCCCTGGAAACCACAAATGAGGCTGATTCCAGACCAGGATCATCCCATCTCCCTCATCACCTCCCTGCAAAGTTTAACCCTACCATTTAATTGAGTGTTTAATATTTGTATACGTGGTTTCATTTAATCCTTTAAACGAAATACATTTAGGTACTATTATTATCCCTGTTGTACAGATGGAGAAATTGAGGCTTAGACTTGACTTGTAAGGCCATACAGCCAAGAGGAGAGTTCTTAACCCCTGCCTTTCCTAATGAATGGTCTTTCCCCCAGCTGCTGCTATGATAGCTCATTCACCCTCCCAGTCTGGTATTTAGTCTGCCTATAGACTTGTGGGTTTGATCAAACCTAACTCCTGAGGATGGGGAACAAGGGCAGGGCCCAAACCAGGGCTCTGTCCTGGGGGCAATGAGGGCTGAGCAGGCAGAGATCCTGGACCTCAAGCCTGTGGTCTCTACATTCTTTGCCCGCAGCTGAGGTTCAGATTGGCAATCTGAACTTCAAGCAATGTGACCAAGAAAGGAAGTGGCTGGCAGCTGTGAGGTACTGCCGCAGACACCGCACAGACCTGGCTGACCTGCAGACAGTGACTGAGGAGACAGACAAGGAGGCCTTGAAATCCATCACGAGTTAGACTGAGGCCTGGATTGGCCTCTACTTCAGTGCGGCCTCTGGGTCTCTGAGATGCTCCAGTGACGTGGGTGCCAGCGTCCCGACCTGGCTGCAGGTGCCTGAGTTTGGGGCAGGACTATGTGCGGGTCTCCGCAGCTACTGGAGCTTCTCCGCCAGAATTTCTGCAGTGGCCTGCTTTTCCCTGAAACCCTTCATCTGCTTCCATGGTGCGTGACAGTCGTCCCCGCTGCCCCTTGACCCACCAAGGCTAGGCTGGGATGGGAAACGAGTTTTCTTGGCAGCCGGAGGTGGTGAGGATACACCTAAGGAAGTATTTATAGATTCTGAGGGGAGCAAAGTTATTCTGGAACAGGTTTTAATTTAATTTAATGGCTAATTCCATCTAGCCTCAGGGCATTAGCAAGTAGCAACAGCAATTACTTATTGCGCAATAAAGAGGTTAAAAGTGTGGGCTTTGGAATCAGACTTTATCACTTGCTAGAAATAAGATGAGCGGCATCTCTGAGCCTCATTTCCCTCATGTGGAAAAAACAAAATGGTATTGATGACGCACCTCACAAAATGGCTTTGAAGAATGAATGAGAATAAATATAAGGGACCTAGTAAAGACCCTGGCACAGAGTAAGCACCCAAAAGATACTAGCTACTGACACTGTTGTTGTCACCACAGTCACATGGGAACCAGAGGCCCACCTGGTTATTCTGGATCTTGTGTGTGAAACGTCTCCTCAGCAACAGACTTCATCCTGCCTTGTCATTTCCGTCTCTCTTCTCTTTCCTCCCTTCCTTCTTTCCTTCTTGTTTGTATCAGCCTTATTGAGATATAATTCATGTACCTTTAAAATTCACTCTTTTGAGGTGGCCAGTATAGTGAGATTTAGTACATACCCAGGTGGTACAATCATCACTACTATCTAATTTTAAGACATTTGTATCACCCCCAATAAGAGACTCTTTACCCTTTAGCAGTGACCCCCCATTCTCTCACACGCTCAGCCCTGGCAACCACTCATCTACTTTCTGTCTCTGTGGATTTGCCTATTCTTGGCTGTTTTCTTTTTGTATTCTGGATTTGATGAGAATCATGATCCTTATCTGTAAAATAGGAACAATGGTTCCTCCCTTGTTGTGAGGAATAAAGATTGTGAACATACCTGTCCTGTGACAGGGGCCCTCCTGAGTTTGGCTCCTGTGATGGGAGGCTGGTCATCAGTGTCTGGTGGGATCTCTCACAGGCGTGTCAGCTGTGGCAGACCTGGGGGTGCTGTGTCCCCCCTCATCAGCCCTGCCCTCACACTCACCGGTGGTGTTTTCTTGCAGACCCCACCATTGGACACCGGGAGTCAGCAGCCCTCCCTCAGCTCTCCTTCATACCCTCCTCAGAAGTGACCATGGGGACAACGCCCAGGCCAAGTACCCTCCCCTGTTTTCTGCTCTCTATGGGTGCTTTGAGCCTGTTCTTGGCTGGATTCTGGGGTCTCCAGGGCCTAGGAAGTGGAGAGGGTAGCCTGGATGCAGCAGCACAGGGTGGGTCCCATGGGATCCTCCCCAAAGGGCCAGGGAGGGGCCAGGAAAGAGGTGAACCAACGGGGTGGCGACCATGGGCCACTTATGGAGAGGGATTTCCCTGGGTCCCCCCCTCTGCTGGGCCGGCTGGGGTTTGGAGGAGGAGGACTCGGTCACCATCAACCTTATTCCTTGAACTGGACCATTGGACTTGCAGCTCCTGGGCCAGGGGACCCAAGAGAGGTTGTGCAGTCTCTCAGGTGAGGTGATGAGGGCCTGGCCTGGGAGACAGACGGGAAGACGCCCTCACTGCCCAGCTGAGCAGTACTTCTGAGGAAAAATCATCAGAGAGGCCTCTGAGGTTCAGCATCCAGAGAGGGAAGCGCAATAGAGGGCCAAATCCCTTTCAATTTGGGGCTTTTCTGGGAGGAGAGAAGATGAGAGATGAGTTGTGGGGACATGGCTGGGAATGACAGTGACAGTGTTCCTTCAGCATCTTTAAATTCCTGAAACATCTTCACAGCTATTGCCTCCTTTTGCTTCCCATGAGGTCTGAAGCAAACTAGGATAACTGAGGGCAGAAATCACTGTTCTCCTGGCATCTTTACAGATTCCTACATCTGACAATGGTATTACTGCCTTTTTGAGAACACAGAGAAGTTAGGGGGCTTGCTCATAGTTGCACAGAGCTTTATTCATTCCTGGGACACAAGGAAAAGGCAGGGCCTGTTCTGAAGGAGCTGACAGCCAACTGGGAAGAGGGCTCCTGACAGGCAGTGTTGCTTGTGTAGTCACAGGCATGGTGGGGACACAGAGAAGGGGATTGTCCCTGCTCCTGTAATTAAACGAGGATTTCCTGGAGGAGGTGATTTCGAAGTTAACTTGCAGAGGGAGTGGAGGGGGTCGGGGTGTGTAGCGCTGAGCGGGGAGGCCGGGGTCCTGCAGGGGTGGGGTCCCTGTGAGCTGCTAAGGAACGCAGCCCTCCCCCTGGAGGCAACAGATTAGGTTGAGAAGAGGGGGAAGAGCCTGTCTTCTGCTTCACATCGAGGTCTCACCTGGCCCAGGCCGCACCTGGCGGGGTCAGAAGGCCCTCCTTGCTTCGCCCTGTCTGCGATGGGTGTGCAGGGCCGGGCGCGGAAAAACCGCACGCCGCGCACCGCGGTCCCCCCCCACCCACCCCGCATCCCCTCCCCGGCCGCTCGGCGCAGCGGGCCCCACGGAAGCCTTCTCTCTGGCGTAGGGGCCAGCGCCGGCCCCGCGCAGGGTCCGGCTGAGGCGGCGCGGCTCCCGCAGCTAGTCAGCCCGGAGCCCGCCGAGCTCGGCCCCCGCCCCCGCGCCCCCCGGGCCTCCTCCTCCGCGGGCCCTGAGGCTCCAGAGACCCAAGGGACGGCGGCGCCGAGCCCTCCGACCCACCTCGAGATCCCTGGGTACGGCCCTGTCCGCGGCGGTGGGCCCTCGACCCCGCCGGTCACCGCCCAGAATACGTCCTTCGGCCCCGTGCCCCCGGCCTCCGCGCCGACCCCAGCCTCGAGCTCCGCGCTCCTGGGGAGCCCCTCTGTCCCCCAGGAAGTGACCGAGACCCCTCTGGCCTCCGCCTCGAGCCCTGCTCCTGACCCCGCGCCCCCGGAGGACCCCGTGACCCAGGGCGGGCCCGGGACGCCGCGGGGGGCGCAGCGGGCCCCTCGCCCGGCTCCACCCGCGGGGCCTTGGCTCAGCCGGGGATGGCGGCGCCCCCCGGGTCTGCCACGTCCAGCCGGTCCCGCAGCGCCGAGCTTCTGGGTACGGAAGAGAGCACCTCGGAGCCTTCCGGCTCAGGGAGCTCGGCTGGGCCTCAGAGAACAACGGCGCGCCAGGACGCGGTAGCTCCGAGCCAGGCCGCACGCCCGAGACCGCTGGCAGCCGGCCAGAGCCTGAGACAGGTGCCCGCCCACTCGCGTCGCTGGGGGTTGGGGACACAGCCCTGGCGCCTGGGTCTTCCTTTGGGGAGACCAAGCCCTAGTTTCCATTACCCGGCCACAAGTCAGGGAGGTTGAGGGGGTGAGGGTATGTGCTGGGCCACATCTCCCGGCCCCAGGTGCATTCCAGATCACTCCATGGGGGATCCTAGAGCCAGTTCACCCCCTCATCCTCCCCCTACATAATAATTTAGGGTGGGGCGATCTAGGGGAGAAAAACCTATCTTTGGCTAGAGGAGTCTTTCAGTCAAGGGTTGGAATGCTGGGTCTTCTACTTACCGTGTGGTCTTAGGCAAACTTCCTAACCTCTTCGAACTTCATTTTTCTCATTTTTTTTTTTTTCTTTTTTTTTTTAGTGGTGCGCGGGCCTCTCACTGTTGTGGCCTCTCCCGTTGCGGAGCACAAGCTCCGGACGCGCAGGTTCAGCGGCCATGGCTCATGGGCCCAGCCGCTCCGCGGCGTGTGGGATCCTCCCGGATCGGGGCACGAACCCACGTCCCCTGCATCATTTTTCTCATTTTTAAAGTGAAGAGAAACACCAAATGTCAAGAGTTATCTTTCAGTGCCTGGCATCAATGAATGGTAGTTATTACTATTCTAGTCTCAATTCAGTAGTGAAATGTTTAGTAATTCAGTCTCCCATCTGTCCTTACCTTATTCAATAGACAAGGTTGCCCTCAGTCTCATTTTATTAATTACAAATGATTATGAATGATCACAATTATGAATTATTAAGGTTGTGAAATCTCACAGGGCAGGGGCTGTTTTGTTTTATGCCTCTTTATATCTTTCCCAGGCCTAGAATAGTGTTTTGCACACTGGTAGATGATTTAATTCAACAATCATTTCCTGAGTACCTGTTTTGAACAAGGCAGTGGATACCAAGATGAGCAGGACCTGCTTCCTGTCTTTAAAAGAGCTTAGTCTAATAGGGGCTAATAGAGACAACCAGGACAGTTTAATTAGTGCTGCCGCAGAAGGGTGAACCAAGAGGCTTGCCAAGAAAATGACTCATTTATTCTGCCTGGAAAGGTGGTGGTAATTGGACAAAAGGTAATGGAGGATTTCATCAGGCAGCAAAGGCTAGAAGGTTCTTCCTGGCAGAGGGAACAGCATGGGCAAAGATAGGTAGATGTGGAAATGTGTGGTTTGGGAAAGACAAGCAGTCTGATGTGACTGGAGTGTCGGTCACATATTCGGGAAGGAAGCGGCAAGTGATGAGGGGAAAGAGGTAGACTGAGGCCAAATTCTGAAGGACTGGATCCTGCAGTCAGCACAGCCATCAGAGGTTTTTAGCAAGTGAGCAAAATGGTCAGCTCTGTAGTCAATAGAAGCAAGGTGGTTTTAATGACATGGGGCAATGCCTGTATCAGGATGCTAAAGGAAAACATGATTCAACATTATACATATAACACAGTCACAATAATGTTGAAAGGAAACATCAACCTATACTTGGGAAAAGAAGATTGTAAAGAAATGTGTGAAAATGTTAACAATGGTTAAATTCAGGCAAAAAGAATATGAGTGTTTCCCCCTTTCTGTGCTTCTGCATTTTACAAACTTATTTATTTCACTGAAGAAATGTACAATGCTTTGGGTGGAGTAAGAAGAGGGCATTTTGGAGAGAAGACACAGGAAGTGTATGTGTGGGGAAAGACTTGCACGGTCCGGGAGAGTGGAACCGAGGCCAGATCTGGAGCAGTGGAGCAAGGAGGGACATGAGGGAACTGATTTTACATCGTTTGCAAGTGACATTAATTGAAGAAATATAAATACAAACACATTTTAAAAAATGCTCAGCTTTGTTCATTGAATCATAGCAGTGCAAATTAAAAGCAAGATGCATTAAAAAGTTCTTTGTTTTAACTTAGCAGTTTGGCAAAGATCTGGGGTGATAATGCTGATAAGAATGTGAGAAAATCAGCACTGTCAGACACTGGATAGCACAGTAAACTTGTGCTACCATTCTTGCAATGCCTGTTAGTTCCGAAATGTGCATACTCTTTCATACAGAAATTCTGCCCTTGGAAATTTATTAAGGAAATAATAGTACAAGGTGCACATACACATATATACGTGTCCTCCACACACAGGTTGTTTGTTGCAGCATTGTTTATTACAGTGAAAAACTGGAGGCAATCTAATGTCCATTGAAAGCAGATTGATTAAATAAGTTACGGTACATTCAGTGAAATACTATGCAGCCTTTAAAGAGAATAAGGTAGATCTCTACGTATTCAAATTAAAAAATTCAAGTGTGTGAAAGATATTCTATAGCAAACTGTTAATAGTGGTTGTCCCTGGGTCAGGGGAGGGGATACTTCTGCTTAAATATTTTACAGTAATATACCACAAGAACAATATGGTTCAAATATTCCATATTAAAAAAAAAAAAAGACATCTGCAAGGCACTGACAGGACTTTGGTGACTGAACGTGACAGCAAGTGAGAGGGAGTAAGGGAGCAGCTGGAGAGCCTCAGTAGACGGGCACCATAAAGGGGGTGAGAAGGCTGCCGGGGGAGGCTGAGCTTGGTTTTGGAATACGTACTTTGAGTTTGAGGTGCTACCCCTTGATGGAGAGGTTGGGGGTTCCTGGGTGCCATGGTGGGGGCCCTGTGTAGCTAGCAGACTACATAAGGGCACTGGGCCTCTTGGGGTAGGAACTGCTGAAAATAAACACTCACTCCTGAGGAGATATCTTATAATATTGCTAAGCCCCACAAATCCTGGTATCAGAGACACTTTATGAGAGATGATGCTGTAGCTACCGGGTACATGAGCCTATGGAGGTAAGTGAAGGATTGGCAGGGACTGAGCGTCCCACCCCGGATGGTTTCTGCAGGATGGTGGCTGCCCGTGCCTGTCTTCTAGCTCAGGGGCAGTCACCAATCTCAGACCACCTTGCTTCTGGCTGTATTTGCAATAACTCCTTTATTTTCCCCTCTTGTAGCTGTGACCAGTGAAAGGAGTGGCACTGATATAACAGATGCAGCTATTGCCACTCAGGCCCAACATTTGAGCTCATCTAATCACCCAGATTCTAAAGAAAACACTCTAGCATCAAAACCAGGTAACTGCTTCTGGTTACCAAGTTCCCACTCTTAACAACCAGGCAGTTAAATCTGGACAGCCACTCCTTAGCATAGGGTGCTCAAGACCTTTTTGTGAAAGACAGCCTGAAATGGGAAGGGAACAAGGATGAGGATCCTAGAGTTGGTTAGCTCCCTGGCGATTGTGAAAGCTCCGGGGGCATGTTTCCTTCCTTCAGAATCTCCTCTTTCTCATATGCAAAAGGGACGTAGTAAAAACGACCCTGCCTACATCACAGGGTTGTTTCAAGTACCCAATGAGGTAATTATGCAAAGGTACTTTATAAACTATAAAATGCTGTACAGATATAGAGTAGTCCTATTATGAGGCTGTAGTTCCTGTGATTACAGCGTTCATGGCCAAAGGCTGAGCCTGTTTATAGTCTCAGAGAACTTACGAGTTTTCTGTGGTACAGTTGGCCTTTACAAATGTGGGTCCAGGGGAGAGGTGAATATTTCCAGCATGGTGTGGGACATTTACTCAACAGATTTATTAAAAGGAAGAAGCAAGAATTCCCTGGCAGTCCAGGGATCGATCCCTGGTTGGGGAACTAAGATCCTGCAAGCTGCGTGGCATGCCCAAAAAAAAAAAAAAAAAAAAAAAGAAAAGAAAAGGAAGAAGGAAAATACTGAGGAGAAAATAATTGCCTGAGGGTGGCCAGGATATGGGAGGAGAGCAGTGGTTACTCCACTCATGAGACTCTTTCCTGTCAGCCACTAGCTGGTTGTGGCTGAGCATTTTTCTGTCCAGCAGTTTCTTCTTTCTTTTTGAAATCCTAAATCACCATGTAGCATCTATGGTGTCCAGGGGACACTCCCGACTGCCAAGAACTTGAAGTTTTCAAATGGCTACGAGATAATCTCCTCTGAGCCAGGTAGTACTTCCTTTTTCAGGGCAACTCTTTGGAATCCTGAAAGCAGATTTTCTTATCCCAGTTCTGATGCACCCAGAAGACATGAAAGACCAATTCTTGAGTGAGGTGAGACTTCTCTGTCCTCTAATTTTGATCAGTCAGGTGACTTGACAATGCAAAGCGATACTGTCAAAGCCAATACAGGAAGAGAAAAAGCTTTGGAAAATTAGCTCATCTGTTCCCATTGTCACCATCCTGGCTCATGGTGACAGGTTGGTTTATGTGCTCAGATCTTTTCTTACTCTCTCCATTTTTCCTGAGCTCTTAAAAAAATCAATACAGCATAGTCAGAAGGACCTAAGTTTGGGTCTTGGCTTTGAGCTTATTAGTTGTGTGACCTTGAGCAAGTAACTTAATCTTTCTGAGCCTCAGTTTCCTCATGAATTAGGAACAACAGTACCTAACTCATATCGCTGGTATTATGACAAAATGAAATATTCCATAAAAAGTGCTTAGCAAATTGGCACATTGGAAGTGCTCAATATATATTAGCTATTATTATTATCTTATTATTATTCTGAATATACATTTGTTCCAGGCTTTTTTTCCCCTCGTTTTTTTTTTTTTTCCCTCTTGTTTTTTTTTAAAGTATTGTGAGATGAGAGATTGTGAAGAGGAAGAATTATTCCTAAATATTGTGACAAAAGCCTCAAGCTGATTTTTGAATATGACCTAAAGGCACATTTTTCAGTGATATCAGATTATAATCATAAGATGTCAGAGCTAGAGAGTTCCTCATAGCCCATCTAGCCAAAACCATAATTTTACAGACAAGGAAACTGATTGGCGTTAATCTGGTAGCTTACTGCAATTTACTCATAGGCCAAAGAAATAGCACCCAGGCAATTCATTCTAAAATCTCACAAACTGAAGTCTCTAGGAAGAACAGGGTGTGTGTGTGTGTGTGTGTGTGTGTGTGTGTGTGTGTGTGTGTGTGTGTGTGTGTGTGTGTGTGTGTGTGTGTGTGCGCGCCCGTCCGCCCGCATGCATGCACAAATGCCTGCCAGGTAGCGGGGAGGGAACTGGAGAGCTTTCGGTGCATTTTGCTGTTGAAGAGCAGGTGCAAATGATGCAATTTGGCATCTGATAAATTTTTTAGTAAAAGTTCAAGTAATAAGACTGCAGTGCTGAGTATTAAGTCTACAAAAGTCAAGAACCGTTTTTTTTTTGGCAGGGGTGGGTTACCAAACCAGAAACCATCTACCTTTTATTTTAAATTAAAACCAATAATAGGAAAATTGGGGTCAAGATGGGGAGTTCCAGCTTCTGGTCACTTTTGTTGGAATATAGCTATCTCATATTAATGGAGAGGATTTCTACCTCACAGATATAAAGGATGGAATTGGTGGGGACAAGGTAGAGTATATTATCAGCTTTAGTAGCATTTACTGATAAAATTTGAAATAGGAGGCAAACAAAACACCTATAGTCAACTTATCCCAGTTCCATGGATGGGAACAGAGAAAACATTGTAACAGACACTCACACAGTGCTCAGAGAGAGATATGGACTAGTGGGTTGTTAACCCTATCTGAACTTAGAATCCTGTGGGGAAGGTTTAAAAAAAAAAAAAAAAAAAAAAAGCCTGGCCCAATCCTTAGAGAGATACTATTTAATTGTTCAATGGTGGGTCTAAAGGGGCATCTCTACTCTGATTTTTTCAAGATCCCAAGTGATTTTGATGAACAGTCAAGACTGAGAATCCCTGATTGTCATTTGTTTTAGTCTCCTTTGTCATTAAACATTTTTTGTGTGCTGGGGGTGGTGGTGGTGACCTAACAAACTTGATTTCTGTACTTTCCTATTGGTGAAGGTGCTAACGACAAAAGCAGGTAGCTGCAGGGAGGCTAAGAAAAATAAAGGGTATGGCTGGACATAAAGGGTGGACAGTTAAGGGCTAAGATGACTAGGAGGTTACAAGATAGCATCAACAACAGTTTCTCTCTTTTTGATGTTTCAGATCCAAGAAGTCTTAAAGCTTACATTAATTAGGTCATGAGCAATTCAGATTGAAATGGGTTGGCTTTGAAGTAAACAAAAAATAGCACACGTCTACTGTGACCTGGAGTCTCCTCACACAATTTTCTCTGGATTTTGAGTGAATTTTAGTTTTTTAATTCATAGTAAAACAGAAGTAGAAGTCACTAGATATGTGAAGAGGCTAACTGGTGGAATTTCAGACCTATACTTAGCCTGTAAGAAAACTACTTATGGGACCTGCATCCTGGGGTTTTAAAGAATGAAGGAAAGCAGAAGATGGGGGTATTTGGAAATAACCTCGAGAATTACAAGCAAACAAGAACAAAAAACCCCAACTAGACAACAAAAATCCTGAAACAAACCACATTAATCTATTGGGGAATTAAGAGAGGATAGTACTGGTCTGGAGAGCTGAGTGGGGCCATACTTTCAATACAGTGGAGGACATTTTCTTCACCAGTCACAAGCTAGTAAAGAGATTTCCAACTCTCCAGAATGACGAGCTCTCTAAGGGTGTTATTACAATACAGTATGTGTTAATGCTAGCTCTTTGTCCTACAGCTAAATACTTTTACCTGTAAATTGGGAAATTCTAAGATGCATTGTTCTTAATGTTAAAATATACCTTCAGAATAATGTTCCTGCATACATTTTGTTTCTGGTTTTTCTCCAAGTGTCCTAATCACCCAGATAACATGCTAGAAGTCAAACAGTAATATGTCAAATACAGTAGCAACTTTAGTCTGAAATGTTTAAAGTTAAAGTTTATTTGTATTCTTTGTAGGAATATCAATAAAAGACCTCAAACGTATCTATATCTGTACATGTACAAGAACCGTCAAAAATTATTCACAGAACAAAAATAAATCTTCTTTTAGAACAAACCCAGGTAATGAAATGCAGATATGGATCTCACATATGGAACAATCTAAGTGCCACTAGCACAAAAATATGGCTTTAAAAATAAAATAAAATCTTGGGTTTTGTTTTTCTAATGTGTATTTCTCTTTCTTGAAATAAAAAATAAATTATTTAGAGCTATCATTGTAAAATAGTCATGTGTATTAACACACTCTTATTAAGGCCCTGGAGATGAAAAACAAAATCAAATTTAGAAGTTCCTCACAGGTGTGATTCAGGTTAATGGGCTGCTGTCTGCTTTGAGTTAATTTTAATGTAACTAGGAAATGTCTAAGCACCAGTCAAAATTTAACCTGTACTATTTATTTCAAATTTTCTGCAGGATAGTGGTCAATTAGTATTTAACCTTTTGGTGAACAGGGAATTGAATTTTTTCCCTTGGGAGTTTAGAAGTGACATAAATATGATAGTTATTCTTAAATATTTGTAGCCCCACACAGATGATCGAGGCCCCTAAAACACAGCTTCTGTGGAAATCTTTCTACAACAGATATATCTGGTTTTAAATCCCAAACTAAAACATTTCCTAGGGAAAAACAAGGGCACTGAAAAATAAGAACTGAATAGGAAATTAAAATGCATGCTGAAATCTGGACACAAACGACCACTTGGCTTTCCTTGGGTGGCTCATCGCCAAGCCTTGCTGGGTTGGTTCCTCAAACACCTGAGGATTAACTGATCAGGAACCAAAGCTATTTCTTTCTGTATCCTACTGCTGCATCAGTGATATTCAACTTTCTTTCTGTGACTCCCCAAGGTATCAATAATGATATCTAGGGTTCTTGAGACAATGTCAAGCCAAATTTCAAGTCACTTTAACTTATATATACATATAACACATATGGTACATTTTAAAGAGGAAAGAACCACTGTCATAAAATCTAACAAAGGAGAGCATAAAATCTAAAAAATCTCAAGGAAGTTTGGGAATCACTGCTCTATAAGATGGATTAACATTCAGAAAAAGGAAGCCCTAGGAATCGTGTGTTTTGTGTGGGTACCCACATGTTGTCTACAGAAATGGCCTTTCTATATATCTACGTATTTCGAGATTGGGCAAAGGATATAAATCCTCCTGTTGCCTTGAACCATTGGGCTATGGAGAAGGCTGCTGTGCATTAGTCCCCTTTTGGATCATGTATCTTCCTCAGGTTCTTTCACTCCTCATAAGATATTTATTCTGTCTCATGCAAATTTCATCACTTTTGTCCTTCCTAAACTCAAGAGCATTCCTAACTGGGTCATGACAGAATGCTTCTAGAACTAATAACAATCACTCAGACACAAAAAGGGATTCTATTTAAAAATTCAACACCCCAACATATCTTGCTTTTAAACAAACTGGCAAAATAGGTCCCTTCCATTGACATATTGATAAAAACAAAGTATCCCAAATTCTTGGCCCTCAGGTAAGGGGTGGGAAGGCAACCATTTACTGTTGAAGCGAGCAGGAGACTTCACTATCAGACTTGAAAAAGGGAAGGGGAATGGAGAAGAAAGCCCTTTTGGTTTTCCATAATCTGTAGACGGTGACCCCCCCCCCCCCCCCAAGAAAAGGTGAAAACACAGGGAAGGTATGGTGTGGGCTCCAGAGCTGCTGAGTCAGGCCCAGTGACAAGCCTAGTCTGGTGTCAACTCTAGTCAGGGTCACATGGGCCTTAGGTAAATCCCAAGGAGGGTTCCTTCCCCAAGTTCAGTCCCACAACCAGCCTTCTCAGAAACTCCAAACTGGACGTAACTGGAACTAAACCTAGATGGAAGGCAGAACAAATTGTAATCAAACTCACTTGATGGCAACTGTCTTGCTCTGGAGCTTCCAAAAAGGAACTGCTCTCAACCCAGTGTGCCTCTGAGGACAGAGTGAGAAACGAGGGTCGCTAGAGCTACAGATCCATAAATAGACTAAGATCTAAAAAGCTTTACTTTTAAAGTCAAGTTAATTCTCAAGGGCATACAGCAGTCGTAGACAGGAAATCCTACTTTTTCTTTCACTGTGCAACACCATTACAGGGAAAGGGAAAGGTAGAAGCAGACTAGAGAAAGCTAATTCTGACCAACTCAATGCCAAGTGAAAGGGCAAAGTTTTACCCTTTTTTTACCATTTTACCACATTTCCCTTACAACAGACTGCCCTGGACCCCAACAGTATCTTGGTGATAGTGCCTGGATCATAGTAAGTGCTCAAGTGTTTGTCATTGTTACCTAGTTATAATCTCCCCTCCTTCATGGCTTGTATTGCAGAGACTCAGGTAATGTGATGACTTGAAGGAAATGTTACTCCTTTTTGCTGCTTTGGCTCAGAAAGCTTATTGCTCCAGTGAAAATAAAATGGAAATATAAAGCTTTTTTCCTAAATCCTACCAACATTGTCCTTGTTAATGGCCAAATCTGGTTGTCATCTGGACAAGCATTTTGCAAGCACTTCACGGGAATTCCAAATTCCATTCAGCCTTGGTCTATGCTGCACCCCACCATGTGGTGACATGTTGGGTGTCAGAAGGAGTGCAAGACATGCTATCATAATCCACCCACTTCTCTTCAACCATACACCTCCTCCCAGCAAGAGAGGTATGCACTTATCTGGGCTGAAGAAAAGCCAATTAAGCAATACCTCCATAAAAATTATCAGCTGTTGCTGACTTTTTCCATACTAAAAAAAAAAATCTTTCAGAATAAGTTCTATAGACTGCAGCATTCTCTAAAGAAATACTCAGAAAAATATTCGGACAGGAATAGGTTCAAAGGATAATCTAAAATTTAACATCTGGCAACTACACTGAACTCCTAGCTTACCTCTAATTTTATTATTTGTTTACTCTTTTCTCTTCATTCAAGATAACCTGATAATAGAGGGCTGCATAATCTATCCAAACATTTTGGGCATCTAATCTTCCAAAGTAGGCAGCCCTCTAAGAAGCCCCCATAATGCTGACAAGATGTACTGCATCCATCAAAAACATATTTGATTTTGTGTCCTCCAACCCTCCAATATAGTTTATCAGTCCTCTGTCATCCGTAAACACCACCTGAGAGCTTTCAAACCTCCGTGTAAGACATCACCCATGTTACATACTTAAGGCCACTGAAACTGACCATTCTTTTACCAGGTTTTCTGAAGACTTTTATAAAGGATGGCTAGAGCTGAAAATAGCCACAAACAAGAACGGACCTATGTTTACATACCCTCTCCCCAAACACGAAGCACTACTTCAGAATTGGTGATGTTTCTTTCCTATTAAAATAAGTCATTTGGCCACAGTGTGCCCTCAGCTTGGAGGGAAGAGAGAAGAATTTGTAAAATAATGATCACGGGTCAAGAAAATGCACAAGTGCCAATACATGTGGGCATGAAGTCTGCAGATCAGATAAGCACACTGGGCAGCTCCTGATTTAGATCTCTGACTGGCAGAAACAGGAGTGTTACGAAGGGGAAATGTTTTAAAAGGTTGTGGGCTGGGGACCATGGTGAGGTTGCTGAGATGCAAGGCCCAACACAAAGACCCACCTGAGGGCAGTGCTTAAGAGGTCAGAATGCAAGCCTGGGGGTGCGGTGGGAATGGAGGTTTGGTGTCTCTATCGGGGCTTCACCCAAAAGGGGACACAATAAATGTTCTCTCGTCTCCTTATAAGTATTCTGCTATGTGGAAACACTCACTCCAGGTCTATGGCTTCCTCAGGTGTTTTTTTTTTCCCCCTCCTTTCTCCTTTTCCTTCTTAAAAAAAAAATTCCTTAAGGTTTATAATTTCAACTAAACATCATTAACTTACTTGAGAAATGTTGTTGCTTTCTCAATATAAACAATTGCTTAGATCTTGCTTAAAGAGATTCTAACCCCTTTAAACATTATATCCAACAGCATAGAAGGCAGGAACTTTTCCTATTTGTGCAGTTATATGTACATATGTGTGAGTATATGTGTATATATACTTGTAAATATAATATCTGTTTAACTTGTAACATTCCATACTTCTGATAATCAAGGTTGCATTCAAGATGACATTTCACACCTCTGGAAAAAAGGAAGTAACTTAGCTTCCATGACTGTTTCTGTCCTACAATAAATCTGTCCTACAATAAAGCCAACGATGACAGCTAGTGAAACTGGGTTATTATTGCCAAATCTACAAAGAGCATGGGAATAACCGATGGAATGTGCTGTCCTCCCACTTTTAGTATTTTATTTTTCATTAAGAGTAATCATGACTTTTAAGAGAGCAATGCTTCAGATTTGGATTTCTTTTCCAAATTTTACTGAGGGGATTAGAGGAAGAAGCAATTTAAAAGTTAAAGACTGAGATAAAATTACCCTGCCCAGAGATCTGCTAGTACACTGGGTAAAATCTTTATCCCAAACCAAAATTATAACTTACAAATAGAAAAAAATTTTTGATAGGAAATATTCAGAGATTGCTGCCATGGTATGGTATGGTTAGCCCTTTTCTGTATGGAAGAAAGGGTGTTTATTTCGGATGGCTTATGGACAGCATATTTGAATAACCTCTCCAGGGGAGAGTAAACCCTGTTGGTGATGACTGCTCCCACCATGGGGGAGGAAAGGGCAAGTGGGTGTGAAGATGCAGACGGTTTATAGAGACACAAATATTTATAGTTTTGTAAACTCTAAAGAGGAAGAAGAACACCCTTTATTACAGCTGGCGTAAAAAAAAAAAGCCCCCTATCTAAAATGGAAAATTCCCGTCTGCTACAGACAGAAGGAAATAAACAGCAACAGGAGTTCAATAGAAATCACTCCGAAAGTCCAGTTTTGATACAACAGCTCTTATCTGTGTCCTCTGGAACAGTGTATCCCCAAATCAGATAGCTGTCCATCCAGAACCAGTCTTCGTTGCTCAATGGGATAAACTGTTTTGTTTGGATCTCGGTATTTGCATGTTTTCCTAAAGGACAAGGGAACCAGAGTGGGGTTTTTAAACTGGCAGAGGAATCCCTGAAAAACTCATTCTGACAATGTCCTACTGAGGTCTGTGTGCTCTATCAGACAGACACGTGGTCTCTACCAGGTGAGCCGCCAGGCTCATCTCTCATTCACATGTACCTCCTACTTTGCCTCCTCTAACAACTGCAGTGCTTTCAACAAGAGGACAACAATAATAAAAATAGCAATAATTAAAAAGGTAATCTACATTATTAACTTCCTTTGGGTATATTACAGTGGTATTTTCTGTACATGGCCCAGAACTAAGTTCCCTATGTACACAGAGCCGGGGGGGTGGGGAGGAAGCGTCGACCTTGGAAGTCTTAGCCTTATGCCCTGAAAGACAAGGTTCCTTTCTTCATTGGAGAGTTGCTCGCCACCCTGCTGTTCTGAAGTAGCAACATTCTGTAAACCTGGTGGGGCTGGGGAGAGGGCTGGGGACAGGAGAGCGGGGGCATTTCCTTCTGTCTCCTCCCACAGTCTGTCTATTCACAAAGCCCATCAGCAGCTGCTGTTTTTGAATTCACCATTCTCCGTGATGGAAAGCTTGGTGGGGTTGGTGGGGGAGATGCCATTGCGGACCTGCATGCTGTACCGCTCCTTCACTTGGGTCAGCGCGCTCATCAGTCTGGTGTTGGCCGAATCCAGCGACACGATCCGTTTTTCCTACAACACACCAATCATGGCTTTATTCTGGCTCCATGCAGGCAACTACACCATAATATTCTATTGAATGACTGTTCTAATGCTTTCTATCAAACAGCAGTACACATGATGCTTCCCAGACAAATGGAACGTCTCTGCCTCTTTCTGCACCCTAGTCAGGCCAGCTTCCCCTGAGCCCAACGGGTCTGTGTTTATTTTCTCTCTTTTTTCCTTTCAGCATTAGCAGGATTTGTTATTAATCATCCCTTGGGACCCTAGGACATCATGTAAAAATGACACCATGTGTTACGTCAGACTATGAAACAGAGGTGTCAAGCTGCCTTGCTGTATTAAGTACTTTGGGTCAAAACTAAAACATGGGAATTAGGTGGCAAAGAAAGAAGCACCAGAGGTTTCATTTCACAGAGGAGAAGTGCATGTGATCTATGGGTTCTTAGACCCCGAAGGGGCACATCAGTCACATTTGGAAAGAATTCACATGGTGCTCAAAACTGAAACAATACATGGTGGCAGTTTATAGTCACCAACAAAGTGAGGATGCAACAGCAAGAGGGGGAGAAGCAGCCAAAAGCTCAGACCAAGGAGTTATTTGAATATGGGAAGGGAGATGTGGCCAAAGGGGGATGCCAGAAACATAACACATGAAAACAAACAGAGAACACAAGCTCCTAGACTCATTCCAGCTCAGAGGTACTCCAGGAAAGCTACCCAATAAGGAGACTGCTTTCATTTTACTTTTGAATCTTGGGGGGGAAAAAAAAAAGGCTTAGAACAAATATTTTGGAACCAAAGACTGTTGAATACACAAAAAAAAACCAAGAGAAAAAAGAGGGAAAAAATGGCAATCTAGAGAAAAGTAGGCTCATCTAAATTAAACAAAAATAAAAATCATCCCATCAAAATATTATCAGTCTCACAAAGACTAGGAGAGAAATCCTAATCTTAGCTTCACCAGCTAGGTAAATCATCCTAGAACCTTTCCTACATGAAGTTGCCATTTTTTAGAAAACAAGTTAACGCTGAGAAGGACAGTCTTTACCTACATCTATGATATCAAAAAAAAAAGAAAACAAAAGCATGTGAGGAACAATCCTTAAAGCCAAAAAGAGCTTTTCTACCCAGGGAGTGTTTTAATTTACTCAGGGAAAAGCATGGTAAGGATAGTCATGGTCAGGTTCAGAGAGTACATACAAGGGCTGAGGGTTAGATGCTATTCCTTGCTGTTACAGCATAGCTCCACAGGGCCGTGAGCAGTACTGCTCTGCCAGAAATGTGCTGCCCAAGGATGCAGAGTGAAGACCACTGCCCTGGGGGGCAATTTAGGTAAAAGCATATGCAACAACAGCATCAAGTAAGGCTTCCCTTTAATCTCCTGCTTTGGGGGTGGGGCAGGGATCTATATGGCAGCAGGGCTGGTGGTCACAGTTTCAAAAGTATGAAAAAAACTAGCTCACACTTGTTATTATTAACATTTTTTTTTTCCTTTCCTTGATGCAGAACTCAGGTGGTAAGATACAAAAAAATCAGCATTATTAACTAACCCCTAATCTAGCCTAAGATGCTTTTTACTTTGGAAAGGTAACTTGTTTTAAGGATAAGCAAAACTCAAAGAAAGAAAGAACTACAAGGCTTTAAAAAATAATAATTAAAAAAATTACGGCCAGTGGAATTTACTGGGATAACAAGTATAGATCTTTTAAAAGTCAGTAAGTAAGGGTTGGCCAGTGGTTACCAGGAGAAAAGGGGTGGGAGCCAGATATGATGTTTCCCCCTATGGTTAGAAATGATCTCTAAGCAGATAACCTGGTAATATCTAAAAATGATTAAAAAAGAAAAGATATATCAGTATTAGGATAAATTATAATGCCTCAATTCTAAGGAGTGCAGGATTCTCTAGGGTTGATCCAAAGAAATTAGGTATTCATGAAAAATTATTTGATTCTTAAAGGGTCAAAAAAGGCTAAGAATGATTTTCTTTATTTATTTCCTGCAAGAGTAACAGCTGAAGTCAAGCAGCCCTTCTACTAAACAGTTGAAAGTTTCCAAGTGGAGAAACTCCCTTCTGTAACTCCCCCCACTGCCAACCTTTCAAAGTAAAACAAAAATAAAAAAAAAAAAATCAAACAGGGACTTTTGAAAGTCAAGTTCAGTTGGCAAAAGATGGCCTTGACTTCTCCATTCTGCCTGGATTGAACGGCAAAGCAATCTAGTTCCTGCCTGACAGGAAGGATTTCAAGTGTGGGGAGTGCAGGAGCTGGAATGTGTAGGAGGCCAGTGCACCGGGCCAGGGCTGGGAACTGCTCAGCTAGAGAATGGACGGGTTACTTGCCTGTTTGCATAATCTCATCTCCATTTATGACCTGTAATTTAACACAGCGGAGATATCACTTGCAACAGTAACTAGGCAGCTGCTTGCTTCTCCTAGGAGGAAGTTCTCCACCTGAGTCATATAGAGAGATCCGGGGGTGGGGTGAAAGGTGGCACAGGTGGTCCCTGGTCTGATGTTTAAGAAATGGTCCCTTAGTACCATCACCAGGATCTCCATGGTGGTGCTACAAGGCCCAGGACAGGGTCACCAGGGGAGTACTCATCCTCTCCCAGTTCCAATAGAAAGTGGCTGACCCCGGTGGGGCCTTTGGAGCATAAACTGACTCGAGGAGATGGAGAGGCTGAGTTCAGGGACCAGCCTTGTCTGTAGGGGCACAGGGCTGCTGAGAGAGAAGATGGAAACCAGTTTGCTGGGTACCTGACCTGTCCTGTTTTGGGAAATATTGGGCCCATTGCTAGTATAAGGAAAGCAATTCATTTCAGAAATATTTTTTAACTGCCAGTGGCACCAAGGCAGATGCCAGGGACATAAAAGTATGGGTTCCCTCACTGGAAAGCTTTCACCCCCAAACATGTCCTCATTCTATTAAATAATGCCAGAAGGGCTGCTCTGCTCCATCAAACACTTAAGATGTAAGATTTATCCTTTCAAAGGAAAAGTCATTTGTTACAAAAGACACTAAAGGATTTTCATAGTCTTTTGCTAGAATAAGATTTTAATGTATCAGTGAGACAACAGCTGGAATTGGGAAACCTTCCTTTTAAGGAGATTATAATTTTTTAAAAAACTAGTTTTAGTGTTTATCATCTGTGCTGTGCATGGTGCAGTGGTTTTCAAAATGTGGTCTAATGGATTCTCCAAGTGTTCTTTAGGGATCCATAGTGAGCCTCCAGTAGAAAATTTATTATACAGTAATAAATTTCGTTGAGAGAAGCCCTTGTTCTTGAATGGTCAGCAGGAACAGCTGGAAAGCCATCTATGGGAGGCACCTCTGGTTCCGCCAAAACAGTCCACAGAATCAAACCATTTGAAAACCACTGCCTGAAATATGGACCCAAACTGTTATCTAGTTTAGCCAGACCACAAGTCTGACATTGACTGATGCTTTGAGGATAACAGTTCTCCCATTCCTGTATGGTGACGTCCTCGTGTTAACTGAGAGAAGGTTCTTACTTTCCAGAGTTTTTGAGCCCTGATGAACCTGATTCCCTCCCTTGCTTTCACTTTCTATGCCTATGACTCCTGCTCCATACCCAGTCATCTTACTCTAGATGTCAAAATGGGGGCAGGGGTGGGGTAGAAATCTTCAGAAGCTAATGATGAGGTTGTCTTGACAGGCAACCGAGAAGGTGGAAATGCTGTATGCACAGAGCCACGACTACGACACCCCCAAGCTCCCTCTGCTTAAGACTGACTCGGTTTTAGACAAGCTGAAGTTATTAAAACGGTCTGTATGATTTCATTAGAACTAAAATCTATTCGGGTGTAGTTATTAATAGAACTCTCTCTGCTTTACACTGTCACATTGAAGATCCCAAAGTGAACACTTATCAACACTTGTTTCCCTGACTAAATTGCCTTCTTTATCCAGACTGTTTCTCTTAAGCCTCTCAGATGAATTTTTACAGTGTGCCTGTCGAGAAGGCCTTGTCTCTGCTACCCTTCCCTCACCTACCTTGGGGACACCTAGAAAAGTTTAAAAAATGGACCAAGTAAGAACTTTCTTCTGATTCTTAGAAGGTCTAAATATCCAGAAACTGCAGAATTCAAAGGTCTAAAATATTCTGGGAACCGTGCTGACGAGAGAGCATCACAACTCACCCTCGACTGCCGGGTCTCGTGTATGTGAGGGAGTAGGAGGCCCATGACGCACTCTTCCCATGGCTGTGCTTTCAGCCTTACTCCCAATTCCTTTGAAAAATAAACCCCATCCCATTTAGCCCTGTCAGGAAACTAGACTGGGGGTAAAATGCGTGTTTAAGAATACTGGGGGCTCTGCCATAGACTGACTACTGGCTGATAAGGAGAGAAGAAAGTTGGACATAAAGTCCTTGCTCCCATTTTTATTTCAGAGCTGAGGGAAATGATATGGTACTTAAGGGTGAGAAACGCAAACCTGGCTGGGTGGTCTTCAGGGAGGTGATACATTCAGTGGCCAGACCAGCCACATCCAAGCTGCACTGCCGTTTTTTATTTGTTTCACTCTAAGAAATACAACCATGTTTTGCACTGATAAAATGAAAAAGGAATTAGAAACATTTCCTGCCTCCTGGATTTTGCTCTGATCACTGACGTGAACCTGGGAGGGGGTGCTCTTGGCAGTCATCCGTCATGCCATTATTATCACAGGTAGAAGCTGCAGTGAGCAGAGGCCCAGGTTCTGATTTCATCAACCAAAAGAGGCTCTCCAAGCACAGCGCCAACAGAGAAGGGCAGCCAAGCGAATCCCAGGCATCAATGCCAAATCCGGAACCAAAAGAATAACAAGGAAGGGTACCTTTTACAACCCTGTCTTTCCCCTGCAGCTAGACTACTGTTTGGGGCCAGAGGCTGATGGCACAGTGGACGTGACTGACAAGACTGTGAACATCATAGCCAAGCAATGGTCAGTGGAGGTCACAAGCCAGACACATGCAGTGTACTTTTCACAGGTACCCCCTTAGAGAATCCCCTCCTTTCCAGAAGGAAAGAAGTAAACCCCATCATGCACTAGGTTGAGATTTGTCGAGCAACTGCACTAAGCACGCTAAAACTTTGCTAGGTTAACAGACTTGTCACCAGTAAAGGAAAGAAAAGGTCATAGAGGTCACAAAGAAACTCTTTTACTCTTCACAAGGTAATGTTGAGAACTTTCCAGTGACCTATTGTCCATCATGTGCCTTGGCATTTGCAAAGGGTGGGAAGTCAGGAGATAAGTTATTATAAACAAGTGCCTTCCACTAGACTAACAACCTGCTTACCTGTGCATCAATTATTTTTTGCTTTGCATCGATAACTGCTTGCATCTCAGCATGATCCTTCTTCAATTCCTCTTCCACAGCCATTAGCCTAGAATGGGGTAGTAAGGAGAGATCAATATCTTCAAGGAGAGAGCTGGCTAACGTAGAGGACAAGAAACCCACACTCAGGACAGCTCAGTACTGCCACTCCTTCCTAGTACAAGATCTGCAACCACGCTCTATCTTCTCACCCACCTTAGAAGAAGACATCCAAAGTTGATTTCTCTACTGGGACTGGATTTTTACCTCCTCTGGAACAGCATTCCCACAATTATTATCTCCCTCTTTTCTATCAGATCCTTTCCTCAGCACAACTTATTTCATCTTAAAATAGCAAACCAACCCACAAAAACCAAACCCTCTCCTAATCTTGTTACCTTGTAACAGCTGACCTTTCTCTTCCCCTGAACAGCTAAGTTTCCTCAGAGCGTACTCTACACATAGTAGGTCTACTTTCTTTCTCTTCCACCATTCACATCTTAGCCCCCTGATGTTTAAACTCCATGAAAAGCCTCTCAGTAAGACTGCTAAATACTTATGTGCTGCTAAAACAGCAAACCTTCTCTGACTTTAAGTTACTTGACCTGCCTACAGCATTTAACAACACTGAAGCACAGTGGTCATGAGCATGGACTCTGGGGCTTGACTGTGTGGTTTCAAATCCCAGCAGCAACACTAAGTGACCTCGGGCAAGTGACTTAATGAATTTGTTGCCTGTTTCTTTATTTGTAAAATGAGAATAATAATAATGCCTACTTCAGAGGTTGGCATTAATCAAATTATTATTAACAGATTAAACAAATTTTATCTGTAAAGTGCTTAGAAAAGTACCTGGCCCATAGTAAGTGCTACGTAGTGTTTGGTAAAATTGTCCCCTCCCTTAGTCTCCCTTGGACGTCCTTGGCCTTCTCCCTTGATTCTCTGGCCCTGAAGACATCCCATGAAACTCCCTTCCACCTCTCTGGGCTTGCTGTAAAAAACTAAGTTAGGCTTTGACATTGAATATGTACATTTTTAAGATTCAGTTTTCCTCTAAGACCTCTCAAGTGAGTCACTAAGTTTTAATTTTTTCTAATTGTTACAACTAAAGGAAAATAGACTACCTCTATCTTCAAAGGAAGTGCACTAAGGTCTCACATTTAGAAAAGTGTAAGAGATATAGTCAGCCGTCACCTTTGTACCAAGTACCACAGAGGACATGCAGAGTTGCAAATGGCTTCTGCTGCCATTGCTTTAGGATTCTCTGGGTCATCCTCCCACCTCTTTGCAGCCCTAGCTACCTAGCCCACGTCCACCACCAGGTGGCCTCTGACCTGCTGATGATGCTCTTCATCTGGCTATCCTTCTCCTCCTGCTGCCTGCGCAGCCGCTCCTCGCTGTCCTCCAGCCGGGCCTTGTACTCTAGCAGCAGCTTCTGCATCTGCTGCTCCTGCACCAGCAACCGGCGCTCATACTCCTCTAGCCGCCGGCTGGACACTCGCAGGCGCTCCTTCAGTTTAGTAATTTCCTGTTCGTACTAGAGCAGAGGAGAAGAGGCACCACAGACAAGGAGAGAAATACTGGAGTTACGCTGGTTTTAGATGTTAGTGATTTATTTTTTATGATAGAAACCCTAGGCAATGGAGCTGGATGCTGCCTGAACTGCCATTCCACGGGCTGCTGACGTTCTTTAAAATTATCAACAGGCATCACTTAGGAGCTCTGCCCGCCTCCTAAAATTACATTTTTAGCCTTACCTTGGCATTCCAAATCTATATATTTATGTATCACTCTCCACATTAAACTACCAGTTCCTGCAAGCCACATCCAATCTGTGTATCAAATGGGAGCAGGAAAAAAAAAGATCAAGCATTTAGAAGCCTGACAAATGACTTAAAATAAGCCAAAAGCCAGTTGTCTACGTGAGAAAAGATTTCTGTATCATCACCTGTACTGCAGGATCTCTGACATGCCTTCACTCATCAGACTGCCATTCTTTCACCCTACTAGAGCCAGCCCTTTAGAGAGCAAACAGCACTTCTATAATGTTAAGTTACTAAATCAATAAATAGAATTTTATGGCAGAATAGGCTATTGCTGCTTTCTCCCCAGCTATAAAAGTGTAAAACATTCAGGTCACAAGCTCTAAGCAAAAGGCCTACATGTTCTCTGGGGCTGATTAATACTGCCTCTTGGCCCATTTTCACTATATCGTTCATCTGCCCAGTTTGCTACTGCTTGTTGGAACACATGTCTGTTTTCTCACTAAAGCTTTATATAAATTTATATTCACTAAAGCTTTATATAATTCAATTGGTTACGTGGCCCTTTCTTGTACTGAAGCTGCTGTGGGTTGGGGTTTGAGTAACTGGAGTGTCAAATTTCTGGGTGAGGTGAGAAGTATTAAGCTGTCTTGTATATGGCCTATTTAAATTCATTAGTAATTAATGATAAATCCGTATGCTGCTTTGTAAAATGCAATGTATTTTTACATAATATTCCATTTAATTGACAATCAGACAGCTAGCTTCTGCTTATCCAACGTCATGGTCCTACACTATGCTTATTAATCCAGAAGGTCAAAGATGACAGTTCTTATACAGTTTGAAGAGGTAGACTACGTCAATAAGAATAGTTTAGGTTCCTGCTGATAAGTAAGCAGAAGCTACTTGTCTGGCTGTTAATGAGGTAATGCCATACATGGTGTCAATGTTCTTGTTTGATAATCCTTATTCTTCATGTCAGCTTTTCTTAACAAAACAAAACGAAACAAAACTGAAGCAATAGATAATGTCTTTTTTTTTTTTAGTCAGTGTCTTTTAAAAAAACAGCTATAGTGTTACAAGTTCTTTACCCAGAAAAGGTGAAAAGAAAAACAAAAAAAGGGACTTCCCTGGTGGCGCAGTGTTTAAGAATCTGCCTGGCAACGCAGGGGACACGGGTTCGAGCCCTGGTCCAGGAAGATTCCCACATGCCGCGGAGCAACTAAGCCCATGCACCACAACTACTGAGCCTGTGCTCTAGAGCCCACGAGCCACAACTACTGAAGCTCATGTGCCTAGAGCCTGTGCTCTGCAACAAGAGAAGCCACTGCAATGAGAAGCCTGCACATCGCAACAAATAGTAGCCCCTGCTTGTGGCAACTAGAGAAAGCCCTTGCACAGCAATGAAGACCCAACACAGCCAATAAATAAATAAATAAAAAAACAAAGAAAAACAAAAAAAGACAAAATCATTACAAAGATATAGAAAGGAAGTCTAGTCCAAGGGTAATCTTGACTTTGGTTAGTTATACAGAAACACTAAATATTCACCTAAAATGACTAGAAACGAGTAGCAGAGTTTTCTCCAAGTTAAGTCGCCTCATATTAAAAAAAAAAAAAAATTAGAGCTAATCCTCCCACCCCAGCTTGATGGACATTTCCGCATATTTTCAAACACAGACACTACCTGAATTATCATACACAGATACGTATATAAGGGTTAACATAAGAGGTGGAGCTGAAGTTGGGGACCCTGGGGAGATCATCTCCTTGGCTAGACGACCCTTTGGGTGGCCTATCACTGTGTGGGCAATAAAGACAGACTAGGTTCTACCTTCTCAGCATGCTTGGCTTCATCTTGATTTTGCTCGGTTTCTTCTACATCTTCTTCATATTGCCCATTGTTCAGAACCCAGGCTGCTGTCCTCTCTACTGGGGACATTGTGGCAGAGTCCACAGGTGACTGAACCTGCGTCAGAAATACCTATTAGCATCTCCAAAAAGAGCTCATCCACAGTTAGGTTTCACAAAGAGAGCTATTCTTAGAAGACATTATTGTGATCCCTGTTTTCTGTTAAATGTTCCCAGTTCTAAATAATATTTTGTTACTGCAAGGGCTGGTGGTGAGGGAAGAGAATATCCATTTATACAAGGATAAAATCTTCTGAAATGTTGTGAATAGAAATCACATCTAAGAACCTGCCGTTTTTTCCCTCCAAAGAGGGAAAGCCAAGGCCTTAAAATTGTTAAAATTGTTAATTAGTCCAATGGTTTCATTAGGTCATTACCTAATGAAATTACGATGATGACAGAATGAGAGAAGGAAAGCACAAGTTGATGGTTGATTGCTCAGGTGAGGAAACATCTGCCTAACCAGGGATGATCAGGAACCAAGGAATTGATTAATGCTAAACAACTCACAAGGTACCCATTTATATATCAGAATGCCAAATTCTTAATTTTCACATCAACCATTTAGGGAAAGAAAAAAAAAGTGATATTGGTCATTTTTACAGACACTGACTTCTTCATGGGTTAACATCACTCAGAAGTCCATATTTTACCAGAAAGTTTCTTGATGAATACAGGATCAAAACAATGGACATCAACATAGTCTAAGGGATATTTCTATCCAGTTAGGATAGCTAGATAAATTGCCCTTTTCCAATAGATATGCAGAGTGATAAGAATTCTGGCTTTGAGTAGCAATTCTGCTATTTACATTGTCACTTAATCTCTTAAATACTTCTTTCCAAAGCTATTGAATAGGGCTACCACTACCATCACCACCTATCCTGACCATCTCCCAGGGAGTTCTAAGGACTGAACAATATAATGTATGTGAAAGTTCTCTGGAAACTATGGAGTACTATAGAACTTAGATGTTATTACTGTATTTATGCTTAGAAAACTGGCCCTGGATATGACAATTTATATTGGGCTACTGAACATTAGTGCTTTCTCCATAAACAGTGCTAGAAATAGACAACAAATTCTTTTTCTCTGGCTTTCTTGAGAAGAAAGAGAGAGACAGATAGAACAAAGCATTTTTATGTGAGTTAGCCTTTTTATAATTAAAATGAATATCTATTTTGAGGACCAATACTCTATAAATGATTGGAAGGGAATTTTCTCTCCCATGCAGAGCTATGTACCTTAAGAATCTTTATGTCATTTTGGAATAAAACCCGGTTAAACTCTAAATATATAGATATTTTAAAATAAGGGGTATCTTGATGACTTTGAGATTTAGAAAGACTAGATGAAAAAAATTGGTTGCAGAGACAAAAAGGTTCTTTGGGGGAGACTTTAAAAAATATTCATACAAAAGTAGTATGAGGGTATTTCCTAAAGGTTTGAAGAAGAACCTGGTTTGGCTGATTTACAAACAGATTACAGATACATATCGATAAAAAACAGCTTCATGCCTGAGGCACACACAAGCAACGGTGAATGAACTTTTAGAAATTCCTTCTTTAAAGCCATTTTCTCCACTGTGTCAAGAAAAACATAAACATGTCTTAAACTTCAGTACCCTCAGTTCTTAAAAAGTCTACCTTCATCTCCACTATGGTAGGCAGGCTTCTTATACTTCATTCATTTGTGTATCATTCTCATTATTTTTGTCATAACCACGTTGTCACTGATATATTATTTATCATCTCTTTAAAACAACCTTTTTCAGTTAGCTAAGTCCTTATGCTAAGCAATATTATCTGTAAAATCATGAGTTTAATGTTATATATATTATAAATTTATAAATACATTTTATATTAATAGTTAGGTATTTTTCTAATATGTGTTAAAATAATTAAATGATTGATTAAATACCTTGTATATTTAAATAGTTTTGAGTATCACACTTTGGAAACACTGACCTATAGACTATAGTATCATTTATATTAAAAAAGATAATAATTATCTACTTCAAAAGTTATGAGAAACAAATGAGATGGCATGTAAAAGCAGTTTGTAAACTACAAGGTACTTCACACACACACACACACACACACACACACACACACACACACACACACACCCCTAGTTCTCCCCCTACTGGATTTTGAAAGCGGAGCACAATAAATTGCTTTAGTATTTAGAGAAAAATAGTTTAAAAAGGGGTTTAGGTTTTTATTTGATATATGTACACCTGAAAGGCAAAATATTATGGTTCTGAGTCTTTAAAAATTAATAGAAAGTCAATACTTAAAGGAGACAAATGCCTTTTTAATTTTAGAATCTTATCCCTTTACCACATAGGGCACAGGAGAGCTGCTTTTCTGTGAAACCAGGATTTTCTATTCAGCTGCTGCTTGAGATAAAGTAGCCACTAAAATGAATAACTTTAATGTTTGGAATTTGTAACTTCAAGGAAGCTAATTCAGTAGCTTTCTGCTTTATAGTTAACAGTATGTTGTTTGCAAGAACTTTCTTCCCCTGTGATTTGTTACGAGTAACTATTTATTGAATGCCAATAAACTCAGTACAAGCTAATAGTATCCCTAAGAACATACTAAAGAGAGATCTTAGCCCCTAAAAGCATATTAAAAACAACTTCTTAGGTAATCTAGGCATAAAATGTAAAGTGAGAAGCTGTAAAAACAGAGTTGATTCATTTCACTGGTGTTGGTGGTAGCTACCATATCTTCAGAAGGACTAACAATGTCCAGTGAATTATGAGACAGTGTACAATGGGAACTGGGCATTCCAGTCTATTCCTATTTTATTGGTTGAATCTGTTTTTCAACCACTTCCTCATATACCCTAGCACTTTGCATGGCATACGGTAGGTGGTCAATAAGTTTTTTTTTTTTTTTTTTTTTTTTTGCGGTACGCGGGCCTCTCACTGTTGTGGCCTCTCCCGTTGCGGAGCACAGGCTCCGGACGCGCAGGCCGAGCGGCCATGGCTCACGGGCCTAGCTGCTCTGCGGCATGTGGGATCTTCCCAGACCGGGGCATGAACCCACGTCCCCTGCATCGGCAGGCGGACTTTCAACCACTGCGCCACCAGGGAAGCCCGGTCAATAAGTTTTAAAAAAATAAATCAGACTAATATAACTATTCCTTGTATTTATGATAAAACCTTTACATAATTATAAAGAGCAGAAAAGTAATATTGAACAAATCAGAAATAGTTTTATCTACACTGAAGACTATGGAGGTGATTTTTATTTCAAAATTTTTTTCAAAATTATTTTTTATTGTAATATGTTCTTCATATGAAAGAACTATATACTGTCTTTTACATCTACTTGATTGGTCTTCTGAGTGCTGGTCTTATTTCCTGATTAGACTGTCAACCCTTGAAGCATGGCACCATATATCATAGAATTTTTTTTCTTTTGGAATGGTAGTGACTATGTCATTGCACAATTAATGCTCAATAAAATATTATTCATTTATTATTACTTTGGATTCTCTTTAGAATTCATTACCAAAGTACAATTTATTACTAAGAGAAGGATACCCAATGTTTTTCCTCTAATCCTTTGGAAGTACATCAAAGGCTTTTCCTCAGTGATTGTTCTATCTCCTTTATAAGCTGGATAGCTAACAAAATTTATTACCTCTAGTTTATAGTCAAAGAAATTGAGAAAAGAGGTTGGTAAATGTTTCAGATGCCATCTTGCTTAGCTATAGCCTTAAGAAGAGCATTTTCTTCATTGACTTCCAACAGTGGGTCATTAAAGAAAATGAAGGATGAAAAAGACGAAATGAAAAGGAGCACGGATTCCTATTAGGAATATCACCCTTTTGAGATAAAGCTTTTATAGGGTTTCTCTGGGAAAAATAATAACGCTTTAGGGCAAAAGGGCCTGAGAAAGCAGTTTCACTGATCCTACAGTTAGCCTGGCTATGCTGAGGATGACTGAGAACAGGCCGGTTCCCTGTTTATTTACTAGATATAAATAAGACTTGTTGCTTTCAGCTTCTCCATAGTCTGAAATAGTCAGGTTCCCATAAATGAATAACACTATTGCTATCAACACCAAAGAAAGAGCTGACTAAATTAGTAAGTAAACTGAGAATCCTTGAAGAGATTGGTTAGGCGAGGGTTCAACAAATCCAAATGTGAAAACTGTAGCATCATTCTGATAGGTTTGTCAAATACCTATTTAAAAAGTCTCTTCAAATTAGAATTTCTAAGGTTAGGTAACACGCTATAATCTGAACAACTCATATATTGTAAATAGAGTCTATTATGTGCACAGAATACATGATACACAAAAAAACAAGATGGAGAGGAAAATGATTAAAAAGAAATCCAAACAGAGGCCGAAAAGGGTCAAAAAATTCCTTCTCTGTAGAACTAGGATTTTATTTCCTTCCTACTCAGCAAATGGAGAAGACTGAAGCTAGTTACATTGCCAACAATGGCCGCTCCTTTGTGCTAAGATACAAATGGAATTTGCATGGGACAAAACCTCCAATAATTACAAATGCCGGCAGAACAATCCCCACAAAGAAATCCTCCAGTTTTTGGGAGAGAAGAATTCCCCAACACAATTTGCAATTAAAATATGTAAAGGAATTTACGTAAAAAATGTGCTGATTATATAGAACATCAGAGGCTTCATGGGACTGAGATGAGAAAAGCAAGCAAGAATGATAAGGATCAAAAAAAAATAATAACATACATTTGAAAGAATAAAACATCTGCATAGAAAAAGCCAGTGTAGAAAAAACAGAAAATTGAGCAATCAAAATACAGTGATTTATGGTTTAACTGGTATGACAGTGGCAGCACCAGCAAAGGCACAAACAGGGCTGAATATGTAAAGCTGTGCTGTGGCTATGCCTCACTTCATGCCAACATAACATAGACATTCCCAAGCTCATTAATGGCTATGGCTCAAAAGTATTTTAATTGGTTGTCTGAAGACCATATATGCATTTCCTACCTCCCATCTATTCAAACAGCTTTCTATTCACGCACAGAAACACGTAGTGCTTATATGATAGGTGTTATATTTTCCTACAGCACAGATATTATAAATAACAATTCATTTCCGATGATCACACAAAAGGCTATTTAATTTACAATATCTATTAACAGTCAGTCTGAGTCATGGGTCCTGGGAATTGAGGACAACATGATACAGGAGGGAAGGGTAAGCATTCTTCTTTTCTCTCCAGGGCTGGGACTAAATCCACCTTTGAAAAGTAGGCAGAGGGCCCACCCTGTGCCCTGTCTTGCCCCTCTCTGCCAATCTGATATTCTTCTCTACTCCTTATCTCATCCTCAGGGCCTTCAAGCTGCACTAAACCCCCACGTAGACATCTGCCTCCACACAGTACTGCATCTCTGAAGTTACTTATCTTTCTTTTCTCCTCTCAGTCAACAATTTAATTCTCTGAAAGGGGTTGATCTCAACTAGAAGCTAGCATAAAATCAAAGTATGGAAACTAATTCACAATAAGGTGGGAGAGACTGATAGCCTCCTAACGTAAATTAAATGTACATATATGACATATATATAAAAGATATATATATAAAAGCATTTTCATTTAAAGAAAAGGAAAAAATTATATAATATGATCATTATGTAAATTAATAGAGTATAATCTTTTTTCCTTTTCTTTAAATGAAAATGTGTATTAAATCAAATGAATTGGTGAAATTTGGGGAAATATAACAAAATAAAAATGAAAAATTTAAGACTGAAGAAAAGTTTATTTCTCAGGAAAGAACTGACCAACTAGGAGGTTTTGCCCAGGAAGTTGCCTACCAGAATCAGCTTAAGTTTTCATCCCTTCTTCTACTTCTTTATCTAAGGATTCTGTAAATGTTCTAATTTTTTTTTTAAACAATAATTATCAAAGTAGAGGCAAGGGCTCTGACCACAGCAGACTGGTGGCAGAAGCAGCCCAATCAGTAAATGCCTACCTATAAAAACGCAAATATACTAAAGAGATACATTGGGGGTCTCACTGCAGTCTCCTCTGACCAGTGATTCTGCTGACAAAAGGATTTGTCATAGAACTCTTCTAATCACAAAGCTCCCTAATACAAATAAAGTAGGATTAGGTTTCAAAAAAACTTCAACAAAGCTTTTTTTAGGAGAAAAATCTTTTTTAGATGAAAGTAAGATATGTATATATATGCATTCATAAGGTTCTTAGTTTATTTCAAGAGCAAATATGGACTGGTGCCTCAAAATGTAATCTGTAAAGAAGAGATGATAAAATTCTTAAGGAACATTTTTATTTGTGAAGAAAAAAGTTTGATCATCTTATATTAAATTTAGGTGAGACACGAGCTGGGCTTGTCTATGTAAATAGAAATATAAGAGATTTTCATAAATGTTTAGAGAATACTTGTCAACCACCTGTGTTTCTATCTTTTTACCTCTCTTCTTTACCTTGCTTCTATAGGTGCTCAGTTGTTTATTTTTCTAGCCATTTCCAGGAAAGGGCACACGGGGACTTACTACTTCCAGAGGGAGTTGGGGGATGGAGTAGAGAGCAGTTACGTTAAACTCTTGGCTGAAAGTGCAAAACTTTATTCTGGAAACTTAAGAAAAAAAATTAAGGAGGATTAATGTCCAGATTCCCAAAATATATCCTAGTTGATCTGGCCTGCAGATTCACAGCTTAAGTGTCTAATTATTACTCAACATCACAGATTGTTCTCAGTGCTGAGATCACAGCTCTGCTGCTTGAAGAGACAGAAAGGCCCCTGGAGTGGTTGTTACAGTCTCCTAAGAGTAATGAGGCAAGCTACATTCTGCTGCCTCATCTAGCCAGAAGCCTCCCAAACTTTTCATTTCCTCTTCCATTAAAAGGTTGCAAAAAATAGTTTTAAGTGGAAACCCTGCTAAGCAATTGGATTTCTCAATGATTTATATATAAAGAACCGAGGAAACAGTTGGACCAAGTACCTGGCAGCCCCCTCCAGCACTCACCCCTACCTGCTGTGTCTGCTGTCTCTGGATCGCTCTCACTTTGGGAACAGGGCTCTCTCTGGAGGAAGAGGACTGCTGCCGGGACCGGCTCCCATTTTGCACAGGTTCGGCCACCAGAGCTGCAGATGCCAGTGACATGCTCCCGGTACTACGTAGGGAAGCACTGTGTGGCAGGGATGGTGGGGCTTTGGCTCGGGCACCTAGCCCAGCCTGGTCCATTTTTCGGATCTGGGCCTGCCCCGTGCTATTCTGCCGTGGCAGAGCAAGAGGTATGTGTCTGTCCGACACAGTGTGCCGCCTGGAGAAGTCCTCACTCTGAGTGCTACGTTTGGTGAAATCTTCCATGCTGCTATTGCTGGGTCCACTGAGTTTGAAGTCTTCACTGTTACTTTGGCTCCTGGAACTGGCAGTGCTTAGGTTCTCCAAACTGGAATCCACAGAGGCCTTTGGCATTGCTGGAATTGGGTTATTGAGGTGATAGACAGGGTTCTGGAATGACAAGGGCTGGAGGCTGCCTGGCTGGTTCAAGGCTGGGTGCAGGGGCCTTCGCACTTGGGGTGCGCTCTGGGGAGTGCTCTGGGTTTCCCGAAGTTGTTTGATGCTGGCCACCTGGGTTATGGAAAGCTGGCTTCCAGTCAGGCGCATTGGCATGTCAAGCATGACAGACGCATGCTCCACTTGGGCGGCATGAGTGTCCTGAAGGTCCATGAGGGAGATGCTCCGGCCATTAGGAAGGCTATTTTCCTTTTCATCCTTTTCAGAGTAAGTCATGCTCTGGGAGGAGGCTTGCTGAACCAGCAATAACGTTTTCCCTCTGAAATAGCTATCTGTGTTGTCCTGGCTTGGAGATTTTAGTTTATGCAAATCACTGTGGAAAAAGAAAGGATCCTTAATTACTCCTGAGGCAAATTCAACAGAGTTAAGATTCCTCAACTCAAGCACATGAACTCTTCAGAAGGCTCAGAGGTCTGGTGTGGAGACTTACATTGGTTTCTAAACACAGATTTCATCATCACAATTCTTAGGATAAGATCCAACATTTTTAGTTTTTCTTCAAAGGCGGAGAATAACACTGTATAGACCACTCCATCCCTGTCTTAGATTTTTACTAGAATTCCAATCATTTCCTAGTTAGGTTTTACACCTCCCAAGGTATTCCAATTTATAGTTAATTGGTTCTGTCTAAACCTTCGAGAAGCCCTGACTGCACAACCAAAGGGTCCCTACTAAAGACACAAGTCTTGCCAATACAGAAAACAAAGTCTAAGCATCAACACTGTATCTACCTGTTCAACTGACACAGCCAGCTCTAAAATATTTTCCACTGAGGTTCTCAGATTTTTGAGCGCTACAACACCTGAAAATATCAATTTCATAGAGCTCTTAGTCTTCCATTAAGCAGGACATAGGTTCTTTTTATAAGTTTGTTGAATATAACTCTACAATATCATTCTAGAAAATAAGTATCCTAGATCATGTGTATTATTATGACAAACAATTGGATTTATCTCAGAAGATTCTTTCCAACTGCTCATGATTTTAAAGTTGTAAATTCAACAAGTAAGTTAAATAGATTTTTCCCAAATCTCTACATATTATCTCCCTCTGAGATAAGTAGTTCCAATTCTCTCTGAAATTCATACCTGTCAGTAGGGTCTTCAAAAATTTTCTGCAGGCCAGAGGAGAGGCTTCCACTGACATTTGGACTGGAGTTATGCTCAGTGAAGCGTCTCAGTTGCTGTTGTATTGGTGTAGGATTAGTCAGAGATTTGGTAATATCAGCAAGAACACGAGGGAGAGGTCCCAATTTTGCCACGGTCGCCTGTAGGAAGGAATTTTCACCCTAATTGGATAATAAGCATTGCGATATCCACCACAGATTGTTTTTGGGACAACGATGCCCATTGATGGAGGGGTGGAGGTTGGAGGGAAGGGTAGGTGTTTGCATATGGGAGTGGCAGGTTCATAATGCATTGTTATGGAGCAGCAGAACCATGGCGTCGAGATGAATGGAGGAGGCGAAACAAGATGCAGCAGACATTGAGGAAAGAAAGGAAATAGAAATTAGGATTATGCAAATAAAAATTAAAAGACATGCTCAAAACAACCAAACTATTGCCATTCCAACTAAAATAGACATGCAAAGCAAACTAAATCTTTGGGAGGCTGGTAGATCAAGGTGGGGGAGGGTAGGGGAAGAACCAAACACCTTCTAACCAAAAAGAACTTTAAGACCAGAGGATTGGCTAGTGTGATGAAACTTCCAAAGAAAAGGGATCATGTGAGGAAAGAAATGCATGCCGACATACAAGAAGGTGTTGCATTCAGGGGTCCAGAGCACTGCAGGGCACACAGTTGATATTGCCATCCACTAGCCATTTAATCTTGGGAACCCTGACCTACTGCCAGCTGAGTTTGCATCAGCAAGACAATTTTTTAAAAAAAATTTAAACAGCAAAGTTATGACACATCTATGAGATGTGTCTAGATAGATGTACTGCTGGTTCCCAGGACCAAACAGAAATTAAAAAGGAGAACGTGTGTTTACACAGCAAAGCCTGTTAAAAAGACCTTGACCCTGAATAAACCAGGTTGATTTCAGAAGATAACTGTATCTGCATCCCACTGATGCAGTTATTCAGTGAAGAATAACTTTTTATGATTTGCTTTATCCATCTCAATCATTTTTTTCTTTGGGGAATTCTCATTCTCATGGGGTCTTATGGGAACCTTCATCCATGAGGCAGTTTTACATGGCTGCCTCCGGGTTTTCGTTGTCTTCTCAACAGACTCTTCTACCCTGCTCAAATGAGTACAGTGCCATCTGAAGAATGTCTTTACTTGCTTGACTCTCTTGAGCCATGATTCATATCCAAGGAATTTACCCTCGGCATAGCTGCAACTTAAAATCTAGCTAGCATTTCTAAAAGTTAAGAAGGGGTCCTTGAGAATAAGAAACAGGTTATTATTTTACAAATGTTTTGGGCACCAGTGGACACCCTACCATTTATATTTCCTCAGGAAGGTGGTCTTTGTTAATAGGTTTTACTCCCCTCTCCCTCATTTTATTGGTGCAATGTTTTTAAAGATAATTGGGGGTGGTGGTGGTGGTGGGATGAATTGGGAGATTGGGATTGACATATATACACTAACATGTATAAAATAGATAACTAATAAGAATCTGCTGTATTAAAAAATAAAATAAAATTCAAAAAATAAAAAATGTTCTGACTCAAAAAAAATAAAGATAATAGGAAAATGGAGGAAAACAAATAAACAAATTCTTATCACAGAAAAATAACTTTGTTTTTTGAAGTTATTCTAACATACCACCACAGATATTTATAAAGTAGCTGTAGCAAACAAAAACATCAATAAATACTTATTGTGATAAACCTAGCCAGAGTCTGTTAGACTGTTTTCCATAACAAATTCTATTCCTCTTTGCAAAATTCGAGAAGGAAGAAAATGATTGGCATGGTATATATTTAGTTATTAATATGGTATACAAAAAAATTCTTAGCTTATAGTCAGAAAATAAATGATTAAAAATGATAATTGTTTTCTCTATTCTTAATTCACATCTACAGATGAAAAGAAAACATCAGGATTTTCAGATCCCACATAACTCTATAGGTACTAATAGTTATATTAAACCCTCTGACTTGCATGATAAAAATAAATCTCATGGTAAGTTACTTAAACGTGATAGTCTCAGTATTTTTCTAAGTCCACACTTCCGTTAGAAATTACTACATGAAGTTTCTTCTCACTCTACTATACATGAATAAGGCTTCATACAACAATATTTGATATTAGTTTCTAGGCAAATACACAAACATATTTGTTTATAGAAATATATACTCCATTAATTCAGGTAACTACTTAAAAATATATGTTAATAATTTTGTGGCTTATTAGAATTTCCTGGTTTGTAGGGCACATATTTTACTCAGAAATCAAAACTATTTCCTCCCAGACTTCTAGGGCAAAAGGTTGCTTTCAACAAGCAGAAAGCATGAATGTGATTACTCTGTAGATATTCTCCAGAATCCAGGTACATTAGGGTTCTCTACCTCCCATCTCCTGTTACCCTTCCCGCCTACTTTACCTTATCAAGTTGGGAAACTACTTCCCACAGTAAGGAATGCAAAACTGAAAGCTCTCGGCCCAGATCAATGTAACCATCAAAGCCTGGGGTGTTTGAGATGGTGTCCGGATTAGAGATCTCCAAAAGAAAGCGCTTCATTCCACCCCATTCGTGTTCTAAAAAATCATTCATGAATGCCATATATTCCTCTTTGTTACCAAATCTGAAGTAGAGGGAGAGAAAATGAGAAAGAACATATTCAGGAAAAGAGATGTGATCATTTTGAATTGACTTTACACAGACCTATACATTTTTTTTTTAATTTTGGGGAGGTGACTAATTTGTTTATTATCTATAAGTGATAAATACTAAAACATACTTTCTTAATATTATATTAATAGTCAAAAACTTTGAATAGCTTTCTATTCTCTATAGGGTAAAGACAAAATCCTTTTTTCCTGGTATTTAAAGCCATTGTAAACATTCATTATCAGTATAAACCTTCAATATTGCTAGCTTCTTCAAAGTCCCCCAAATACATTATACTCTTTTTCTTCTCCAAGCCTTTGCTCATGCTATTTATTTCTACTAGAGAACTTCCTCTCTTCTTTGCCTATCTAGGTTCTAGCTATCTTCCAGGCCTAGTTTAAGTCCATAAAACATGTTCCAAAATAAACTAGAAACAATTTTTACAAGAATTAGCTCAAATATGGGTAAACATGTATATTTCTGTGTTAGCATGTATATAGAGCACACAAAGTTAAAATAGTGCACTTCTAAAAAGCCACATGCTACAAAACAATGTATCTCATTGAAGTTCTAATCTTTTCCTTCAATACATTGCTACTAGAAACTTGTACTTAAGCTTCAATACTGAGTAAATCTGGGATCGATTTTGCCAGTGTGAATTGCTTCTCAGTGATTTCTTAAAATTGTTTTCTATAAATTATAAAAATTATACAAACTTAAGAAAAAATTGAAAACAATGAAAAGTGGAAGGAAAAAAGGGTAGGTGTACCCATTCCACCACCCAAACATCTGCTATTTACAGTTCAGTGCATTTCTTCTCCAACTGCTTTCTCCTAACTTCTCTTGAAAAAGTTGAAAGCTACAGAAAAGTTCAAAGAATATACAACGTACACCCATATGCCATTCACCTATATTAACCAACTGTTCCCATTTTGCCGTTTGTTTTCACTCTCTTCTCTTTTTTTGATTGAACCATTTTAAACTAAGTTGCAGACATAGCCTCTAAGTACATTAGCACCTATTTCTCCAGAATAAGGAAAACCGCTTACATAAACCAATGCTACTGTCACTAAAACTTTTAAAAGACATTATTTATAAATTATCTCATATGTAGTTCATATTTAAATTTTACCAATTGTCCCCAAAATGATTTTTATAAATGTTTGTTCCAGTTCAGATCCAATTAAGATTCAAGCAATGCATTGTCTCTTTTAATCTAGAACAGTCCTCCCTCCATCTTTTCCATTTTTCATGATATTGACTTTTTGAAGGGGCCAGGCCACTTGTCTTAGATAATGTAACCATAGAATTTTGACTGATTGCTCTTCCCAGTGTTCCTATACTTAGGTTTTTGTGTTTTCATATTGTTGGGATAAAAGTATACGCACCATTTGGTATCCTATCTTTTTTTTTTTGGCTGGAGTTTTTTTTTTTTTTTGCGATACGCGGGTCTCTCACTGTTGTGGCCTCTCCCGTTGCGGAGCACAGGCTCCGGACGCGCAGGCTCAGCGGCCATGGCTCACGGGCCCAGCCACTCCGCGGCATGTGGGATCTTCCCAGACCGGGGCACGAACCCGCGTCCCCCGCATCGGCAGGCGGACTCTCAACCACTGCGCCACCAGGGAAGCCCTTGGCTGGAGTTTTTAATAAAACTTTTCATTTAATATAATTATATCTGTATCATTTTGCATATTATTGGTTCTTTGTAAACACAACTTGCAGTGGCTGCAAATATTCCACTGAATGCACAGACTACTTAACCATTCCTCTATAAAGTGAATATTCAAATTGATTACAATTTTTTTGCTATTTTTAATAATACCACAATAAAAATCATGTAACATGAGTTACGAGGCACCCCACGCTCATCCAAAGGTTAGGCCTCATGTACTTTTTAAATAATGTTGTTAAAAAGTGGTTATGGTAGTGACACCTACTTGGCAAAGTTGGCCAGGTTCTGGATGACCTTGGCAATGAGAGTTAGAGTCCGAGATGTGCGGTCATCAGGATATTCCTGCATGAGGTTGAAGAGACTGGGAGACATGATGGCCGGGCACAGAAAACGGAGAAACAACGAGGCACTGATGAGCCGCTCGCTGATGTCTTGCTTGCTGCGGTTCAGGCACTGCTGCTTCCAGGATGCAAACACTTCTTTCAACTCACGAGGGAAAACACTGGGGAAGGAAGAAGGACCAAATATAAAAGTACTAGAACCCAAGGAAGCACAGGTGATCTCACTCTGGCCCAACAGAGCCAGGCTGTGAGGAGGGCCTAATAGAGAGAGCTTCTGTCTGATTCATGCCTGAGAAGTGGTGGAAAATTCATAGACGTCCAGATGGAGACCAGAAACCCAAAGCTACAAAACTCAGGAATTAGTGTAAACTTAGGTTTGCAAAGTGGGAAAATGGCATGAGGCTCCTGACTAAACCATTTAGTTTACTACAGCTCATCATAATCTCTCTAAAGACTGTTCATCAAAAAGCTTCCAAAATCTCACCAATTGCTGGGGTTAGAATAATGATCAAAAATCATTAACACATTTGTTTGACACTAGTAAATATGTTTAAAAGTCCTCAAAATACTTTTGGTATTCGAGAATGTGGTGCTAATATTCTGGGGAAATATTATATTTATGTGGACAGTTCAGAGCAACTTCTGCTTACAAGAGAGATTTAGATTTTAGACAAAACTGTATTAGGGAAACTTTCAATTTTTCCCATAAGTCCTTCCTTTGGTTGGGAAATAACAGTTAACACTGTGATAACTCATATTGAAAAACTGAAGTTCCAATAGCAGGGAGTGAAGCACCGACAGCAGCTCACCAGTAAGAGTTGATGATCTTGCAGAAAGCCAGCTCACAGCACATTTTCAGGTTGCTCTGATGGTCTATCAGTTCACTAGATGAACATTTGCTGGGATCCACTTCACAGTTTTCATCTGACTCATACAAAGCTTTGATGAACTCCCCTATTTCGAGAGAGAAGATGACGGACAGTATAACTATAAATAGTGTCTTCCTGAAGAGAATAAAAGAATGTAGGATTTCTGTACTAAAATGTGTAATGGGGAATTCGTTCTGATGCCTGACATGGAGGGCACAAAACACTGTTCACGAAGGGTTATTGCTCTGGAACCCAAGAGATACCACCTCCTATACGTCATGTTTATTTTTCTTACTCTGGAAGTGGAAAAACAGCACTCATTAACATCATCATCATGGTATTTACAAAAAGAATAATGAAACTACTTTAAAAAATGCTACAACTTTAAATCTTTTATCTGAAATCACAAATATATTTAAATAGCAGGAAATCATTTTATTATAAAGCCTCTTTACCTTATGAATAATGTTGTTACTATTTTAGAAGAATAAATAACCCAAGTTTGAATGATTAGCTTACCTATGCTTTTAACTGCTAATACTGGTGCAAACACAGATTCAAGTAAGGGTCTCTAGGCTTACCTCTCCTAATGGGGATAGTCATTCAACATAGCACATAGCAGAGCATCTCTTTATATAATTTGGATGTTTTTCCAAATAAATTTAGCTTAGACGCCCTGTTCATATATCTTAGCCTCTATAGAGATATGCCCAGTATTTCCTGAAAGAGCAAATCCTTACCTTACCTGTTTATCACCTGTTTATCCTCCACCATGCACTATACCATGTATTTGTTCTGTTCTATGTTTCACACTGTTTTGTGCTTATTTGTTCACACGCCTGTCTCATCTTTAGGATGAATACCATTGAAGGTCAGGGACTGGGTTCTATTCATGTTCAAATCCCAAGCCTATTAAATAGCTTCCAAAGCATTGCAGGGGCTCAATAAATATTTGTTAGAGATGGTAGTATGTTTTTATTTTTTGTTTTTTATAGGTCTTTATGACAGAGGAGTAGAACTTTCACAGCTCCTTTCAAATCTGCTTATATTAACTGAAGTTCAGGCTAGTTATTAATAGATTTCATGAAAGTGAACAGTAATTCCTATAAAAAATTAAGTGGCAGCAGCAATATCAAAGAGCATTTTCTATCAAAATGGTTAGTACTAGGATAAATGAAAGATTTAAAAAATAGCTGTGATACAGGAATGGGAACTGATTATTTGGAAGAACAATGCTTGGAGAAGAGGAATCTAAGTGATGCACAGAAAAGAAAGTGGTGCAGAGAAAAAGTAAAGGCTTTGGAGTCAGAAAGATCTAGGGTCAAATCCTGGACCCATCACTTAACCAACTGTGGGGCCATGAGAAGTCACTTAACTAGTCTGAGTTTTGGGTGCTTTATTTGGAAAATAGCATTAATCACTCCAACCCTCTAGAGCTATGGTGAGGATCTGAAAATAGTGCATGAAAAGAAAAGTGTCTGATATGGTGCCTGGTACTTAGTAGGGGCTCCATATAATAAGTATTGTTATGTACAAACCTTGTAAATTTAGAATAACTTTTCATAGAGTGAAATAATCAAAACTGGTAAAAGCCTTTTAAAAATGTTTACCAACTCTCACAGGATTTCTATTGAACATGTTCTCAACATCACCTATGCTATGTGCTCCCACAGAATTTACCTCATTTAAAGAGTACCTGAATTTAAAAATAAGTCATCAATGTCAAATACTTCATGTAAAAATCAATCCACCTCTAAATTTATATCATTAATATTCAGCTTATACCTAGGTGAGTTATACCTATTCCAGGAGATAATAACTAATATTAATAAATAACTTGTGAATTTTGAGAGTATTTTTCTTTTATTCTTCAAGAAAAGAACCAAATAAACAACTCAAGGGTCCAGAAGTAAATTAATTGTCTATAAAGTTTTTATTTTTACCTGATTATGATATATTTAAAATCCTCCAAACTTGAGAAAATTCTTTTCACTTTTGAAACTGTAACCTGGGACTTTCCTGGTGGCGCAGTGGCTAAGAATCCACCTGCCAATGCAGGAGACACAGGTTTGAGCCCTGGTCCGGGAAGATCCCACATGCGTGGAGCAACTAAGCCTGTGTGCCACAGCTACTGAGCCTACACTCTAGAGCCTGAAAGCCACAACTACTGAGCCCGTGCGCCTAGAGCCCATGCTTCGCAACAAGAGAAGCCACCACAATGAAAAGCCCGCGTGCCGCAACGAAGAGTAGCCCCCCACCCCCGACTCGCCGCAAGCACAGCAATGAAGACCCAACGCAGCCAAAAATAAATAAATTAAAAAAAAAAAGAACTGTAACCTATGTCTGATAGTGTGGAAAGTACCATATTGAAAGGTGAACTTTTATAGATCTGCACCTAGAAGCTGTTTAGCCGATCACAACTTACTGAGACAGATTTAATGATCCCTTCATGTCTGCTCTCCTGCCTTTAAAAAAAGAGATCAAGGACAAAGAGGATGGGTGTTCAATATGTTGTTTAAATTTGAGTTTGTGCCTAGAATGTTCTATGGTGTGTTTCATTAACTCATTATTATCTAGCATCCAAATTTCACGTATAGAAATAAGCCACTAGGTACGGACATACTATTGCTAAAAGGAAATTTGCCTCTGCCACCAGTGGTGGAAATTAGGCCTTTTTAGAGGCCCTCTAATTAGAGGGCCTCTAATTAGGCCCTCTAATTTAGAGGCCTTCTATATGTCACAGAAGATGGTGTTTCCTGTTGATCAGATGCATCAACATGCAAACTGATTTCAATGAGAAAGGTAAAAGGGGTTAACAGATGAAAGACTTAATTTAAGTCTAACTGAGGCAGAGTCTGTAAATAGTAATGCTTTTAATCAAGATAAACGAAGACTGGCTAAAAGGCAGGTAGATATTGTTTAATATGACTGGCAACTTTTAACTCAATTTTCTCTGAGAATTCTTCAGGTAGTCTGCAAATAACATCTTTTTTTTTTTTTTGCCCAAAGTGTACGAAATACAACAAAACTTTAATTATTCAGAGTGCTCAGCTGTACTTATTAATTTGATTTTTTGGTTCACTGAGACTTCACTGTGAAGCCTTCTAATTTAAAACTTCTGATAGGGACTTCCCTGGTGGTGAAGTGGTTAAGAATCCACCTGCCAATGCAGGGGACATGGGTTTGAGCCCTGGCCCGGGAAGATCCCACATGCCGCGGAGCAACTAAGCCCGTGCGCCACAACTGCTGAGCCTGCGCTCTAGAGTCTCCAAGCCACAACTACTGAGCCCTCATTCCACAACTACTGAAGCCCATGTGCCTAGAGCCCGTGCTCTGCAACAAGAGAAGCCACCGCAATGAGAAGCCCGCGTACCACAACGAAGACCCAGTGCAGCCAAAAATAAATAAATAAAATAAATTTATATATATAAAAAAAAGGCTAACTAGAAATATGGGGAGTTCGATGGGGAGAAGACAGTAGAATCTCTCTCCTGAAGAAGCTTACCAATTAATTTTGTTTGTGCTCTTGGAAGCAGTAGCCATTTTCACCACCCTGGTCCTTGTTTTTGGGTTACAAATATAATAGAGATCTTTGTGGGGTTACTTGAATTTCTTCCCCTGCTCACTGAATCAATTTTCAGGTCTCATTGAGCCAATCAGCTATTTAACTATTAACTGTTCTAGGACAGTTAATAATTAACTGTAATGATTAACAAAGGACTTGTCTCTCCTTTTCACTTCAGGAATTATTTCATTTGGGAAGCCTATTTAGCACACTGATGGTAGAATATGAATATCTGATTTTTAAGAAGTAGATGGTCAACAAATATCTACACCTTTATCTCCCCAGAATAGAGAATACTGTTTGAGATGCATCATCATTGCTTTTTATAAGGCAGTGCAAATCATTAGAGCAAACCACGATATGTAATTTATGATATGACTGTACAAGCTTTTTATGTGAAACTCTGATTCTGTACCTTTCCTAATGTCAATGAAAATCCATTTTCACTAGTCTTCTTTTAAATTCCTATTAGATCTTAAACTAAAGCACATGACTTAGAGAAAAGAAATAAATATGAAGATAGGAAGCAGGAGAAGAAAAAATGTACTTCTCCAAAGTAGGAATTAACTGCTACTACAGTGAGTCCAGCATAGGTAAACACAACGGTCCTGTTTCTTGAGCAGTCATTCACTTTTTAGCCTGTGCAACCTGGCTCCTGTGCTCCTGAGAGCAGTCCCAGCCATCACGAGTCATCAAAATGCAATAGCCATGTTTTCTTTTTAATCTTTACTTTCCTCAATCTCTATTGATACTTTTTTCCTCTTGGTGTCTAAGACACAGTATTTTCCTTCTTTTTTTTGCACGTGTGCATGCATGCTTCCTCTCTCTTTGACCACTTCCCTGATTCCTCTGCTTCCTTCTACACCATAAACCAGGTGCACTGTTAGATCTGTCTTTGGCCCTATCCTCTTCCTGCTCCTGTAATCTTGTAGTTTCATTGATTCCCTCCACATGGGTAACTTAGTCCTAAATTTTCGCCAGCCAGCTAGACAGATGTCTTGGGATTTCCTACCTAGAACCCCTGGGATTTCCTACTTGAACTTCAAGTTGAATACATGTGAAGTGAAAATATCATTTCTCATTCTTTCAAGCCTACTACTTTTATGTTCTCATTCTGTTAAGAATCTCATCATCCTTCTTGTCACTCAGGAAGGCCCCAAATTCACTGTAATATTTGATCTCCTCCTCCACCACGTCCTGCCCCATTCTCACAAACTGAAAAGTTGCCAAGTCCTATTAGCTCAACTTCTTTAATATTTCTTAGATCCAACTTTTCTCTTACTCTTGGCGATTACCTCATTCACAGTCTTGTTATTTCTTGCCTTCCTTATTATAATGGCTTCTTAACTGCTCTCTGCGTTCAGCTGCTTTCTTCACCAACCCATTTAAATCACTCTGTTAAACTGATTCTATTAAAAACACCCTGCTCAAAACTTCCAGTCGTTCACCAGTGATTACTGTAAAATCTACACTCCTCAGCCAGGCAGTCAAGGCCCTCAACTAATTGGTTCTAGTTATTTGTCTAATCATTTTTGTTGTTGTTGACTTGTCTTTTTCACTTTATTTTCCAGCTAATTGGCTATATTCCAAACATGCCTGGTTCTCTGGTACCTCGATACCTTTTTGTTCATGAGGTTCTTTCCCCTATGTTAATCCCTGCCATTTCCCTTGTCCAATCTCTGCTTTTATAAACCTTGCTAAACTTCGAGCTACACACACACATCATAAATGTCACAAGGGAAATTTTATAATTCCATCAGGTATAATCAATTTCTTTAATTATTTGAAAAGGCACAGGATTCTCTTTCTCTTTTTGGTTATAGGGATATCCTTATCTTTCTTATCTATCTATATTGTAAGCTCTCTAAGGGCAAACATTTATCCATTCATTCATACCTTATTGTCTATTCTTGATAGTCTCATGTGACTGCCGAGCACTTGAAATTTGGCTAGTGCAAACTGAACGTGTAATAAATATAAAATGCACACAATTTCAAGAGTTAGGATAAAAAAGTAAAATACTTCATTAATAATTCTTATATTGATAACATATTAAATAATATTTGGATATACTGGGTTAAATAAAATGTTATCAAAATTAAATTTACCTGTTTCTCTTTACCGTTTTTACACTGTGACTGCTAGAAAATTTAAATTACTCACATGTGACTCACATTATGTTTCTTCAGGATGGTGCTGCTCTACATTCTATATGAAGTACTGGGGATATGGGGATAAAAAAAATGACACTGTTCTTCAAGGAACTCATGTCTGCTTTATCAGAATGTATATCAAAGTGTCGAGCACAGTGCCTTACTCCAGTGGTTAACACCTGAATTTCACGACCAAATATGGAGCTGCAAGTGGGTGGCCTAGTCATTAAGAACTACTGATTGGACAAAGATTAGTTGTGAAAAATTCTGTAGGTCTGGAAGGCAGAAATTGGGAGTTATGGGAATTGGAAGGAGTTTCTCCATTTTTGATGCATAATAACAAATGCTAACACTTTCAAGACTTAGGTAATGTATTTATATCATGATATAAATACCCAACACTTTGGGGGAGACAAGTCAACTAGAAATGACATCTCATTACTAACATTACTGTGTATCTCAGAATCTCAGGGACTTGAGGGCATGGGGGTAGCTGCCTATGCTGATGAACTTTCTCTTTCGGTACATAGTGTAAGAAATCAATCTGCTGTTCCTCCCCTGCTGAGTATTGCAGAGACTTCTTACAGCTGAAACTCCAACTTTCACACTTTAATCAGCTAGAACCAGATAACATGCAGAATTTGAGTTCCATTTGGTTGTTTCATGAGGGTCTAAAAATCAAAAGGGAAAGAAAACAGATGTTTTTCTTCTCCATACCCAATGCATCATGAAGATACTGTTGTCCCACCAACTTGAGGTATTCCTCAATGGATTTGGTGGCAATGGTGTTCTCTCTGAAGATCAAGACATCATGCTCTCCACAACGATCCACCTCAGACATCACCAAGTCAGTCAGAAAATCCTGGTAGAATAATGTTCAGTTAGGCAGAAAGCAACTGAATAAATAATATACATTAGGAGAGACTGATGAAATATCAAACATCCTGGGAATGCTGCTTTAAAACTAAAGCTACCAGATTCATTTGAAAGAAAAAAGTCAGTCAGGATAAAATTTTAGGTGTCACCAATCCTAAGTTAAAAATTCCTTCAAAGGTTTTTCATCGCACTTTTGATATAGACTGTAGTTCTGAATGTGGCCTGCAAGTCTCTATATTTTCTGCTTTCTGTCTATCTTCCCAGCCTCATCTCATACCATTTTCTCTGTATTGCTCCAGTCTCAAGGGCCTTTTTTTTTCGGTAGGTCCTTGAATACATCAAGCCCTTTCTAATAACAATGTTGTCTATTCACCACAGAGATTTCTGCAAATGCTGTTCTCAGTTCTGCTTCACTCCCACCCTTGCTCAGCCCTCACTGCTATGGAGTTAATTCCTCAGATCCTTTGGATTTTAGTTTGCACATCTTTCTTCAGTGAAGCCTTCTCTTACCAACACTGCCCCTGAACTCCACTAGTCAGGTCCCCTTAATACACATTCTCACAGCACAATATAACTTTTTAAAAATCTGCACTTTTCGCAGTAATCACACATTTCCGTAATTATTTGATTAACATCTGTTTTCCCCAGAAGACTGAGTCCCATGAGACCAAAGACAGTGTCTATTTTTATTCACCTCTATATTTCCAGCATTTAACTGCTTCTGACACATATTAGGCATTCAATATATAATTGTTACAAATTGGTCTATAGTATCAACATGACATTTCTTGAACTAAACATCTGAACTCATTTTCTAGCCTGATTATATTTGTTTGTATGTATGTATGTATGTATCCCCATCCATCCATCCATCCATCCATCCATCCATCCATCCATCCATCCATCTATCCATCCATCCAACCATCCATAGCGAACGAAGGCATAAGGAGAAATAAAGCCCTTAAGAAACAACTGCTTCATTTCTCATCAGTCTAAGGAACTTGATTTAAAGTTCATTGTTTACTGTTCAATTTGAAAACATCCTGTATTTTGAATGTTATATATTCACTGGATATTTCAAAGTTGTTGATTTACTTTTATTTTAAAATTAAGCATTTTAAACATGAACGGGATTTATTCCAGGGTAGATCAACACTGTAAAAGAGTCGTAGACTTAGGAGTCACTACTAAAACTCTTGTGCTAAGGGTCAGGAAGAAACTTGGGGGTGATGGTAACATTCTGTATCTTGACTGCTGTGGTTTCCACGGGTGCATAATCTGTCAAAACTCACTGAGTTTTTCACTTTAAATGGGTATAGTTTATGATATGTAAATTGTACCTCAATAAAGCTGTTAAAAAATCCTACATATATCCTTGAACCTTGAGCAAATGAAGAACAGAAAGAACATATCCATACAATTTCAAAGATGAGACTCAAAATTTCAATGACACATTTTTAACACCAGAAAGCTCAAAATTATTATTAGTAAATTCAACCACCAAAATGATAATCAGTAGGAAGGCAGTTAAATAAGGGACTAAATATTGAATATTTGATATATTCTGATTTGTATCAAGAAATTTTAAAAACGCTTTATTTTATTGTTCAGTTCTACATAAATTATTCTAGCTGTGAACTCCTCTAGATCTAAAATACAATTTTACCATGACCAATTTGCATATAATATAATGGAGATTTAGCCTAGTTAAGTGAATATGCCTCACAGAGGTGATAATTACCACAGTTCAGGCTGATCAAAGACTCTATCAATTGTTACATCTGAAACTAACACATTGTAAATCAACTATACTCCAATAAAAATTAAAAAAAAGATTCTATCATTTGTTTAGTGTTCTTTATACAATTAGTATATTTCTTTCTTTTATCTTCCTGAACTTTTACTTCTATCCAGCATGAATTGAGATAAGGTTATCATGAGACAGCTAACAATTAAATAACATCCCTTGGTATTTTAATTCCAAATTTAGATGTTAATCTCATGAAGACTCTTGTTAATGACCAGCATGTTTCTGGAATACCTCCTTCTGTGACTAGCTGGGTACAGTCATGAGTTAATCTTAATTTAAAATATAGTGAGGAATAAAACCATCATACAATGCACTCCAGAACTAAAGATAAATAATCTTGAACATATTGTGGGATTATCCACCAATCCTACCATTTATTTTGTCAGACAATAAAGAGCTAGCTGCGGTATCTCTATTTCATGCAAATAAACTTTAAATAAATACTTGTTAGTCTCCATTTTACTTCTTTACTTTTATAATCTCCACTAATAAGTGGATCTAAGAACCACTAATAGGTTTCCTTCCTAATTCTTTTTTTTTTTTGACCAATAGCAAAGCATATATCTCTAATTTGAATCTCCACAGTAAACATGTGTTTTTTCTTCATAAAAGGTAGGGAAGAGATTTTGGGTAACGCAACCCTCCTTTTCCACTTACCTTGGCTCTGCCAGTACTTTGAAGAATGTGCACTAAGGCACAGGCCAACTCTTCTTTATTTCTCACACTAATTACTGGTTCAAGAACAGAACACAACATGGTGTAGTTGCTGGTGACAAATTCTGCAAATTCTTTGTATTGCTCCATAGGCAGAATGGTGATAGTTTGGAAACGTGATTTAATCCGAATAGAAGGTCCTCCTGTCTTTCCTTTGTTGGGTGTAGGTGTACTCACTGGGTACCACTTTTCTACAAATTGGCGACCAGTCACACTGGCAGTAGGGATATTGACTAGCCCTACATAATTATTCTTGTCTTTTTTTTTCTTTTTTTCCACATCTTTATAAATGTGAACTGTGATGCTATGAAGAGGTGGAAGGCTGTAGAACTCAAAATGTTCACCCCAGAAAATATTGTCTGCTTTGGTCTTGCTGGTTGTACGAGCAAAGAGGGTATCATCAAGGCACAGTTCACAGAAATATTTCTTTTTAGGGGCAAGGTCCTTGGCTTCAATAATCCATAAACGGAGAACGTTTTCGGCTCGTCTGCAATTGTCCTATAAAGAAGTAACAAAGTTGTGTTTGAGAGTTGAAATCCCAGAAAGACAACATTTTCCTCTTAAAGTAGGTGATGCTATGTTCTTCATTAAGGGCAGTCAAAAAATAATGAAGGGGATTGCTACCTCATTGTTCAAGATAATAGAAAGCTCTTAGAGAGCCACATACATTTTATTTTACTTGGGTTAAAAAAATATCATCCTGTAAGTTCTCATATAGCCAGTCTTGTGGCAACTGAATTAGCTTTCTGCAAATAAAACAGAGATAAGTAAGTAATTAAGAAACTTGTGTTCTAGTCCCATTTCTGTCTTGTACTAGCCTCTCACTTGGTCAAGTGACCTAACTTCTCTGAGTCCTCTTATCTAGGGGTCCCCAAACCCCAGGCCACGGACTGGTACTGGTCCGTGGCTTGTTAGGAACTGGGCCACACAGCAGGAGGTGAGCCAGTGGGCGAGCGAGCGAAGCTTCCTCTGTATTTACAGCCGCTCCTCATCGCTCACACAACAGCCTGAACTCCGCCTCCTATCAGCATTATGGTGAGTTGTATAATTATTTCACTATATATTACAATGTAATAATAATAGAAATACAGTATACAATAAATGTAATGCACTTTAATCATCCCAAACCACCCCCCGCCCCCCGCCGTCCGTGGAAAAATTGTCTTCCATGAGACTGGTCCCTGGTGCCAAAAAGGTTGGGGACCGCTGCTCTTATCCACACTGGTAAAATCATGATACTATCTGTAAGAAGATTATTTTGAGCATAAAAGGACAAAACGTATATGTGTTTAAAAGTTCTATAAAATTTAAGGTATTATTACTCTATTTACCTTCAATCAACTTACTGCTTATAGAGTTATACATTTTTTGGACATTCAAAGCCACTATTACCTTATTTGGTTGAACTGTCCTGCGAAGGTTTTCCATCCACTTATCTCTCTCTGAAGCAGAGTTACAGCTGAAGCATTTACTTCCACTTAAGTAGGTAACCTTCAACATAAAGATTAGAGATAAGGAAAAGGAAATGCAGGGCTTGGGGTCTCTATCTTCCTATTTGTATCATGAAAGATTTAGAGATATGCTATGAACCCATATTATACTACATGGTAACCAAAATTATATTTGCTGGTTTTATGATATCTATATGTACATCCACATTCACTTTTTGTTTTGTTATCTAGTTAGCATCTACTAGAATGCAGGTATGAAGACAAAGGCCATTGAGAATTCAGCTCAGGAACCTAAAACTGGCCTACAGTTCAGAAAGAACAAAACTAAAAATCTTTAATTAAACTTAAACCTTTAAAATTACCTGCAAATAAATATGCTCAATTCTGAGTTAATAAAAATAACTAAAAAGGGAAGAAGGTCTCTAAAACAGCTTATTTCTTGGGACTGCCTTCATTATGTTACAGAAGGTTACTACGTGAAACTGAAAAGAGTTACCAGTATTGAATTACTTTGGAACCCATTTCTCTTCTACTAGGCAACCAGTCTGATTGCCAATCATCTAATTAGGTTAGCCTGATGATTATTATCAATGTCCTTTAAAAATGAAGCATGTTGTCTCTATGCCTAGAACCTAACACCTGGCTGGGCATACAATCCGTTGAACTGAGTTCTACAAATATGGCAAAGTTCAAGTGACTTTTATACAAAAGAACACCAATAAATGACCTGTCCAAATTGCTAAAGTGGTTCATATATTAACTCAATCTCAGATTATAACCTAGTGAATCAGATCAGATGTTACATTCTGTCTAATATGGTAGCTATTAACCACATGTGGCTAGTGAGCATGTGAAATACTAGTCCAAACTGAGATGTACTGTAAGTGTAAAATATACATCAGGTTTTGAAGATTCAGTTTTTAAAAAAAGAATGTAGAAAGTTTCATTGATAATTTTTAGTTCCATGTTAGAAGTGGTAGGATTTGGGTTTAATAAAATTTAAAATTACACATGTGGCTTGCACTGTATTTCTGTTGGATAGTGCAGGTCCATAAGAAAAGGTATAAAACATCTTTCAACTTCTACAATATCTAACATAGGACTCATCACTAATAACTTTGTAAGTTTGTGCTCATTAATTAAATCATAACACTAACAAGTATATGGATGGTTTTGAAATTAAATTTGCAAATGGCCAATTGGCCATTTACTTTGGGAGGGGGAAATTACCTTATAAAAGGTGATGATGATAATTTTCTGGTGAAGGGCAATTTGTTCACTGAAGAAATTAGGCACCTGCAATGTGCCAGGGACTGGGCTAAGTGCTGGGGATTACAAAGATAGATAAGACATGGTCCCAGATCTTGAACTGCCCATGTTTTAGTTAGAAAAATTATGGTTTTAGTCAATTTCCTCAAAAGGATCATTAAAATTGGGGGGTTTGGCTTTCAGGAGAAAAATAATAACATATTGTGTGATATCTTTATCAATACTAAAAAATTAAAATACTAACAATAAGTTATTATTAATCTTGTGACCTCTACTGAGAATGCACTAAGAACCCATTTATTTATTTATTTATTTTAAATTGGGGTATAGTTGTTTTACAATGTTGTGTTAGTTTCTGCTGTACAGCGAAGTGAATCAGCTATATGTATACATATATCCTCTCTTTTTTTGATTTCCTTCCCATTTAGGTCACCACAGAGCATTGAGTAGAAGAACTCATTTATTTTGAAAGCAGACAAGCCCAAAAGGAATGAGAAGCCATCATTAATAACTTTAATCACCAACATAATCAGATTAGCAGATTTCCAATTTTTCCCCTGTAAGTAGGTAATTTTCAGCAACTGAAAACCAGTTAAGATGATCAAATCATCAATACAGTAATGCGATCATAGGAATACTGGATAGAAAAATCTCTTTGTTGTCTAACTACTCTTCCTTTTTCCTACACTTTTCTACCTCAAAGCAGAAGTCTTGTCCAAGGATGCTGCTATGGAGTGGCTTCACTGATACGGGCTCCCCTCTACCAAGATCCAGACATTCCACTGCACTGCATGGGCTCAGCAGGGATTCATGGGAACGTGACTCTTTTAGTTTAGGCAGCCCACGAGACCTAAAAGTAGAAAGAGATATTTATGGTAGTGTAATTACTTGGCCAACAAGAAAATAAAGGTCAAATGCAATGGAGGCTTAACCAAATGTATAAATGCCTAAGAGGAAAATAAATGAGCAAATTAACAGTTAATCTGTAACAATAATAATAGGACCATATTCATGTGGCACAGATAAGCCACATACATATTTGTGTCTGTGTGTACACACTTACTTTTTTCAACAAAACACAAAAATGTACTATAATTTTACTAGTCTCAAGGGAGCTTGAAGCTCCACCACAGACACTGTTTTTATCCACATTCCTGTGTTGGAGATGGAGAAATATATATCATCTAAGGTTATCTTACACATTTTTTTTATGCAAAGGTGTTATCAAAAGACATATCGTTTCTTTTACTTTTTTTTTTTTTCCATGCTATAGCTTTAACCTCTATTATCAGTGACAAAATAGCAGTGACTGAACCCTCATTCTGTTTCCTTCTGCTTTGGCAGAATAAACATACATACACAAACCCAGAATCAAAGCCAAACTTTTCAGCACAAGACCCTGCTTTTCCAAAGGTCTGATTTCCATCTCTATATGGAATTCTTTTCTGGCAAGCTTTTGGTTCTATCTATGCTTTACTGTACAAATATGAATAAAGAGTAAAATGCCTTGAAGAAATTTCCCACCCTCAAAAGAAATGTTCAAACTAGAAGAACAGACCTTTGTCAACACTGTTCAGGCATTCTGGTTGATTCTGTCCCCTAGTTGTTTAAAAAGGAATGCGGGGAAGCATGACTCTTGTCACTACAGGAGCTAGTACTTCACTGCCTTCCCCTTGGAAGAATCAATGAAGCCAAACAATATAAAACACAATATTCTTGAATCCAGAACTGGGTAGCTATGCAGTTTTACTCAATAATTATAGTATTTATTGACTGAAACACCCAGAGTTAAATACATATATTTCAAGCAGAAGTACCTAGTAATGGGGATAAAAAGAAATGCCTTGTGGAAAGACATTTGTTTTTGTAAAACACATTAAATAAGCAGCTTCATTCATTTCCTTGAAATAACCATGTTAACTTAAAAAGGAACCAAAATACTTAATGCCAGAGTAGCTGTCAGTTAAATTATAAAGTAATGAGATATAGGAGACTAGCACGAAAGGCTGCTCTTTCCCTTCTGTTTCCATTCTAACACTGTTTAATCAAACTCCATACAGTAAAAAACATTTTAAGCAATAGGACCTTAGTCCATTCTTCTTTCCACACACAAAAATGTGTGTTCTAATGTTCAGCAATCTTTTTATGGTCAAAAATTCAATAATTATATTTACCATTGATAATACAAAGGATGCACAAAAGCCACCTAATGTTTTGCACCTAAAAATATAACAATGTAATGGCTCCACATTTATTTCCTTTTGTTCTACTGGATAAGACAATGACATGTTATATACTGTCAACAGAGCATATCAACTATAAATAACTAAATGCAAAAACAAATTTTAATGTAATTACCATACAAACTTTCCCAATATGCTTCATAGGAAGCCTGGTTGAGGCAACAGGATACTGTAATCTTTTCTAAATACATGAAACAACAGTTCCAGCCCGTTTTTCCCAGGAGGAGTTGCTTGTAGGGGAAAAGGCTATCCTGCTCTGGGAGTGAGTCTCTCAACAGGGAAGATGAAGGCATATTTAAAATAGGAGGTACAAAATAAGGCTTACTTTTTTGTTTTAAATTCTTTAGGAAAATATTCTAAAACATAAATTAATTTTATCTCAAACCAAATAAATGTCTACCTACATGAAGCAACTGTACAGCCATCTTGCAGTGCACCCCAAAATCATAGCGGTGCCACATGTCATGGTACAGCAAATCACTTTCTGAACTACATCTCAGAAAACAACTCTGTGTTTAGAAGACAAGAACCAATAGAAGATGGTTTCCCCTGCTGCCTTTAGTTACTGATAACATCTCTGGATAAATGTTTTCCAGGTGTAATTTCAAGTCTTCAGTAGAAGCAGAACAGAAACACATATTACAGAACATGAAGTCATCTTCCAAATAGGCTGCAGGACAGGTAATATTCTTCTCTTCCTCAGGCTGCATCCAGCCCCTCAGGTAACAGAAACAAGGTTCCTGGGCTCTAGGCTGGGCCTGTTGCCATGGTGCTACACCTATAAGGAGATTAGAGCCAAAGGCAGCTGGGAGAAGCTGCAGCTTGAAGGACTCAAGGAGCATGCTCTGCAAATGTAACCATTTTAAGACAGAAAGGAAAGAAAAGCGAGGCTCCACCCATTTCCATGAACAATTTTGGAGTCAAAAGCTGTAGGAAAAAAACTGAGGCAACTCTGGGGGTGGAGGAGAATCTCTTAACTGTGCTAGAGAACGAAGCTGCGAAGCTTTAGATGTTTCCTAGATGATCCCCAGCCCGCTACTAAAAGGTATTTGCCACATCCCACCTTGCAAGTACAATCTTTCTCTCACATCCGTTTTATTTCCTTTGCAGTTCTTATCCTAGTTTAATGTTTCTAGGTACTATTTTCATTAACTTATCTGAGTTACATTTTTTTTCTTTTGGAGAGAGTTGGATAATTTTATTCACTGTATTTCCAGTGCTGAACAAATGTCATTTTGACATTTGTTGATATCTGTTTATGGCTGTATCTGGAAGGTTTAACTTCCAAATACAGCCATAAACAGATATCATAACCAAGCCACCTGGAATTAGAATTCAAAATTCTTCCTGGTTACAGAAATTTCAGCTGTTAATATGTATAGTTCAGGGTCTCCTATTGTTCAGCATTTATGTATGTTTGTGTGTATATACACACCTACGCCCATGAACTGAACACCAAAGTTGCTAATATGTGCAACATTGCTAATGAATAAATAAGCAAGCCCTTCCTGTATTGGGAAGAAAGTGTCTTGGAGAAGACAGAAGTAATTCCCAGAGAAGCAGGATTACAGTAAACAGGAAGATCAAGCAGCCTGGGAGTGGCAGCGGTGGGGAGGCATTATCTGTGCAAATATTTCTATATAATAGCATTAGTAAGCCCAAGTCCCCTCTAAGCATGTTTACCTCCTCCTGTACCTTCCTATGAGTTGATTTTTCTTAGATCTGCTAATTAGAGTTTTAGCAGCTCTGTATGGCACTACAGTTTACTTCTCTAATGGAAAGCGGAATGTGGATTTATTGAGAGAAAAACAGGAGTTTAAAACGACGCTTCCCAGTCCAATCTGACAATGGCCATCAAGGAACCTAACCTCAAAAGTGGACGTTGTGAATCCCTTGACTACTGGTTCTCTTCCCAACCCCTGCACCCCTACTCCCCAACCCCCATCATCCCAAACACCATGGAATAATTCAGGGCTCAATGTGATAGTTAAGGGTTAAAAATCTAATTGCTTTGCTGATGAAGATTACCTGCTGCTTCTGACCTATTTAAGAGAGAAACTACAAGGCAGGAATAGCTTTCTATTACCCACTACAGTGAATTAATATTATATTGCTTTAACCCACATCACTATCTGAAATCAATCTTACAAGACAAAAGTGAAGGGGTTGGGGGTGAGGAGCCAACACACACACCACTGGATTCACTGAAGAAAAAAAGGAGTCAAAGAACTCTGATTAGTGCAATGTTAAGTAAAACAGCTGGATTTTTCCCAGCTCAACCATCCAATTTTTTAAAAAGCATACTTCCCCCAAAGCACCAGTGGTGCTTGGATGTGCTAGCTCAATCTGCCACATCTTTACAGATTCAGTTCCAAATGTGGGAAACTTTTAATTAAAAATATAACTGAAAAAAATGCTTATTGCCACACAAAATCCTGTACTCCAGTGCAGGTGAATTTCTGCTTGGCGTGGCAGTTATGATTCTAGACTGCTTTGCTGAGTTCTTGGAAAGACAGCTCAGCCATAAACTGAGTACAGCAATATACGTTTGTATTCACCAGTATGTGTTCCTAAGGCACTTTACCTTGTTTGAAAATTTCCCAGGTAGAAATTAATAATATTCAGTATCCTAATACTCTACCAATAAACTTACAAAGGGTCTAATCAGTTTTTTAAAAGTTGCATCTGAGCTTTCACTTTGGGAAAAAGGCAGCTTTACTTGCTCCCCAGATTTTATTGTTTTTCAACCTCGTATCTGTGAAACTATCCAACTGATGTTTTCTGTTTGAAAGAGCAGATCCTTTCCTATAGTACTGAATATAAAGCTTTTCCTACCTGGATTAAAAAAAAAAAAGAAAAGAAAGAAATTAGAGCTCATTCATCAGAGTTCTGCTTGTGTGCTAAAAAAAATGTGCCCCCGAGGATCCTGACAGCCCTAGCTGCACTGATTTACCTGCTGCAGTTAAAGCCAGTCCCTACTGCTTATACTACTCACTGGTTTTTATGTTTACTTAAAAAAATACCATACAACCACTCACACAAAAAGCTATTATGGGGCTTCCCTGGTGGCGCAGTGGTTGAGAGTCCGCCTGCCGATGCAGGGGACACGGGTTCGTGTCCCGGTCCAGGAAGATCCCACATGCTGCGGAGCTGCTGGGCCCGTGAGCCATGGCCGCTGAGCCTGCGCGTCCGGAGCCTGTGCTCCGCAACAGGTGAGGCCACAACAGTGAGAGGCCCGCGTACCGCAAAAAAAAAAAAAAAAAAAAAAAAAAAAAAAAAATGCTATTATGAAAACGTAACATGTACTGCTGATCTTCCTTCTCTCTGTTCTCAGCCTCTGTTCTGACAGGATAGTCTAATGAACCCAGCTGCTAATGGTAAAGAAGGATGTTTGTCAGTCTGAGTTTTCACTTAAACTCATGGTAAGGAAATTTATCATCACAGTCAAAAACGACATTCAACCTATTTTTGGTACATATACATGTATACAGACAATTAAGACAAGCACAGGATGAAGACAAGATTATAAATATTAAAACATGTTCTGAAGGGCAGAAAACTCAACCAGCCTCCAATATGACAGGCACTAGGGAACAATCTCCTTACAGAAACTGTACCATATTGTAACACACCTTTTTTTGTTCTTAAATTGCAAATGGAATAAAATCTACTAGTGCCTATTAAACAAATTCAATGTAAACACAACTATACTGAATTAAAAAAAAAACCATGAAACTAAACCAAACCACACTCATAAACCACTCAATTAACATACTTACTAGTGTAAGAGTGAGTGGAAAGATCAGGTTTTTTTTTTTTTTTCTGAATTTAGGCTTTCAGCCTCATCGTTACCATAAAATTAAGTATGGGTGAAAAGAGGGTAAGCAAGTTAGAGGGAATTCCCTGGTGGTCCAGTGGTTAAGACTCTGTGCTTTCACTGCCAAGGGAATGGGTTCAATTCCTCGTCAGGGAACTAAGATCCCACAAGCCGTGCCGCGAGGCCAAAAAAAAAAAAAAAGAAGTTAGACACGGATGAAGTTCAATGACACTTACTTCTAATCATCCCTAAATTCATGACTATTTGCTTTCCCATTAGTTTCAGCCATTATTTGGTTGAATAAATGAATATATGTATGAATCCATCTATCCATTCAATAGTTACTTTGTGTACATTATGTGCCAGGCACTATACTAGATACCGACGCAAGGAAACAAAGGTGAAGAAGAAAGACAAGGTCCTTGTACTCACACACAGTTTATAATCTAGTGAGTTAAAAATCTATTATAATACAATGGGATAAGATCTAGGAAAAAGGATCCAATAGTGGCTCTGTGGGCACTTAGTAGGGGTCCTGGATCTTCAGCTGGGGATTCAAAGAAAGTTTCTTGGAGTTAAAAGTAATGTGAAGTTGTGAACTAAAGGATGGAGTGGAATTAGCTCTATGAGGATGTGGAGGTACTGAGCATTCTAGAGGGAATGGCCAGCATGTGAGAAGGCCTGTAGTGAGAACATACAAATCTGGGGTGTTTGAGGAACTGAAAAGAATTCAGCAGTGTGGCTCTGGTGCAGTGTGGATGTGTGTTGGGGCTGAGAGAAGAGGTATGGGGAATAATGAGGCTTGAGAGATACCATGATGGGACCCGTAGTAACGTGGGTGTTCCAATTTGATCACAAGGCCAGTGGATGGACATAGAAAGGTTGTGGGTGGTGGAAGGTGAATGACATGATCAGATGTGTGCCTTGGCAAGAGTATACTTTGGCTAAAAAGTGGAGAAAGACAGGGGTACACAGAGGAGAGAGAAATAATGAAAGACTTAGAGACTGGTTCATAGGTTATGATAGTAACCTGAGTAAAGATCACAAACTAGATCAGCAGAAATACAGAAGTGGATGGATTTGGGGGTAATTAGGCAGTAAATAGGCCTTAATGACTGCAATGCTGGAGGCATCAGGGAGAGGATAGAGTCAAGGTTGAGCCACTGGGTAGAAAGATGGTAATGTCCTTTACAGAGATGGGAAGTGAGGGGCAATGTTGGTTGAACCAAGGGGGGAAATAAAATCAAGTTTAGTACAAGTTTGAGGTTCCTATGGGAGTAGATGTTTGCCGCAGACTGAATGTCTCACCCCAAAATGTATGTTGAAATGCTAACCTCCAATGTGATTGTATCAGGAAGTGTGACCTTTGGGAGGTGATCAGGTCAGGGGGGTGGAGCCCTCGTGAAGGGGATTAGTGCCTTTATAAAATAGACCCCAAAGAGATCCATCACCCATTCCCCCATCTGAGGACACAGAGAAAAGGAAGCCTTTTGAACCAAGAAGCAGGTTCCTACCACACACTGAATCTGCCAGAACCTTGATCTTGGACTTCCTAGCCTCCAGGACTGTGAGAAATAAATTTCTGTTGATTATAAGCTATCTAGTCTATGATGTTTTATTACTGTAGTCTCAACAGACTAAGACAATGTGAATACTGAAATAGAACATGTAGACTGAGAAATGCTAACATTTAAATCTACAAAACTGACAGCAGAGACTGAAGAATCTGAAAGACAGAAGGAAAACCAGGAGACTCAAGTATCATAAAAGCCCAGGGAAGAGAACTCTTAAAAGGATGGTTGTCCATTACTGTAGAAGATAGAGTGTGTTAAAATATTAACAGTAGCCACTGGGTATATGAACTGAGAGATAATTGGAGATAACTGTAGCAGTTTCAGTGAAATGACGAGGACAAAAATGAGACTCCAGACAGTTGAGAAAATGAATGGGATATGAGAAAGTGGAGACTAACTCATAAAGTCTGATGGTGAAGGGGTGACAACTGGGAAACAGCTACAGGGAGGCATGAGGTTGAAATGGGGTTGAAGGAGGTATTCTCTAATTATTTTTTCCCCTTAAATAATAAAGTAATAAATGCTTTCGGTAATAAATGCCAAGAGCTCAGAAGGACAGAAGGTGAAAAATAAGGGTACCTCCCTCAATCTCCTACGGAAAATACTATTAATGATTTTTGTGACCCCTCCAGAAATTTTTTGTACACAGACAACCAAATATTATACATATACATATATGTGTGTGTATGTGTGTGTGTGTATGTATGTATACACATACAAATGAGATTCTACCATACTTTTTTTCCTTAAGAGTATATTTTGGAATTTTGTCTACACTGGAACATATAGATATAAATTGCCGCTTTTTAATGATCACTCTGAATTCCCTTATATGGGTCTATAGAAGTTTAACCAATCCTTGATGACCATCTAAGTCTCTTTTCTTTTCTCTTTTTTTTTGGTGATCACCACCAACGTTCAAAAAGTATCTTAGTACATATACCTTGAAGCACATGTGCACGTATTCATGCTTTAAATTTCCAGGTGTGAAACTGCTAGATCAAAGGGCACATACATTTAAAGTTTTGATATTGCTAATTTATCCTCCATAATAGATGGCATCAATTTAAAGTCCTACCAATAGTGCATGTTTCTATACACTATCACCAAAATGAGATATGGCTACACTTCAAACATCTTTGCCAGTATAATTGGTAAAAAAGGGTATTTCATTTCTATACTATTGCTTTAGTATGAATTTCTTTAGTTATGAGGTTGAGAACATTTAAACATGTATATTGGCAATCTCAGTTCTCTTTTCTGTGAATTATGAACTGTTATTTCATGTTCTTAAACCATTTTTCTAATTGTTTAACAACTGATATGTATTGATAAATATTACGTAAATTAAGTAAATTAGTACTTTTTCTGTCATATTTGTAATTATTTTCCCTAGTTTATGCTTAGAAAAGGTTCTTCCATTCCAAGAGCATAAGAAATCCAGCTATATTTTCTTTTACTGATTCTATTTTAATTTTTCATCCAAACCACTTGGATTTGGAGGGAAGGGAAGATGATAGGAGCATAGTAGGGAGTTTGCTTTATATTTTACCAAATCGTGAAAATATAATGACCATAAATTGACTCACTGATTATTACTGCATAGTATTCTACTCTTATTAAGAGTTGTTGTTTGGGGCTTCCCTGGTGGCACAGTGGTTGAGAGTCCGCCTGCTGTTGCAGGGGACACGGGTTCGTGCCCCAGTCCGGGAAGATCCCACATGCCGCGGAGTGGCTGGGCCCGTGAGCCATGGCCGCTGAGCCTGTGTGTCCGGAGCCTGTGCTCCGCAATGGGAGAGGCCACAACAGTGAGAGGCCCGCGAACGGGAAAAAAAAAAAAAGTTGTTTGAATATGTTTGTGTGTATATATATGTGTATGCATGACTTTTCCGTTTGATCTTTCCTTCTTTCTCAATCATTTTCTCAGCAGGTTAGGCTTCCTATCAACACATGCAACAAAGAGGATAATGGAAAAGGCAATCAACTTGGACTCAAAAGCCCTACGTATTCATGTCAGCTCAAATCACTCACTAGCCATGTGATGTGGAACAAATAATTTATTCCTTCTAAACCTTAGTTATCTCATTTGTAAAATGTGGATAATGATTTCTGTTCCTATACCTCCCACAGTTATTGTGAAAATCAAACACAATCATCTATGATTTTACAAATATCTCATAAACTACAGTACCATACAAATGGGGCTATCATTGCAAACATAGTTTTTCAAAGTGATATGACAAGCATTAGTTCATTTTATGTAAACTATTAGGTTAGGATAGCTATTCTCAAATATATTCCTTGCTGGAAGAATATGAAGATAGAAGGTATAAATGTATGGAAATAATTTTTTTCTATTAAGATAAAGCATTCTAATGAATTTAAAATGCTATCATGACATAATTAGAAACTTCAATTGTATTTTAGTTCACAAAACTAAGGGCTCCTTAACTGGTCCATATCAGTAAACACTGGTAAGGGAAACTATAATCTAGTTTCAATTAATCAATACAGCTAGGCTGTATTGATTAATTAATGGCCTGGAATCTAATAATTTCTGAGAAGTTGTCATTCTATCCAAGTACACCAGAGTGAAGGAGATTCTTCACCTCTATTATCTGGAATTTGTTTGGATTCTTCCCTTTTGTTTCAGGCCAAGAAATTAAGTTCCTTAATAGGACAGGCAGGTGGTAGGGGGTGGGGATACAAAGATTGTACACTTGTGGAGCTTCCCATCTGCTGCAGTAAGCAGAAACATGAAAAAATAAATTCAATAGAAAGCAGTCAGTCCTATAATAAGGTGTATACAGTTGGCCATGGGTGGGTAGGGTATATGGGGCAGATGCTTAGTCTAGAATGATGCACAGGAAGAACAAGGAAAAGAAGTCAGGGAGCATATGACTCCTGACTTGGGTACTGCTGCATATCAAAGGACACGGTGTAGGAATAGGATATGGTATTTGGGATAGAGAGGGCAGCAAGATTAAAAGTAGAGAAATATGAAACAGTTTAGTAAGTAAATGATGGACTTCTGGTAGGAGTGGTAGGAGACAATGCTGAGAGTTAGGGAATGGACAGAGCCATGTTCCATTTTGTATGTTATGCTCAAGACTGTAGATTAGTAAAAGTATTATATACATATGTGATGAGATATTAAAATTGAAGTTTCAAATTGAGACTCTAAGGTAAAACAGGTGCATGCTGCAGTGAAGTACCAAACTGTAGAATCTACAAAGGAAATGTTTTGGAACCTATTCCATTACCTTGAACCTTTCAGTCAGAGCAGGACTATAAAAAGTGGTGACAGTATGGAGAAGGGAAAGGATTTTGTGAGAGATAATTTTTGGAGAAAGCTGTGAGGCTCATCCCTCCCATCCCCCCCTCCCCCCAACACACACAAGGGATATTGGTAGGGAATGCCTACAAGGTGGAGTTTGATTTTATCTGGGAAATCTAGAGGATGAGAAATGACTAACTGTTGGTAGCACAGCCCAAGTTGATACTTTTGGATTAGGCTGCACTCCTAGAGGTTTGTCAGGGCAAAGGATGTGTGAATATTTCCTGTAGACCAGAGGACTGGAAGGGTGAAGACTAGACAGCAAAAATTCCTTCCTAGAAACTGTGGAAGGAGTTGCAAGTGAACACCTAGAATAGAAATGTACCCAGGAAACTCAAAAGAACCATAGATGAGAGTTCCTCAAAGATGAGACATTTCTGAAGAATTCTTCAAAGTACCTCATGATAGAAGAGTCAGCTTTAAACATCTGCCAGACTCAGAGAGCATTATGGAAGGCTAAGATAGTACTAAAACTTTTCTTATTACCTTTCCCCTCCTTTCTGTCTCTCCCCTTGCCCCAAATCTGGAGGGCACCTAAAACCACGGGTAGTTAAGCTGGATGTGAAGAGTAGATGCGAAGAGAGAAGTAAGTAGTTTATAATACTCCCTTATCCAAAAGCAGACTGTCTGCAATTGGCTTGGTTGGGCTAAGTATGAAGTTTTGATTACTATCTCGAAGTGAACACCAATAGGCTCGGAGTCAACACCTTTGATTTAGAGTAACCATGGATTAGCTACATGGATCATAGACCTAAATATAAAAGCTAAAAATCATAAAACTTCTAAAAGAAAACAGGTGAAAATGTCTTGGGACATACACACACACACACACAAAACCCATAAAGATTGCTGGTGGGAATGTAAAATTGTACAGGTACTCTGGAAAATAGTTTGGCAGTTTCCTCTAAACCTAAACAAGTACTTATCATACAACCCAGCAATTGCACGCTTGCGTATTTACTGCAGAGAAGTGAAAACTTATGTGTACACAACTGTTCACAGCAGTTTATTCCTAATAGCTAAAAATCAGAAACCAGTGTTCTCCAGTAGGTGATTGGTTAACAAATTTTGATACATCCATAAAATGGAATACTACTCAGCAATAACAAGAAACACACTATTGACAGATGCAACAATTTGGAGGGATTTCAAGGGCATTTTACTTAGTGAAAGAAAAAGTCAATCTTAAATGGTTATACACTATATGATTCCATTTATATAACATTCTTGAAATAACAAAACCATAGAGGTAGAAAACAAAAAGTGGTTGCTAGGGGACAGGGATGGGTGTGGGGAGGTGGGTATGACTATAAAGAGTAGCAGAGGGATTCTTTTCTGGTAATGGAATAATTCTGTATCTTGATCGTGGTGGTGGTTACACAAATCTATACATAGGATTAAATTGCATAGAATTATAAACACACACAAATGAGTGCACATAAAAATTGGTGAAAAATAAAATCTGTAGTCTAGTTAACAGTATTGTACCAATGTCAATTACCTGGTTTTGATATTACACTACAGTTATAAGATATCACTATTGGGGGAAGTGCTTGCAAGACTCTACAACTTCTTGTGAGTATACAAATTAAAAAAAAAGAGAGTTAAAAAATTAGTTCTAATTAGGAGAAACTCAAGAAGCTGAGTATATACACCCTACAAATGAACACTACACTTATTCTTAGGTATCCTCCTGACAAAGAATAAGCGGACTACTTTAAAACCATGCTTTGTCAGTGAGCCTCAGAATCGAAGACATTACTGCAAAGGTTTTTACTTGAAGGACGTTTGAAGGAGTTGAGAAAATTCTATTCCATGTGCTTATCTTTACCTCAAGACTTGGTAAATTTAAGTAGCACTTCCAGAGTAAGGTTGGCAACCTGACAGGCATTCGAAATCCTGGAATGCCTGACAATCCTGTATAACCACGGGTTTTCAGTATTTCCTAGTTTTTCAAACTTTTCAAAGTGCATTTCAATATAAGGCAGAAATAAGGCAGAGTCTTCTCCTGTCCCAACACCCTTCCACATGACATGGCTTTAATGTGAAAATGCTGCCAATATTGATTCTAGGAAATCACTTTACTGGCTTTTATCTGATTAGATGGCTTTGGAACAATGATGATTTTGTGACATCCTATTGATTTTGCCTCTAAAATGCTTCTCCTATCTTGTCACTGACTCTTCATTCCCACTGCCAACTACCCTCTTTAGAGTCTTTCTTATTTCCTACAATAGCTTTTTTTTTTTTTTCTAATCAGTCTCCCAAACTTAGTCTCTGTAAACCAAGTCATTTGAAATTCCATTGTTGGATTAATCTATAATTGGCACAATTCTGATTAGGTCACTTCCGTGCTCAAAAATGTTTAAAGACCCCCCATTGCTTATACAATAAAATCCACACTCCTCATCTGACATTCAAGGACTGTCCTGTGTATGGAATACTGCGTTGAAAATAACCTCCACTCAGAATTTTGAAAACACTGCTCCACTGACTTTTGATTTTCAATATTCTATTGAGAATTCCAATGCAATCCTTTCATACCTCCTTTGTATGTAACCTATTTTTTCTTTCTAGAAGCTTTTAAGATTTTTTTTTTAAAGCCTTGGTGGTGTGTTCTTTCATGATGATGTGAATTGGTGTGTGTGTGTGTGTGTGTGTGTGTTGGAAAGTCTTTTGTCATTTTTCATTCACTGTATTGGGAATTTGGTGGCCTTTCCAATCTGGATATTTATATTTTCTTGTTTTGGGAAATTTTCTTGTATTATTTCTTTGACAATTTCCTCTCTAAAGTTTTCTAATAAAACTTTTCTTTTACTAGAACCTTCTGGATTGATTTTCTCATTTTCTGTTCTACTTTCTGGGAGATTGACTTGACTTGAGCTTTTATATTTCAATTTCCAAGCTCTCTTTCTTGTTTCTTTGAGGTTCCTTTTCTTATAGCATCTTATTGTTTCATAGATGCACTATCTTATCTTTTGAAAATATTTATTATGCTTTGAAGTTGTTTTTGGCTCTATGCATTGTCTCTGTTTCTTCCGGGTTCTTTTTTCTCTCTCCTATTTATTTGTTTTTCTCTCTGCCTTTCATGTTGAAGAATTTCCTCAAATATCTGGAGATTCTTGGCCATCTGTTTATATTTAAGATTAAAGCACTAAAGAACTCAATGGAAGCTTTGTGTGCTGGAATAGAGCTTACAGATTAGTGAGTTTCACTGCAGAGTACTTCCTGGCCAGCTGTTGTTTTTTAAAAAAAAATTAACATCTTTATTGAGATATAATTAACATACCATAAAATCTACCCATTTAAAGTGTACCATTTTCAGTATATTCAGAGTTGTACAATTATCACCACAGTCTAAGCTTAAAACATTTCATCACTCCAAAAAGAAACTTCATGTCCATTAGCAGTCATTCTTCATTCATCACTTTCCCCTGCTCTATATCCCCAGCCTCTGGCAACCATTAATCTACTGTCTCCATAGATTTGCCTATTCTGGATGTTTCACATAAATGGAATTGTACATTATATGGTGTTTTGTGATTGGCTTCTTCCACTTTGTATAAAGTTTTCAAGGTTTGTCCATGTTGTAGCATGTATCAGTACTTCATTCCTTTTTATGACTGAATGATACAGCGTTGCATGGATATATCATGTTTTGTATATCCATTCATCAGTTGATGGACATTTGGGTCATTACCACTTTGGGGCTACTATAAACAATGTTTACGAACATTCGTGTTACAAATTTTTGTGGGGACATACGTTTTTCACTTCTCTTGGATATACTTAGGAGTAGAATTACCAGCTGACATTGTAACGTAGGAACATAAATGTTGGTATCTGTAGGTCTTTTTATCTGGTTCAGTTTCTCAAATTTGCTGTGTGATGAATGTACGCCTGGCTGCTGGCCTGCTAGAGCTGGGTGGGAGCTGAATCTTTCCAGAGTTCTGGGGGTGAGTGGGTAAATCAACCTTTTTCTTCTGTTAGAGATGCTAGCTGTCTTCCTAATGCCCATCTTTTCCTCCTTCCTTAATAACAGACTCTTGTGTTATTGGGGGCAACAACGTACCCATGTATAACATTTCCCAGTCTCTCTTGCAGATAAAAGTGACAATGAGAAGCCACTGGGTGAGGTTTCAGGGAAATTGCTCTAAAGGGAGATAACTTGGTTGGAAGACAGGTGTCCTTTTATGGGCCCCTCTTTTCTGGTACCTGAAACATGGATGCTATGGCTGGAGCTCCAGTAGCTAACTTGTGTTCCTAAAGAGATCCTTGAAGACCTTGAGAATGGCAGAGGAAAAAGCCCACAAAGAGCCCTGAACCCTTAGTCCTAGACTGCCCACCCTCAGACTTCTTATAGGTGAAGAAAATATAACTTTACTTTGTTTAAGCCATTACCGTTTTGAGTATCTGTTAATTAGCAACTGATCTGAATCATTAAGCGATAGACTTTTTTTCAGAATTTCCTTCTGCAGGCAACTACGTCTGATCTTCCTCTAATTTTTTTTTTTTTTTGTGGTTCGCGGGCCTCTCACTGTTGTGGCCTCTCCTGTTGCAGAGCACAGGCTCCGGACGCGCAGGCTCAGTGGCTATGGCTCCCGGGCCCAGCCGCTCCGCGGCATGTGGGATCCTCCTGGACTGGGGCACGAACCTGTGTCCCCTGCATCGGCAGGCGGACTCTCAACCACTGTGCCACCAGGGAAGCCCTGATCTTCCTCTAGTTTTAAGTAATCTATCATTCAAATTTATCCTAGTTTCATCAAAGATGGAGTTCATATTTCTGTTTCTTATACTGAGTCATTTTTAAGACAAAAACACACAAAGTTTTTTACCTATCAATGTAAAAATTGGAACTTTACCTTTCCAATCATTTCCTACCTCACTCCTTTATATACCATGAACTACTCAGTATTTCTTTTCAAGCTCTGTAGTTTCCTGTTTTCTTCTTCTGCTCATTATTTCCATTCTGAGGAATGCTCTCTCCATGTGTCTGTTTCTCAGTTCAAATTATACCTGCTTTTTTAAGGTTCAACTCACAGGCCACTGCCCTCTAAGGTCTTTCTTGGTCCACCTAACAAGAAGTAATCTCACCTCCCCTATACCATTTCTTCCTGAGTATTTAGTTCTTCTACTGGACACCTTGAGGTTGGGGCTGTGTCTTTAGTTACTCTATATTCCCTGGTAGCAAATGGCTTTCTAGTCTGTACATAACTGTCACAATTAGATATGTTACTGTGTATCAAGAAATTTGGTTCTTAAAAATATTATTTGGCAAAGTTTTACTCCTTATGCCTATGCCCCACAACTTCACAAAGGAAATTCTGAGTTTAAGCATCATCATAAATTGATCCCCAAAGCAACATTGGTACCAAATTCCATCAGGGCCTTAGAGCAGAGTCTACAACTTGCAGATCACTGGGCTAGACAAACCTGGAGGGTCTTTTTGATCAATTAAGTCTGCATGTTAAAATACCCTATGTTCTTTTGCACAGAAAAGCTTACTTATCATATGTAGTAAACCTTCTTTAGATGAAATTAACTCATTTACAACTGTTTTTCTGCCATCTGAAAGCAGTAACTCAGACCTCATGAGGATAATTTTATCTTTTTAAAATGTAATGAGTGCAGATAAGGTTTGTTGTTATCAAAAAGCCTGAAGAATTCAAAATATCATGATCACTACTTCATTATCCTCCTAATACCCCAGGCAGAATATTTCCTCCTCCTGAAGAAGTAAGATATAGTGATTTGAACAGCATCATAATGAGAAATTTAATGAGAAAGAGATCCCTGGCTTCTTGAGTTCAGTGTTCTGGTCAAATTTGGTCAGGTAAGCCAACAAAGAAAAAGACTGACATGTTGGACCAAATGAAAATCTAAAACTTCTATATAATTCAGAGACATGATTTAAAAACACAAGAAACAGACTGGAAGAAAATTTTAACAACGTGCATAATAGTGGCTTACAATCCCTAGTAATAATAAGCACTACTTCAAAGCATAACAAAAAGGACAAATAGCTCAACAGAAAATGGCAAAGGGATGAATAATCAAGTCATAGAAGAAGAAAACTTGTGAAAAGATGTTTAACTTAGCAGGCATTAGGTAACTACAAATTAAAACAAAGAAATGCTCCCCACCTGCCTTTTTTGTGAGAGGCAATATAGGATAAATTAAAAAATGTAGACTTAAGAGCTAGAATTCTTGGATTGGAACCGCAGTACTGCCATCTTCTAAGCTGTGTGAACTTGTGCAATTTACTAATTTCTCTGTTTCAGTTTTCTCATCTTCAAAATGAGGTCATGACTGTAACCTGGGTTGTTGTGTTGATTAAATGACTTCATTTATGTAAAGTGCTTAGAACAGTGTATGGCACATAGTACATACTGTATATGTGTTTATTATTACTATTCATCCATCATACTGATAAAATGTAAATGGTTGTGTGAATGATAAAAGTAATTTTAAAAAATTGATGTATAGTTGATTTACAATGTGTTAATTTCTGCTGTACAACAAAGTGATTCAGTTATATATATATAGTTCCCTGTGCTATAGAGTAAAATCTAAGGGAAAAATATGAGAATAAAAGATCTTTTTTTAATGATTACCTTAAAACAAAAAGGTACAAAAGACATATTTAACAATACAATTACACTGCAAATTGAACATACTTCCAAATTTCACAGAACACCTCTAACGTGGTTCAAGGATAAGAAGAGCTGATAAAGTAGTAGCCTCTTATCAACTCAGTATGGGGGACAAGTTACTTCACATATAAAACGAGAGTAATTCTCTGCCTGGCAAATCTATAATCTGCCATTATAGAGATTATAATCTATATTTCTGTTTGTTATGCAGATAACTGGAAATAATGGACTTATTACCAAAAGTAAAAAAACAAACAAACATACACCCAAGTATAAATAAGAGTATAATTATGAAAGGCAGACATGAGTTTAAATCAAAGCTCTACTCTTAGCTGTGTGACCATGGGCAAATTTCTCAATCTCTTTTGCCTTAGTTCCTTATCTGTAAAATGAGGATAATAATAGTATCTAGGGCTATATTACAGAAGATACTACATTAAAAATACTTGGCACAGAGTAAGCACTCAATAAATACTGGTGATGGTGGTGACGTGTCAAGAAACAACAAGTACCATTTCCTAAATTTTGAACATTGTAGAGACGTGAAGTATTACAAATGTGTCCTAGCATACATTCAATCATTTTAGAGGGTTGTTATCCTTAGCAAGCCATGCATTTGAGGTTTGCTTAAGCTGGTAGTCCTAATTATTGAAATCCAGGCTTCCTTTTCATACATATCTTCTAGATGTGACTGCAAATTAATGAGGCTGAGTCCATATACTATACACAATGAACAATGCAGCAGTGAAGACCATGGACTCTTAGAGCCAAATTGCTCAAGTTTAAATACCATTTTTGCTATTTACTAAGCAGTATAACCTTGGGCAATATTACTTAACTTCTCTGTTCCTCAGACTTGTCATCTATAAAATGGTGATAATATTAATATTTCTCTTACAGGGTTATTATTAAGATTAAACAAGAAAATGAATATAAAGCACTTAGTACAGTGCTCAAAAAATGTTAGCTATAGCCATTGTCATCCCTTATGGTCATCCTACTAAAGAAAGATACACCTCTGACCACTAGATCTTGATTCGACAGAAACAGCACAACCGATTCTTAAATTAGTTCTTAGGTATCCACACAGTCTCCAATATTGTAAGATTTTTAAACTGGTTGGATATTTAAGCCAATATTTTGTACCTTGCCTCAATATGAGCAAGACAAAAAAGTAAATTTTGTATCGGATCTTTCCAACTATCATTGATGCAAAGTTAATGAAGACCAAAATGCACTGTAAAATTTCTTTCTTTGTTTTAAGCAAGTGAACTCCTACCTGTCATCTGTATTGCGAAGGGAGGGAAGCCGAAAGCTCGTGTTTCGGTCAAGCTTTGATTGGCTTTTGGTCCTCTTGATGGAGCCTTTCAGGCGCTTGCTGAAGAACCCCTAGAATGAAAAGGCAGAAAGTGATGGGAAGAAGAATCAAAAGGGAACCTTGCTGTCTCCTAACTCATCTGCACTGCCTTTGCAAAAGATACTCAGATTCTTATAATGAAGACCAGAAACAGAATTCAGCTTTTAATTTTTTAATTTGTAAAATATAGCTGCTGGAAACTACCTGATAATGTGATAAAAAATTTTTTCTTCTATGATAATTGGGAGAATTAAACTTTTTAAACAATTATTTATTTATTTTTAAACATCTTTATTGAAGTATAATTGCCTTACAGTGTTGTGTTAGTTTCTGCTGTATAACAAAGTGAATCAGCTATATGTATACATATATCCCCATATCCCTTCCCTCTTGTGTCTCCCTCCCACCCTCCCTATCCCACCCCTCTAGGTAGTCACAAAGCACCAAGCTGCTTTCCCTGTGCTATGCAGCTGCTTCCCACTAGCTATCTATTTTACATTTGATGGTGTATATATGTCAAGAATTAAACTTTTTTTTTTTTTTTTTTTTGCGGTACGCAGGCCTCTCACTGCTGTGGCCTCTCCCGCTGCGGAGCAAAGGCTCCAGACGCGCAGGCTCAGCGGCCATGGCTCACGGGCCCAGCCGATCCACGGCATGTGGGATCCTCCCGGACCAGGGCACGAGCCCGAGTCCCCTGCATCGGCAGGCCGACTCTCAACCACTGCGCCACCAGGGAAGCCCAAGAATTAAACTTTTAGATGGCACTTTATTTCTTAAACAGTTTCTATACTAGCTATGGTAAAGAAACTTCTAACTTCTAAGGTAATATGTTGGTGGTCTCAGCAGTGGCAAAATCTGATCTATGTCACCTTGGATATGGTACTTGTGAAGTTAAATTTTAAATGTAGTTTAACTATTTTAAAATGAAACAGGTATGTATCATGTATGAAACCAGTGAAGCACCCAGACTTCAGAAGAACAAAGTGCCTTATAGTTTTTAGCCCTGCTTACCTTCTGCCACTTCCACCAAACTATCTAGAGTGCCTCGAACATCTTCCTAGTCTTAGCACCTGGCAAATAATGGGCATTCAAAAAAGTTTGTTGAATAAAAGAATAAATGCAAGAATGAATTGGCAGTTCTACTGTTGGCAGATGAAAGGACATCTTATAGAAATATATCAAAATGTCTTGACAAAAGACTATAATTCAAAGAAAAGTACTTTGATGTATGGAATTGACTCTAATCACCTTGTAATGAATATTAGCTTATAGAAGCTGTGTATAATAAATATTTCCATAAGGAAGGAAAAAAAAGACTAGGCCAATACCAGCACATCAAATCTGTTGTATTCTTTTAGTTACCATTAAAGCCCACTGTTTTGGGGTGAAGACTATATTAATCATGATAAGCTAGGTTATGCTTATCTAATAACCCCACAATCTTACTGGCACAAAATGTACTATGCGTCTATGAGCAGGTCAAATATGACGGGGACCTGGCACTATGCTGTCCTCACTCAGGGACTTAGGCTAAGGGAGGCTCCATCTTTGTGTTTCTATTAGTTGCTGCCTCAGGATAAAGGAAGTGTGGTAAATTTTGTACTTGCTCTTAAAGCTTCATGTCATTAGTGGTCTCATTTTATTGGACAAAAAAGTCACATGACCACACCTAACATCAACAGGGAAAGAATGTACAATCCTATAATGTATCTAGAAAGAGATATTTGGTGAACAGTAGTGTGGACTACCACAGTGCTTTTCCATGCCAAGTAAACACACAAGCACTGCTAGAGAAAAAATGGAAACAAACTTATTTGAATCAGAAGTAGAGCTATTTAGCTGACTGAAGAAAAATGCTTATGTTATTTCTTGTACTTATAGCCCAAAGAATAAGGGTAAAAACTAGAAAATATCACATAGACATAATTCCTTAAGCTGTTCTTTATTCCCCAGGCTGTTTTTTATTGTAGGTGTATTGAGATTGATTGGAGGGAGAAAAAACAGGGCTATTTTTTAAAGTACTATATTTCTGGGCTTCCCTGGTGGTGCAGTGGTTGAGAGTCCGCCTGCCGATGCAGGGGACACGGGTTCGTGCCCCGGTCCAGGAAGATCCCACATGCCACGGAGCGGCTAGGCCTGTGAGCCATGGCCGCTGAGCCTGCGTGTCTGGAGTCTGTGCTCCGCAACGGGAGAGGCCACAACAGTGACAGGCCCGCGTACCGGAAAAAAAAAAAAAAAAGTACTATATTTCTTAGAGACAGGCATTTGCCTGATCTCCTGTATAATCTTAGCATCATTAGAGAAAGTCACTGTCATCTGTCCTCTAAGGCAAAGGCTTTATTTACTACTTGCTATGATTCAATCAAGATGAGTCACCACATTTCCTTGTAAATGTAGTCAGCAAACCAGACCTAAATTTATAGAATTCTATTAGGATCATTTATAGTTGGTTCAAAAACCACTGGCCTAAGTTGAGATTCAACCTAAGGACCGTACCAAATACCATATATAAATACAGTTCTAACACACTACAGTTAAGCAGTTAATTGAGAATTTACTAGCAGATGTTCACTCATATAGTACTTTACCTTCCTGTGGCACTTACTGTATAATACTTCATATTTTAATCCATTTATTTATTATTTATTTTATGTGTATATGTTATAAAGCATTGTACTAGGTGTTGTAAGGGAAACAAAGATAAAACAAACACAAACTCTGCCCTCAAAGAGCCTGTAGTTTAATATAAGATTAGAAATAAATACAAATATAAATGACACAACATGTATTGGGAAGGTACATGCTCTTAATGCCTGGCATATTTAATCACAAAATAACACTATCATATTTCTTTGAATCTAGGACACCAGTGATTGTAAGTCACACCATTATTTTATGTATACAAAGAAAAAAGCAGCCAATTAAACTATAACACAATGCCTTACCACTTAAAATTTTTATTTTGTATTAAATAAGTTTTTTAAAGACTTACTTTGGCTGGTTTTGTCATATATCACAGTGTACACACAAAAAGAATATATACAAAATCAGTTAAGGTATCCCTAATGCATCTTCATTCTTCTGAACTATATTTTGACTCAGAGTACCTGTTGTTCATGTTTTTCCACAGAATACCATGATATATTCTTTCTTTCAAAAATGTTGATGACAAATGGCATATGATAAAAGAGTAATTTGAGGGACACTGGTTCAAGATGGCGGAGTAGAAGGACATGCTCTCACTCCCTCTTGCGAGAGCACTGGAACCACAGCTAACTGCTGAACAATCATTGACAGGAAGACACTGGAACTGATCAAAAAAGATACCCCACATCCAAAGACAAAGGAGAAGCCACAGTGAGACGGTAGGAGGGGCGGAATAACAATAAAATCAAATCCCATAACTGCTGGGTCAGTGACTCACAAACTAGAGAACACTTATACCAGAAGTCCACCCACTGGAGTGAAGGTTCAGAGTCGCACGTCAGGCTTCCCAACCTGGGGGTCAGGCAACGGGAGGAAGAATTCCTAGAGAATCAGACTTTGAAGGCTAGCGGAATTTGATTGCAGGATTTCAACAGGATTGGGGGAAACAGAGACTCCACTCTTGGAGGGCACACACAAAGTAGTGTGTGCATCGGGAGCCAGGAGAAGGAGCCGTAGGAGACTGAACCAGGCCTACCTGCTGGTGTTGGAGGGTCTCCTGCAGAGGTGGGGGGTGGCTGTGTCTCACTGTGAGGACAAGGACACTGGCAGCAGAAGTTCTGGGAAGTACTCCTTGGCGTGAGGCCTCCCACAGTCTGCCATTAGCCCCACCAAAGAGCCCGGGTAGGTCCCAGTGTTGGTCACCTCAGGCCAAACAACCAACAGGGAGGGAACCCAGCCCCACCATCAGGAGACAAGTGGCTTAAAGTTTTACGGAGCTCTGCCCACCAGAGCAAGAGTCAGCTCTACCCACCACCAGTCCCTCCCATCAGGAAATGTGCATAAGCCCCTTAGATAGCCTAATCCACCAGAAGGCAGACAGCAGAAGCAAGAAGAATGACAATCCTGCAGCCTGTGGAACAAAAACCACATTCACAGAAAGATAGACAAGATGAAAAGGCAGCAGAAAAAGAACTAAATGAAGTGGAGATAGGCACCTTTCCAGAAAAGAATTCAGAATAAAGATAGTGAAGATGATCCAGGACTTCAGAAAAAGAATGGAGGCAAAGATTGAGAAGATGCAAGAAATGTTTAACAAAGAACTAGAAGAATTAAAGAACAAACAAACAGAGATGAACAATACAATAACTGAAATGGAAACTACACTAGAAGGAATCAATAGCAGAATAATGGAGGCAGAAGAACGGATAAGAAAAGAAGACAGCCTAAGAAACCTCTGAGACAACATTAAACACAACAACATTCACATTATAGGGGTCCCAGAAGGAGAAGAGAGAAAGGACCAGAGAAAATATCTGAAGAGATTATAGGTGAAAATGTCCCTAACATGGGAAAGGAAATAGCCACCCAAGTCCAGGAAGCGCAGTGAGTCCCATACAGGATAAACCCAAGGAGAAACATGCCGAGACACATAGTAATCAAACTGGTAAAAATTAAAGACAAAGAAAAATTATTGAAAGCAGCAAGGGAAAAACGACAAATAACATACAAGGGAACTTCCATAAGATTAACAGCTGATTTCTCAGCAGAAACTCTACAAGCCAGAAGGGAGTGGCATGACATGTTTAAAGTGATGAAAGGGAAGAAGAACCTACAACCAAGATTACTCTACCTGGCAAGGATCTCATTCAGATTCAATGGAGAAATCAAAAGCTTTACAGACAAGCAAAAGCTAAGAGAATTCAGCACCACCAAATGGTTTCATTTTCACCAAATGAAAAACGTCATGGAGGTAACAATACACAGGGTATACACTAAGTAGATTTAGTTTGGTGGGTGAATGATTAGTAGTAGTGAAAAATAAGATTGGAAAGGTGATTTGTCCTGCTGTTCATGTATAATTATTGTTCCCTTTGGCCCTTAAACTTTTGAGGAAAGGTATAATGCTATATCTATCTTAACATCGACCACAGAGTCTAAAGCTTAATAAGTGCTCAGTAAATACCTCAGAAGTATATACATAAAATTATGGTTGTTTAAGGAATATAGATAAGGGAAAGTGTAAGACTGCCCTAAGTGGTCAGTGATATTTCATGGAGGTAGAATCTACTACAAAATTCTGTTTTCATTTCCTTGATATAACTGAAACATGGTTTTCACCAGAGAAGACTGTTTAGCTTACAGCCCTATTTGATAGACGTTTTCCATTCTCCCTAACCAATATTCAATGGTACTAGAAAGAGGAGCTGGGGTTTTCCTAGCTTATTACGACTGCTTCCAAACCTTTATTCCATAAAATAATGGTTTGGAGTAAAGCATATTCTTTGAGGTTCATATGACCTTGATTTAATACCCTTTATCACACTCTTTGCCATTCTCATGTATTAATCTCTCTTTCACTTTCCTTTATTCATTAAGGACTTTAGCCCCCAGCCTGCAATATTTCTCTGTCTCTTAGCTCCTAACACCATGCTAGTAAATAACTGCGTAGTGATCCATCTAATATGCTAGCTTCACAATTCCTTAACTCCAATAACGTTTAACCTCCTCTCCAGCCACTCACTCCTAGAAACACGCCCTAGATATTATCATTATTCAGATCCCTCACCTCAGACACCTTAGACAGTCATACTCTTCTTTCTGACTTTTCTTCTGGACCAGGTATGTCTTTCTCCAAATACATCTACTCTCCAACCTCACAGAAACCGCTAGTCTCTTGACCACCCCGTTTTTCCCCGTGACCCTGCTTTTCTCTCTATTCAACCAAGACTCCCGGACCAATTATCTGAAGCTATTTAATCACCAATAACCTCCATTCCCTTAATGATCAGCTATCCAAAATCAAAACTGAATCAATGTTTAAAATCTGGTCCCATGATCAGGCTGTCCAGGAAGATCACATAGCTGAATGGGCTGATGCCACTAAATATTCACTATCTCCAAGCTTGGCTTGGCTTTTACTATGCCTCTGCCTGGACCAACCATGCACTGAGCCTTCCAGCAACATTATTCCCTCTGGGAAGCCTCAGAGTATATGGTATGCCCTCTTTCCCACGGGCCCCTTCTAAGCAATTCCTTACATACAGGTCAGTATGCTCTGTACCATGAAGAGCCCTGGCTATAGCTGAGTGGACCAGGGTAGATACTTGACCTATAGGTACCTAAAAGAGTGGTCCTGGTAAGAGTTCTCCCTGTAGAATACGCTATCATCTGGTAGCTACTAACTTCTCTAGCCGACCCCTGACCATTCCCTGCTTCATGCTTTACACGCCAGCAAACCTAAAAGCCTCCAATTCTCTATAGTCATCATGAATCTATGCTACTGTTCATATTTCCTCTCTTTTTCCTGGTTAAGTTATCCTTTCAGACTCAGCTCAGGCATGATCTCTTCTAAGGTGTCTATTTTGGCATGTCCTGACCCTGCTCTAGATTAGGTGCCCCTCCTACGTGCTTCCAAGAATCTATAAATAGAGCCAGCCTTACATTTAGCACACTGCATTCCCACTGATGTGTCAACAGACTTCCCTGCTAAACTCTGAACTCCACAGGACAGGGACTAAACAATTTTTGCATCCCCAAGGCAGGGCTGATATCTGGCCTTTAGTAGGGGCTCAATATATGTTTGTAGAACTGAAATAAAATAGGCAGTGAAATGAATAAAAGCCATCATGGTGTTTCTGCTACAACTGCCACCACAGAAAGAACAGGGAACTCAATCAGGAAGTGTGGCTTCAAATCCTGGCTCCAATTTCTCCTAGCTGAATGACCTTGGATAAGTCACAGCTTCTAAGTTTCAGATTGCTTATCTGTAAAATGAGGATTAAAAAATCCTCTTCCTAAGGCCATCCCAAAGAATAAGATAACTGAATGCAAAAGTAGTTTTAAAATAATGGAAAAAGGGTACCTATAAGTATTAATTGAATATAAATCTAGGATGAGAGACTACTGAACAGGCTAGGTGAAATCATGAGTCTTTCCTCCTAGAAACTACCACAGCAAAGGAAGGGAAGGAAACTAGAAAAAAATTCCACAATATCTGGGATTTGGGGCTATTTTGTTCTGTGACGTATGCCAGTGCCTATAAATGATACTTGGTATATCCTAAATGTTCAATAAACATTTGTTGGCTGAGTGAATTTACTGAAGGCTTCCTGGCTATCAAGCACTGGCCAGGTGCTTTCCAATATGTGATACCATTTAATCCATTTAACAACTCCACAAAGCAGGTATTCAGTAACTTGCTCGAGGTAACACAGTTAATAGGTGAGCAGTTAGAATTTAAACCCAATATATTGCTAGTACTTAAAAAGTTTCATTTGTGCATATATTTATTTGCCAGATACTTGAGGCACTTGAGATAATCAGTGAACAACCAAAAATCTTTGCTTTCATTATTCTTATATACCAGTGGAAGGAGACAGACGATAAACAAAGAACAAAATAAGTTAGCAAAAGACAAGCACTGTAGAAAAACAGAGCTGTGTAAAGAGGGTTGGGAATACAAAGTGGTCACGGTAGACCTTATGGAGAAGGATTATATTGAGTAAAGAAGAGGAGGTGAGTTAGCCTTGAGTTAGCAGATGCTGGAAGGGAAAAGCATTCTAGGCAACAGGACTAGGCTCAGCAAAGGCTTTAAGGCAAAAGTATGCCTAGTGTGATCAAGAAAGAGCCAAGAAGTCAGTGTGGCTGGAATGGAGAAAGCAGTAAGAAGGGTTGTGGGAAATGAGGTGAGAGAGGTAGCAGGCTGGTGTTGGTCCCGGTACTGGGGTAGGGGGTACAGTGTGCAGATCCTGTAGGCCACAGTAAGGACCTCACCTTTCACTCTGACTTCTAAGGAAATAACAATGAGAGACAAGACCATTCCAAGCAGTTATAAATAAATAAGCATTTGCTTTTCTGAGAGAAATACTTTTTACCTATGAAAATTTAATGTAATTTTGAGCAAGAATGCACAATATATGAAGAGTTCATTTTCTTCATCAACTATATATCAATAGCAGAGATACAGAGAAGCTATCTGACTTTTCCCGAGTCACACAGCTGCTAAGTCGCAAAGTAAAACTTCAAGTTCAGGCAGTCTGACTCTGGAATGCTTGCTTTTTAACCATCATACTGTACTAATTCTCCACATTCTAATTTCTCTTCAAATATTCTAGGCACTATAATATAATGCATTTCCCCCATGTGTACTATACTTAATTTCTATACACATCTTATTATAGAATTATATAGCACAAAGAGGCAAAAATGCAGTATAACATTTCAAAAATATGAGAGAAAAAAGGAAAACAAACCAAAAACCCCACTAATGTGACATGTGACGTAGAAAAATTTGCTCCTAAGGCTCCTATCTCTATAATTAAACTAGAGTAAAATTGAAATCCTTTTGAAATTACTTTTATATGTAACTGATTCTGTGGTCACTGAGAAGAAAAACCCAAATATAAAATTTAAAAATAGATGGATGCCAATTAGGAAAATGTTTCTCTCTCTTTCACAAAAAGTTATGATATCTCTGTCTTATGTTAATTTGAAGGGTAAATGATGCTCCTATAAATGTACCCTAAAAATCCTGTATCATAAATTGAAACAAAGGAGAAGACCACAAATAAACTTGATTTCACCCTTCTGATACCAACCTAATCTGAAAGAACACAAATAAAACCCTCCAAACAAATCCTACTTCATACAATTCTCCTTTGGATTGCTGTTGCTACCATCTACAATTCTTAAAAATAATAAAAAGCGTATCATTTTAAACAACTATATCATCATAGCAATTGATACAACTAAAATGACTTACTTTAAGTAGTTGGTACTCACTATTTTTGGTCAAAATAAGGCTTAAAATTAGCAACTGCCAGTGAAAGATAAAAAGCCAAATGGTGTCTTTCTCTAGAGCTTGGTAAATATTAAGATAATAATAAAAGTTGTTCACCACCTGCAAATTGGAGTAACCCCTGAAGGCTGAACTTGGCTATCAGGGCATGATTGGTAACTGAAATAAGACTGCTGCTATGCAACTGCTCTCAGAAGCCTCAGTGGTGGTAATCAGAGACACTGACTTGCCAGCATCCTAGTGCTGCTGCTGTTCCCTTAAGACATGGAGAAGAGGCAGAGAAACATGTCATCACCTTTCACACAAAAACACAGTGATGTGCAACAGAATCCTGCTTTAATCCTGTTTGAGACTTTTCCATATCAGTGACCACACAAGGGATTAAACAATTTTAGGTGATTAAGTAATTTTAATAGCAGTTCCTTAAAATGTCATATGACTCACATTAAGAAAATGCCACCTTGTCAACTAGAAAGAACCCAGGTGAGAATTGTTTTTATTCTTGCTTTTTAAGTTATAGTTTAATTACTAACTTAACCTGTGTATTTTGCATATTTTAGCAGTTCATATTATTATGGATTGTAATTACCTGAGAAGAAGGGCTGGGCCATATATAAATTATTCCCTCCCTTGTTTTCTTAATATAACTTAGGAACATATAGATGTTTGATAAATGCTAAAATCTAATTGTAGAAAACAAGGAAAAAGGAAAAGGAAGGGTAACTGAAAATGTCAAACTCTACTTTTCAGTTATCATATTTTACCTAGTTTATCTTCCAGTTATTGGAAGTCTAAACAGAAGGGGAAACTCTAGGTAACAAGAATAATAACAAACCCACAAACAGTTACAAAGTGCTTTATACTTAATAAGCAGTTTCAATGTGAGTAATTTCTCCTCTAGTGGGGCTTTTTGATTTTGGATTTTTTGTTTTGTTTATGTTTGTTTGCAAATTTAAGCATCACAGGGGAAAAGAAAAGGTTCTATCATAAATTACAATTGTTTTTCTAGCCCAGGGCTGATGAATCAGACTCTTTGATATGAAGCAGTGATCTCCATTTTTAGAAGCATCCAATGATTTTTTTGTTAAATGAAGTGGAACTTTTATTATGAAACTCTTAAACATACAAAAGCACATAAGTTAATACAGTAAACATACACCCGTTAATCAGATCTAAACAATGCTAACATATTGATATTATGTTATATTAAAATGTAAAAGTAAAATATGTATATTATATGATATAACATATGTTATCTTGTTATATATAACATCATAATATAACTTACTGATATGCTGATTTACTAGGGGACCAAACAGACGATATTAAGCACGCCTCTTCTATCCCTAATGATATTCTTTGTCTTAAAGATTCATTTTCACTTGATAGAACACTGTTATGCCAGATTTCCTTTGATTATTTTCTTGTTAAAATTTTTTAAACTTTTTATTTTCAACTTTTATATATTATGTTTCAAATATATCTTTTCTATTAAAAAATTAGGTTCATTGAAGTATACTTTATAAAAGGAAAAATTCACTATTTTTCCTTTCCTATTTTAGGTGTATAGGTTGATGAGTTTTGACAAACGTATACTACCAGAATTGAGATATAGAACATTTCTATCACTCAAAAAATTTATTCGTTGGGCTTCCCTGGTGGAGCAGTGGTTAAGAAACCACCTGCCAATGCAGGGGACATGGGTTTGAGCCCTGGTCTGGGAAGATCCCACATGCCGCGGAGCAACTAAGCCCATGCACCACAACTACTGAGCCTGTGCTCTAGAGTCCATGAGCCACAACTACTGAGCCTGTGTGCCACAACTATTGAAGCCCACGCACCACAAATACTGAAGCCCATGCGCCTAGAGCCTGTGCTCTGCAACAAGAGAAGCCAACTCAATGAGAAGCCTGCGCACCACAACGAAGAGTAGCCCCTGCTCACCGCAACTAGAGAAAGCCCGTGCACAGCAACGAAGATCCAATGCAGCCATAAATAAATAAATAAATAAATAAATAAATAAAATTTACTCATGCCCCTTTATAGTCAATCCCTTCCTCCTCCCTCAGCCCCTAAAAACCACTAATCTGCTTCCATATAAATGGAATTATGCAGTAGGGAGTCTTCTTTCACTTAGCATACTGTTTTTGAAATTTATCCATGTTGGTGCATGTATCAGTAGTTGGTTCCTTTTTATTCCACTGTATGGATGTACCAAAATTGGTTTATCCGTTCCCAACTGATGGACTTTTGGGATGTTTCCAGTTTGTATCTATTAAGAATAAATCTGCTAAAATTTTTTGTGAACAAGTCTGTACTTTTAACATGAGTTAAAAGCCTAGTTGGAAATTCACAAAGGAATACCAGGAAAGAAATGGCAACTAACATTAAGATGTTAATGAGGTGAGTGGGGGAGACATCTTGAGAAGGGAAGGAATCTCTGATATTTTTTCCTTTATATTTGGAAAAATAGTACAGAGAGTTTTCCTTTGCCCAGCTTTGTCTAACATTAACATCGTATGTAACCATAGTATAATTATGAAAACTAGGAATGAACATAGGTACCATACTTGATACAGGCTGGGACCTGGGACCTGGGACCCTTTGCTGTAGTGCTTGCACCTGGACAAACGTCTCCTCCAGCAACAAAATACAAAGGAACTAAAAATAACTGTGTACATGCGCAGTTGGGGAAAATTATGAACAAGATACAAAAAGACCAAAAACCCAAATGCCACTTCTGAGGAGCTGGGAGCAAAAGTGCCCTGCACACAGCACCACCAAAGGAGTGGGCAGACCACCTAAGCCACACCTCCAGCCTGACCCGACCCCTGTACTCACTCCTACCCTCATCCCATATAAGGAATCAGCTCGCCTCCCCCTAGGGAGCGAGCAAGGGAACCTGTTGTTTGTTTTCGCTCCCTCCTGCTGCAGAAGGGGCCCCCATAAACCACTGCCTGAATTTCTTGTCTGGCCTCTTACCAATTTCTATTAATTAAGGAGGCCAAGAACCCTGGTGGGTAACATACTGACTGAAATTACAGACTTAATTCTAATTTCACCAGTTTTATCACTGGCAGTTTTCTATTGCCACTGTAAAAAATTACCACAAACATGGTGGCTTAAACAGTACAAATTTATTATCTTATAGTTCTGTAGGTCAGAAGTCCAACACAGGTCTCATCTGGCTAAAATCAAGGTGTCAGCAGGGCTGTATTCCTTTCTGAAGGCTCTATGGGATAATGCGTTCTTTGCCTTTCCCAGCTTCTAAAGGCCACTCACATTCCTTGGCTCATGGTTCCTTCCCTTCCTCCATCTTCAAAGCCAGTAATATTGCATCTCTCTGAAAGGTTCTCAATTTCTAAGGTCTCATGTGACTATAATGAACCCACCTGGATAATCTAGGATATTCTTCCCACCTTGAGGTCTTTAGCCTTAATCACATCTGCAACAGTCTCTTTTGCTATGTATGACTACATATTCATAGATTCTGCATATTAGGATGTGTACATCTTTGGTTTGTTTGTTTGTTTTTTTTGCGGTACGCGGGACTCTCACTGTTGTGGCCTCTCCCATTGAGGAGCACAGGCTCCGGACGCGCAAGCTCAGCGGCCATGGCTCACGGGCCCAGCCGCTCCGCGGCATGTGGGATCTTCCCGGACCGGGGCACGAACCCGTGTCCTCTGCATCGGCAGGCGGACTCTCAACCACTGCGCCACCAGGGAAGCCCAGGATGTGTACATCTTTGAAAGGCCATTACTCTACCTTGCATACGTAGTTGATGTAGTTAATTTCTTATGAGTGGGCATTTAGGTTGTTTCCAGTATTTTGCAATTAAAAACAATGCTGCAAGGAATACCTTGTATGTATGTATTTTCATACTGATGGAGGTTGTATTTTGAAGGTAGACAGCTAAAAGTGGGATTGCTGGGTGGAAAGGTAAATGCATGCGTAGCTTTGCCAAAATCCCCTCTAGAAAGGCTGTACCAGTTTGCATTCTTATCAACAATGTATGAGAGTGTCTGTTTCCCATAACCTTGCCAACTTAATTTGTCATAGTCTAGAGTTTTTGCTAGCCTAAAAGGTGAGGTAGTATCTCTATGTTGTTTTAATTTGCATTTCTCTGGTTATAAGTGACTATGAACATTGTTTTTATACGTTCAAAACAATTTTTACAGTTTTTGAGCATTACCTATTCATATCTTTTTTTCAATTTTTCTATTGGGTTTTTGGTCATTTGTCCTTCATTTTTATTTTTTTTAATTTTTAAAAATTTATTTTATTTATTTTTATTTTTGGCTGCTTTGGGCCTTCATTGCTGTGCACGAGCTTTCTCTGGTTGTGGCGAGCGGGGGCTACTCTTCATTGTGGTGCGCAGACTTCTCATTGCAGTGGCTTCTCTTATTGCGGAGCACGGGCTCTAGGGCGTGGGCTTCAGTAGTTGTGGCACGCGGGCTCAGCAGTTGTGGCTTGCGAGCTCTAGAGCACAGGCTCAGTAGTTGTGGTGCACAGGCTTAGTTGCTCCACGGCATGTGGGATCTTCCCAGGCCAGGGCTCGAACCCATGTCCCCTGCACTGGCAGGCAGATTCTTAACCACTGTGCCACCAGGGAAGCCCTGTCCTTCATTTTTAAATAACGCTTTATATGTTACGAATATTTTCTCCCAGTCAGTCGGTCGTTTTCTAATTTAAAAAAAATAATAAATTTATTTATTTATTTATTTATGGCTGCATTGGGTCTTCGTTGTTGGGTCTTCATTGCTGCGCATGGGCTTTCTCTAGTTGTGGCGAGCGGGGGCTACTCTTCGTTTCGGGGTTGTTTTTTAACTTTAAAAAAATATTTATTTACTTATGGCTGCATTGGGTCTTCGCTGCTGCACACAGGCTTTCTCTAGTTGCGGTGAGCGGGGGCTACTCTTCGTTGTAGTGTGTGGGCTTCTCACTGTGGTGGTTTCTCTTGTTGCAGAGCTCAGACTAGCTGCGCAGGCTTCAGTAGTTGTGGCGCATGGGCTTAGTTGCTCCTTGGCATGTGGGATCTTCCCAGACCAGGGCTTGAACCGGTGTCCCCTGCATTGGCAGATTCTCAACCACTGCGCCACCAGGGAAGTCCCTGTTTTTTAACTTTGTTATGATGTTTTTTACCATGCACTTAAAAAAATTTTTTTTTTTTGTCTCTGGCTTTTCAGTAACCATTCATTACAGAAGAATATTTTTTAAGGTTAAAGAGGCATTCCTCTGTTTTCTTCTAGTAGTTGTATCGTTTATTTATTTATTTATTTGTTTGTTTGTTTATTTATTACACTTAGATCCCTAATCCATTTGGAGTTTACGCTTGTGTAAGGTAGCAGATACACCTTACATCTAATTTTATCTTTTTTTCCAAATGGCCACTCAGTTGTCCCTACACTATTTATTTTGAATACCAAATACTATTTAGTTTGAATACCAATGGTTTTGAAAACCATTCTTGATTTCTCTAATAGGAGTTAGTCTCTCACTTCTGATTACGTAAGATGTTTTGTTTATACTACTGTTTCTTTCTGTTTGACCAATAATTAGTTCTATTCCTATTTTATATCCCTTACTGAGTCTTAACTCCTAAAGGCAAACATTACTGAGCTCATCTTTGTATTTCTTCAATGCTTAGCACACAATGGGCTACTTAATATATATTTGCTAAACGCTAATAATGATTAACCGGAATTATTAAGAAAATTCCAATTCACTCAAGAAAGTAGGGAAAATATCTAATACATCTGAAGGAAAAAAAACCCTCAACATTATTAAAATAAAACCGAATCTGGTGTTTAAAGAGGGAAAATTTAGTATCTGAAATACGCACTTCTGTAGACCACCTTAGTTCCTGCTAATGAGGTATATGTTGATTTTCTTATGACTAGAAGAGACTGCTGATCTTACTCAAGTTCACAGAGTATGACTATTAAGGAAGATGGCTTTAAGGGATAAAATAATGAGAAACGAAGGGTCAAACCTAAGAAAGATAACACTCCCCCTAAGTGAGGACTATTAGTCTATTGGATAGTCTCCCAGAGGTTATCATGGAAGCCTGAAAAAGTATCATATAATGTGAAAGACGTTTTTTCATTGTCAGGGGAGATGAACTAGATGAATTTAATTGAAATTTTCTAGCTCTCATTTCTAGGACTCTAAGAATAACAGCATCATAGATGAAGGGGAGCTTTGGAGCCTATTAGTTGTTTAAAAAAATAAAATTCTTCCTGCCGCTGGTGAAACAAAATGCGCCTAAAACCCGTATTATGGAAATGGTGGTGAGCAAAAGGTACAAGTAAAACAACGTAATTACTCTTTACTAATGCCTATCAGGGTAGGCTTTTATTTATTTATTTTTAAAGTATAGAATAAAGTGGGGGAAGGCAGGGAGAAATGCACAATGGAAAAGATTTTACTAGGCATATTTATATAACTTCTAGAGGCTATTTCCTAACTGTACTCTTTTCTAATGCTGCAAAGATTTTTTTCCATTATGAATTCAGGCCCCAAAATATTAACAAATTGGTTCTTAGTACATGATACCTTTTAATCTGCAAACCTGAAAAGATCTTAAAATATTTGTGTGGTATTTCATTATCATAAAAAAGGCACCATAGGCCTTAGAAGAAGTCAAACAATTTGCTCTTGGTCACACAAGGGAGATGCTAGCTGAACATACATTAAAAAATACAGTTCTTACCACTCTTTTCCCTGTTCTATGTCCAAATTCTTAAATGCTTATAATATGAAGTCCTTGTACTGATACTCTGGCATAATTAAAAATGCAGGTAACACTGGCCCTAGATCACATGGACAGAAGAGTGTAAAGCCTTTTTCAACTGCAGGTAGCTGATTTTAATGGAGAAGTTCTCCTGAGTGACAGTGATGGTCTCACTGACTGCATAAGATATGAGCCCACGTAGCCAAGGACAGATCATCAGGTTTTGACCTTCACTTCTGCCAGATGTAGTATCTTTTTTTTTCATTTAACTTTTAAAAGGCTGAGAGAAGACCATATTACTACACCTCCAATTATTCTTTGAGTGAGAAGCAAACTAAGATAGTCCCCATGAGTCATTCTTTCTACCATTAATCTAACAGGGCTTTCAGTGAAAGAAAATTATTTCTTTCTACTCACTGTATTCCACCCTTAATTCTATTTTACTTAACAGATTAATGTAGAATCTTTTTTTAAAAATCCAGTATACAATGTTGATTAATTTAAAACCATCACCTAATGATGAAGATGCTATGGCATAAAAGGTTAATGTCTTTACAATGTGCATACGCTGGGCAATCATGAATGTCACCTATTTATTGAGTTTTCATAAACAGATTAAGAAAAAGAAAATGTCATTGCTGGAGTTGTAAGATGAATAAGATACAGTCTTGATTTTCTAAAAGAGCGGTTTTAAAAAATATTGTCATTTTTTTAAAGTTTTATTTTTATTGAAGTATAGTTAATTTACAATGTTGTGTTAGTTTCAGCAAAGTGATTTAGTTATAGATACATATATATCTATTTTTTTTTCAGATTCTTTCCCCTTATAGGTTATTACAAAATATTGAGTACAGTTCCCAGTGCTATACAGTAAATCCTTGTTGGTTACCTATTTTATATGTAGTAGTGGGTATCTATTAATCCCAAACTCCTATTTTATCCCCCTTCTCCCCTTTCCCCTTTGTCAACCATAAGTTTGTTTTCTATGTCTGTGGATCTATTTCTATTTTGTATATAAGTTCATCTGTATCATTTTTTAAGATTCCACATATAAGTGATATCATATGATATGTCTTTCTCTGTCTTACTTCACTTAGTATGATAATCTCTAGGTCCATCCATGTTGCTGCAAATGGCATTATTTCATTCTTTTTTATGACTACTATTCCATTGTATAAATATACCACATCTTCCTTATGTATTCATCTGTTGATGGACATTTAGGTTGCTTCCATGTCTTGGCTATTGTAAATAGTGCTGCAGTGAACATTGGGGTGCATGTGTCTTTTTGAATTATGGTTTTCTCTGGATATATGCCCAGGAGTGGGACTGAAGGATCAGACGATAGCTCTATTTTCAGTTTTTTAGGAACCTCCATACTGTTCTCCATAGTAGCTGTACTAATTTACATTACCAAAACTACAGTAATCAAAACAGTATGGTACTGGCACAAAAACAGAAACAGAGATAATGGAACAGGACAGAAAGCCCAGAAATAAACACATGCACCTATAGTCAATTAATCTAAGACAAAGGAGGTAAGAATATACAACGGAGAAAAGACAGTCTCTTCAATAAGTGGTGCTGGGAAAACTGAACAGCTACAAGTAAAAGAATGAAATTAGAACACTCTCAAACATCACACACAAAATAAACTCAAAATGGATTAAAGACGTAAATGTAAGACCAGATACTATAAAACTCCTGGAAGAAAACACAGGCAGAACACTTTTTGACATAAATCGCAGCAATATCTTTTTGGATCTATCTCCTAGAGTAATGGAAATAAAACCAAAAATGAACAAATGGCACCTAATTAAACTTAAAAGCTTTTGCACAGCAAAGGAAACCACAAACAAAACGAAAAGAGAACCCTCAGAATGGGAGAAAATATTTGCAAATGATGCAACCAATAAGGGATTAATCTCAAAATATAAAAACGGCTCATACAGCTCAATATCAAAAACCAAACAACCCAATCAAAAAATGGGAAGAAGTCTAAATAGACATTTCTCCAAAGAAGACATACAGATGGCCAAAAGGCACATGAAAATGTGCTCAACATTGCTAATTATTAGAGAAATACAAATCAAAACTATAATGAGGTATCACCTCACACCAGTCAGAATGGCCGTCATCAAAAAGTCTACAAATAGGGCTTCCCTGGTGGTGCAGTAGTTGAGAGTCCACCTGCTGATGCAGGGGACACGGGTTCGTGCCCCGGTCTGGGAAGATCCCACATGCTGCGGAGCGGCTGGGCCCGTGAGCCATGGCCGCTGAGCCTGCACGTCCGGAGCCTGTGCTCCTCAACGGGAGAGGCCACAACAGTGAGAGGCCCGTGTACCGCAAAAAAAAAAAAAAAAAAAAAAGTCTACAAATAATAAATGCTAGAGAGGGTGTGGAGAAAAAGGAACCCTCCTAGAAGAGTAGTTTTTAAATTGTCTGGACTATGCATCAAATGAGTAAAATATTGTTGGTGTGCATTCCTAAAACTGTCTACTTATAAAATATAAGAATGTTCTGATGTATGACTATAAAACAATCAAGAACGTAAAAATTTTAAATAGTGAAATTTAAAAAATCAAACATTTATTATTTTCTTTCTGCAACCCAAATGGATTGTTCTGTGTACCCTCTGAGGTATATACACCCCATTCTGGAGACTACTGACTAGAATATCATAGACCACGGAAGGCGACTATATACATAATGGCCCTACAATACAGTGGTATCAGTATTATAATGGGTAAATGCACATTCCGAAGGAAGGACAGAGGAGGTCAAGGCTAATATTGCCTACAAGAGGCAGGGAGACACTGGAGCTGAGTTTTGAAGGATGAGAATACTTTTAGGGAGTACAGAAGGTGGCCTTACTAGGCAGAAATGTGCAAAGAAACCTGAGAAAACTTGTTTGAGGAACTTAAGTTTGATTAAGATGGAGCACTCTTTAAGTTTGGAGGCTTAAAGAACTGGGGGTAGGGAAGGGGGTACTGGGTATAAAGAAATGAGACTGGAAGGGCAGCAGAAAACTAGATAATGAAAGGCTCTCTGTGCCAAGTTAACTTTGGTTTTGATCACCTAGCAAAATACAAGTTAAACGCAAAAGGTTTCAGCACATAACTGATGCTTTTTGAAGGAAAAGCTAGCTATGTCTGAAGACATTCAAATGAGGGGAAGGAAGAATGGAAAGAGGGAGGAGAGTGGAAAGAACCTACTGTGCAAGCCAAATAAAATGTACAAAATTTGTTCACGTCCATGGGTGTGGGACCATACAGAGCCACTAAAGGACTTTAACCAAGGGAGAGTCAAGTAATGATCAGATTTAAATTTTAAAGAGACCACTCTGGCAGCAGTGTGAAAGCTAAAGTGGGTGAAGGAGGAATCGGAGGCCAGGAGATGAGTCAAAATCCCCACTGTATTAGGGACCAGCTACATATTTTGAGTGGCTCAGTACAAAATATTAGGGCCCTTGTTCAAAAAGCAGGAAAACAGTGCCGTTAAGTACTAAAATAGAAAATGTTTCCCAACGGTCTCTCTCTCCATCTGCTATGGTATTTTTCATTTGCTATTTAATGTCATGTTCCCTCGGGCGCCAAGGCAAGAAGTGCAGACCTTCACAGATGCCTGGGGCCCTAGCCCACAACTCACTGTGTGGGTGACCCACTGGCTATTAGGTTGCCCCTTCCCAGCTACCAAACCCATGTGCCATGCCCTGGCCCAGGGCAGGGAAGTTGAGCCAGGTTTCTTCCCTTCCCATGGCTGCCACTCCAACTCACTAGGTACCTGGAATTGGGGATGAACAGAGTCTTGCCTCAATTGGGTTGTGGTCTCTGGCCACCTGTCAGACACCAGTGAAGAGGACAGGTAAGGGCAAGGACAGCCCTGCCAAGAGTGCACAGCCTAATCCCTACCTTTCTTATGCTTGTGCACAGGCCCCGTTTGGGTGATAGCTGTGGCTGGGTGAGGCAGAGAGAAGAAGGGAGGCTGGTGGGAAAGTGGGAAATGTAGAATCCAGCCCAGAGAGGCAGTGGGAGGTGGTACTGTGCCTTGGTTCCAAGCCCCTGTACGTGCTCCATTACCCCATTGGACTTCACTTACAAAACACAAATCACAAATCCAAAAATGAATCATTAAGAATTTTGAGATGTCAACCACTGAGCATTAACCTCCATACAGAGGACCTTCCTGAGTGCAGGCCCTGTGCATTGCACTGGTCTCATACTCATGAAGCCAAGCCTGACTCTTAGGTTTTTGGCTCTGGGAAGTGAAGAAATTTGTAGTACTACAAAGTTAGAAATTCAGAGGGAAAAGAGTTTTGGGGAAAAACATAAGTGGGTACAGTTTGGAGCAAGCTAAATTTAAATTACTATGGGACACTGGAACTAGGCATTAGGAGAATACTAACAGAAGACTGTTTAGAAGGCTGTCAAAACAATATCACTTTATATTCCCTGATTTGTGGATCATTAATTACATTGCTATAAAAAGTCATAAAAGCATCCCTCTAATATGAAGATCTCAGCACTAATGAAAGCTAAAAGAGTATTCCGTGCAAATGGAAAAGAAAAGAAAGCTGAGGTAGCAATACTTATATCAGGTAAAATAGACTTTAAAAGAAAGATTGTAGCAAGAGACAAAGAAGGACATTACATAACGATAAAGGGATCAATCTAACGAGAAGATATAACAATTGTAAATACATGTGTACCCAACAGAGGAGCACCTACATACATAAAGCAAATATTAACAAACATAACGGGAGAAACTGACAGTAAGGCACTAATAGTAAGTGACCTTAATACCCCACTTACATCAGTGGACAAATTATCCAGACAGAAAATCAGTAAGGAAACACTGGCCTTAAATGAAACATTAGACGAGACGGAATAATAGGTATATAATGAGAACATTTCATCCAAAAACAGCAGAATGCACATTCTTTTCAGGTGCACATGGAACATTCCCCAGGATAGATTACATGCTAGGTCACAGAACAATTCTCAATAAATTTAAGAAGATTAAAATCACATCAAATATCTTTTCTGCGGTATGACACTAGAAATCAAAAACTAGGGGGAAAAAACTCCAAAAACAGCAGGCTAGTAAACAACCAACAGGTCACCGAAGAAATTAGAGGAAATTAAAAAATACCCGGAGAAAAATGATAAATGAAAACACAGTGATCTAAAATCTAAGGGACACAGTAAAAACAGTTCTAAGAGGGAATTTTATAGTGATACAAGTCTACCTCACAAAACAAGAAAAATCTCAAATAAACAGTCTAACCCTACACCTAAAGGAACTTGAAAAAGAAGGACAGACAAAACTGAAAGTTAGGAGAAGTAAAGAAATAATAAAGATCAGAGTGGAAATAAATAAAATAGAGACTAAAAAGACAATTAAAAAGATCAGTGAAACTAAGAGCTGGTTCTTTGAAAAGATAAAAAAAAATTGATAAACTTAACTCTGCAAGAAAAAAAGAGCTAGGGCTCAAATCAATAACATCAGAAGTGAAAAATGAGAAGTTACAACTGACAGCACAGAAAGACAAAGGATCATAAGAGACTAAGAGGAGCAACTATATGCCAATAAAGTGGACAACCTAGAAGAAATGAACAAATTCCTAGAAACGTACAATCTCCAAGACTGAATCAGGAAGAAATAGAAACTATTAACAGACCTATTACCAGTTACTGATCAATTTATTAAATTATTTATTTTTGGCCATGCTGTGTGGCTTGTGGGATATTAGTTCCCCAACCAGAAACTGAACCTGGGCCCATGGCAGTGAAAGTGCTGAGTTCTAACAACTGGACCAGCAGGGAATTCCTTGAATCAGTAATTTAAAAAACTCCCAATAAACAAAAGTCCAGGATTAGATGGCTTCACAGGTGAATTTTACTAAATATTTAAAGAAGAATTAACACCTATCCTTCTCAAACTACTCCAAAAAGTTGAAGAGAAAGGAATGCTTCCAAACTCAGTCTATGAGGCCAGCATCACCCTGATACCAAAACAAGACAAAGATATCAAAAAAAAAAAAAAGAAAAAGAAAAAAAGAAAGAAAGAAAGGAAGAAAGAAAATTACAGTCCAAGATCACTGATAACACAGATTCAAAAATCCTCAACAAAATATTAGCAAACCAAATCCAACAATACATTAAAAAAATCGCATACCACGATCAAGATGGATTTATCCCAGGGACACAAGAATTTTTCAGTATTTGCAAATCAATCAATGTGATACACCACATTAACAAACTGAAGAATAAAAATCACATGATTATCTCAATAGATGCAAAATAAGCTTTTGACAAATTTCAACATCAATTTATGATAAAAATTCTCCAGGAAGTGGGCACAGTGGGAACATATATCTCAACATAACAAAGGTCATATATGATAGGCCCATAGCTTACATCATACTCAACAGTGAAAAGCTGAAATTATTTCCTCTAAGATCAGGAACAAGACAAGGATGCCCACTCTCGCCACTTTAATTCAACATAGCGTTGGACGTCCTAGCCACAGCAATCATACAAGAAAAAGAAATAAAAAGGAATCCAAACTAGAAAGGAAGAAGTAAAACTGTCACTGTTTGTAGATGACATGATACTATACGTAGAAAATCCTAAAGATACCACCAGAAAACTACTAGAGGTCATCAATGAATTCAGTCAAGTTGCAGGATACAAAATTAATATACAGAAATCTGTTGTATTTCTATACACTATCAACAAACTGTCAGAAAGAGAAATTAAGGAAACAATCCCATTTACAACTGCATCAAAAAGAATAAACCTACCTAAGGAGGTAAACGACCTGTACATGGATGGAAAGAATTAATGTTGTTAAAATGACCATACTATCCAAGGCAATCTACAGATTCAATGTAATACCTATCAAAATACTAAGGATATTTTTCACAGAACTAGAACAAATAACTTTAAAATTTGCATGGAAACATAAAAAACCCTGACTAGCCAAAGTAATCTTGAGAAAGAAGAACAGAGCTGGAGGAATCACACTCCCTGACTTCAGACTATACTACTAAACTACAGTAATCAAAACAGTATGGTACTGGTATAAAAACAGACACACAGATCAATGGAACAGAATATAGAGCCCAGAAATAAACCCATGCTTATGTGGTCAATTAACCTATGACAAAGGAGGCAAGAATATACAATAAGGAAAAGACAACCTTTTCAATAAATGGGAAAACTGAAGAGCTATATGCAAGAGAATCAAACTGGATTACGTTCTCACACCATATATAAAAATAAAATCAAGATGGATTAGAGACCCAGATGTAAGACCTGAAGCCATAAAACTCCTAGAAGAAAATATAGGCAGTATGCTCTTTGACATCAGTCCTAGCAATAGTTTTTTGGAGCTGTCTCCTCAGGCAAGGGAAACAAAAGCAAAAATAAACAAGTGGGACTACAACAAACTTAAAAGTTTTCGCACATCAACAAAAAGACAGTCTACTGAATAGAATAAAATATTTGCAAACAATATATCCAATAAGGGGTTAATATCCAAAATATACAAAGAAGTTATACAACTCATCATCAAAAAAACAAACAAGCTGATTAATAAATGGGTGGAGGACCTGAAGAGAGATTTTTTCCAAAGAAGACATACAGATGGCCAACAGACACCTGAAAAGATGCTCAAGATCACTAATCATCAGGGAAACACAAATCAAGACCACAATGAGATAACACCTCACACCTGTCAGAATGGCTATCATCAAAAAGACAACAAATAAGAAGTGGTGACAAAGAAGTAGAGATATGGGAACCTTTATACACTGTTGGTGGGAATGCAAATTGGTACAACCACTATGGAAAACATTATGGAGGTTCCTCAAAAGATTAAAAGTAGAACTACCATAACAGCCACCAATTCCACTTCCGGGTATTTACCTGAAGGAAACAAAAACATTAATTTGAAAAGACATGCACAGCAATGTTCACTGCAGCATTATTTACAATAGTCAAGATATGGAAACAATCTAAGTATCTATTGATAGATAAATAGATGAAGAAGATGTAGTATGTATGTGTGTGTATGTTTGTGTGTAACACACACATACACTAGACTGTCGGCCATTAAAAAAATAAAACAAAATCTTGCCATTTGTGACAACATGGATGGATCTAGAGGGTATTTTGCTAAGTGAAATAAAGTCAGACAGAGAATGACAAATACAGTATGATCTCACTGCTATGTGGAATGTAAAAACAAAACAAACAAATAAAACAAAATGAAAAACAGACTCATAGATACAGAGAACAGATGGTGGTTGCCAGAGAAGAGAGAGTGAATTAGGAAGGGGATTAAGAGGTACAAACCTCCAGTTATAAAATAAACAAGCCATGTGGATGTAATATATAGGATAAGGAATATGGTGAATAATATTGTAATAACTTTGTATGGGGACAGATTATTAGTAGACTTATCATGGGGACCATTTCATTGTATGCAAATGTCAAATCACTATGCAGTACACCTGAAAAGAACATAATATTGTACATCAACTAGTTTTCAGTTAAAAAATAAGTAAATGATAAACTGAAATACATAGATGTTTAATATAAAACAAACAAACCATTTAAAGATCCAGTGGAGTGGTACTGGCATTGATTATAAAATTAAATGGCCTGATGGTAGGAAGGCACCTCAGGGGTATTACTGTTTACCAGTAATGCTTGTACCTTGTTGACTATAGGTACAGCTAAGAAGTACAAAAATACCTTTCTGTACAGCTAACCCTAGCAAATCAAGAATTTGGCAAGGTTTCCTTTGTATATTTCTAACTTCCTAACTTCTTTGGAAGGAGAAAGCATCTGATATCAGTTATACTTAGTGGTTAACTATATGCTCCCCTAAGTGAGTATTAGCCCTTCAAAACGTTTATCTCTGGTTGTGATATGAAAGTAGTTAAGCCTCTACTTCCCCATTAAAACAGAAGAAAAATATCTTGGCTTTGAGGAGATGGCCTTATAGTACACTATCCTTAAGAAAGAACAATATTTGAGTTCATCCTGTCCTCTCCCTCAAACAGCCCTCTTCTCCTGGACAGGATAAGTTGGAATCTCCACTAGTTAGCACTATTGCAAACCTATTTCTAGGAATAACCATAGATTGAGGAGGTTTTCCATCATTCTTTGATTCTTCCAAGTTTAGGATCTTGGCAATATTCCCTGCCATTCCTGCTCTCTTCCTCCAGGTATTTGCTATCTGCTTTCTATCCTCCTTAAGGGGTTGTATCTATCCTTAATCCTTTTTTCTTTTCTCCAAATTTTACATTTCCTAGGGTGTTTATTGTTAAAAGATTTTAAAATTACACCCGTTTTGATTACAAAATGATTTAGAGGTATAGTTAATATTTAATATCTTCAGACTATAATTTTTCTTTTCAGACATCCCTATGTTTATTATATTATTTTTACCTCTGGTAGTAATATTTTGATAGACACATAATATGAATATGTATTCATATATACATGAATACAAATGTTCTCTTTATTGAAAAGGTATCACTGAAGGGTAATCCTACTATTTTAACTCCATGCAGATGGTCAGGAAAGAGAAGAAAGATGAATAAAGAATCTTTAAGCAGCAGAGGAAAGAACTTTAAGTGTCCTGGAATACAACAGCAATGAGAATATAAAAGTTGAAACAGGATTGTAGCTCAGGTGCTATGAATTCAAATTGAATATTTTACTGCTAAAACAGATTCTTAGGCTGGTCAAAGGCCACTCTGCCACAATAAAGCAAGTATTTTGTAAAATTAGACTGGTCCTCTGAACTGACTGTGGTAAACACTCAGAAGGGCAACTAATATACAACACAGCAACTTGTTTGTGAGCGATAGCATGCCACTGAGAAACTATCACTTGCTAGTTTTTTATGGCAGACTTGAAGGTACAAAAGAAGGCACTGATGTCCACAGGGAATACATTGACTAAGTGGGTTCCTAATACTTTAACCACTCATTTAGACAAATAGTTCTCAACCCTGGTTGCATGTTAGAATCATCTGGAAAGGTTTTAAAAAATACAGAAGACTGGGTTCTAGTCCAGAGATTCTGATTTAACTGGTCTGAGGTGGAGCCCAGGCAGCAGTATTTTTTGAAGTTCCTTAGATGATTTTTGTGTACAGCCAGAGTTGAAAACCACTGGTTTAGACAATGAACACTTTCTGGTCTTTATTAAGTGGGCATGAAGCTTTCTGTCTCTTTGTTTACCTTGGAAAAACAAAGATCTTATTGAGGATTCTATTCAAAACAACGGCTAATACCAACTGAGCCCGATTATCTCAATACTTAAGGAAGGTTGTAACGTTACTTTTTTTTTTTTTTCAGAATTTAACTTAGTCTACATTTATTCCTCTAAAGCTTTACTTTCTTCTAAAAACTATGCAAAGGTTCCATCTTTTGACAGTCTTTTGTACCTAGTATGTCTGATTGGGAATGCTCAGGAGTCACTGTGACAAGAACACAAGGAGGGTTACATAGGAATAGTCGGTTACTGCTTTAGTTCAACTTTGCATTCTGGTTGTCTTGGCATGTATTTTAGTGCCTGAATTCTTTCAGAGCCAAGCTCAAGGCTAATATAAATGAAGCAGCTGCGACTGCATTGTGTTACATTCACAGGGAAGGCCAACTCAGACCATTGTGTTATGGAAATGAAAACACTAAGCGAAGCACCTGGCCCAGTACACAGCAGCTTTCTTTCAGCCAAAGCTAAATTGATGGCAACGTCTAAGGAGAAGTGATACAAAAATCATAAATATCAATAGTCACTTTATAAATAGAATATTAAAGAAAGAAGCCTGTCGCAAAAACTCAGGCAATGTGAAACAAATATATACAATTACAAGATGTTAGCATATTCCCTTTCTGAATTAAATTTAAGTACCTGGATAACTTTTCATTAGTTTACTCATTCCTTTCCAGTCACTCTTGTAACATCATTTAAATGTAGTTTTAACAATATATAAAACATACAATGGATATTTTATTTTAAAATATAGTTTTATATATAGTTTTAACAATATATAAAACATACAATGGATATTTTATTTGTGTTTAAAACACAAATATGACAAAGGCAAAAAGTCTAGCAGGATGTTAAAGAAAAAAATGAAAAATAGTATCTTTAAAAAGAGGCAAAAAACTATTCAAATGACTAAAATTGTTCTTGAAGAATGTAATAGTCAAAATTCAAATCTGCAAAAACATTGCCAGCTTATACGTATATCTGACACCTAAATTGTTCAAAGAAATATCCACAGAGATAAATCATTAAATAAAGAATCCTACCTAGTTTCACTTCCCAACCTAAGTAGAAAGAGTATATACTACATACATAAAATACCATAGCCCTGGATTCCAAATATAAATTAAGATCTCTCTTTGTTGAAGAGAAAAAAAAAAGGTAACTATTTTGCGCAGGTGCCCCTCCTTTACTCCAAATGATCTCTTAGTAGTTATTAAATGGTTTAGTAATGCACTTGACTAGAGACATCATCTGTAATACCAAGAGAGTAAGTGTGAAACATAGTCACTTGATTCAGGTTCTTAGATAACTCATTTATATTTTATCCACTCAACAACTACTTGTTGAGTGTTTCCTATATGCAAGGCTCTGTCGTTAGACATTGGGGTAGCTACAAAGATGACTCTACTCAATGCTCTGCGGTGACCTAAATGGGAAGGAAACCCAAAAAAGAGGGGATATATGTATACGTATAGCTGATTCATTTTGCTGTACAGTAGAAACTACCACAACATTGTAAAGCAACTATACTCCAATTTAAAAAAAAAGTTAAGTAGAAGAGATATTTATTGTCTAATGAGGCACACAGACCTACAAACAAATAACTGCAATTGGAATTAAGGTGAAGAGATATGGAATCAGAGTGGAGGAAGAACTGAATAACTACCCTGCAGATTTCTGCTTTTCTTATGCCTATGATTAGCTATAAGTACAAATACATTTAAACATTCCCAAAAGCTGAGACCTTAACTTAACCTATAGGTTCAGTGGCCATGACTTCCTTGTTTCATTTCTTACATTCTTATTTTTAAACTTATTGACTCTGCTGTCTATCTGCATAAAGATGGATTAGACTAAGTAAGGAATATACATGAATATACTACTTACTAGTTATCCATTTTAAGTTTAGAAAATATAAGTTTGGGGGAATAAGGAAGATATACAAAGATATATATCCTTTCTGCCTTATCTAGCAGCAGTCAGCAGGATACAAACAACTCTTATCCATTGGCTTCTGGGGATCTCTCAAAGGCTAACCACTACTCTAGAACTACAAGCAGTGTCAGCTGATAGCCAGGGGTGGGTGCTGGACTGGCCTATTGAATGATAGCCCCTTACCTATCACCCTGAGTTCAGATAGTAATAGCAAGAAGAGTCACTTAGGTTAGAGTCAAGTAATTTACCAGTATGTCCCAGTATTTATATAACTTGGTTTAGCTTTTAAGCCAAGACAAATATTTCAATTAAACCAATCTTTAATGCTTTAGTGGCCAGCAAAATTTAGTTAAGCTTGACAAACAAACCCGCTCACAGTCTTGCCCCAACCTACCTCTCCATCCTCTCTCTAGCCATTTTTGCCTACATGCTTTTCAATTCCTGCCTCGAAAAGCAGGAAATGCTTTCCCATATTCCCTTGAAGCGTGAGTCACCTTATGAAGTGTGTCTTTCCAAAATGCTATTCCCTCAAGATGGAATACTCTCCTTCCCCTCTCAACTATTTTCATTCAGCCTTTGAAACGCAGCTGAAATACTGGCTCCTTGACAAAGCCTTAGCTTACACAGTGCATTGTTAAAAACCAGTGTCACCATGCTCATCTACCTCCTTACGAATCTGGTCATTTTTCTGTCTCTTGCTACTAGACTATAAGTTCTCTTGTATGGAAATTCTGTTGTGTTCATTTCTGTTTCCCCAGTACCAAGTAGAGTGCCAAGAAAGCATCAATAGTCTCATCAATATCAATTGGTGAATCACCAATACTTTGCCCAAAGTAAGCATTCATTAAGTGTGTCACTGTCAAGAATTTCCATCAAGACTTGTTAAAAATCTATTTCATCTGCCCTCAGGAAGCCTGAAAATAGATCTAGGAAGAATAAGGCCCTTTTGGAGAGTCCACAACTAGCTCCTTTTTGGGTCCTCCTGATGGGTAGTGAACCTGCTGTTCACCACAGCAAAGACACCTGAGTCTTTGAACTACAAGTACTTGTGCTTAAATCTCACCCCTGCCCCTTCATAAAGTTAACATGAAAATGATCTTTGAGGTACTATATAAGTAACTAAAAGTTAAGTATCTCAGTTAGGTTCCTTTTTGTACTGCTTTCCCATATTCAGAAAGTCTTTTGTGATATTTATTACAAAAATATTTTGTGTTGATCTGAAACTAGACATACTTCTTCTGGCAATACATTTAAGTGATGTAAGTCACATTAGCTATTGGTATCATATGGAGATTTAAAAAATACAATGTACTTCCACAGACATCCAAGTACTGCAGTGCCTCATTTAGCCAGCATATTTTGGTTTCTCTTAAAAGAATATAAATTATTTATCTAGCATTATCAAGGAGTGAGGAACTTCACAAACTAGATTTTTCGGAATAGCAATTTTTATAAAGCTTCACATATCTTTAAGATTTTAAATATTCTCAATGGATATATATCACACAATATTACACAGTTTCCAGTTTTAAAAAACAGCCTGGTACAAACAATATAATCTCACTTTTCCTTGATGATTCAGGACTATTATTATCAATGTCAATTACTACACTATGCACCATCCATCCTGTAATACGATGGTACCCTTAAGGACTATCAATAAGTATAAGGCTATCTGCCTTTATCCTAAATGAATTCAGATTGTTTTTATGACTCCTTGTTTTTCATTTTCTCTGCCTCCTCCCTCTACTCACTGACATTTTTTTTTTTTGCCATTAAAAAAAAATTGCAGTCAGTGTGTTTGCATGGTTATTTTTCCAAACAATTGTCTAGATGAAGGCTTATGAATGGCTAAATTCTACTAGAGAGCTAAGTGCATGGGCTTTGTGACTGCAATTTGCTAATCAGGAGACCCTTCTTTCCCTCAGTATTTCTAAATCCATGACGTGGCCGAGATTGTAAAAAGAATAACAAATGAGGGAATTCCCTGGCGGTCCAGTGCTTAGGACTCAGCGTTCTCACTGCCGGGACCTGGGTTCGATCCCTGAGTAAGTGGTCTGTGAGTAGTGCTAGTCTTCATGTATATGCACCATTGGTTTATTACTTTTACTCAAAAATAATTAGCCTTATTATTAAGGTAAACCTTAAATTAGCTGTCAATTTATTGGTTAAATATAAATGAAAATTGTTATTTCTAATTAATTCAAATTTTAAAAGGCCAGTCATGAACTTCAGATTCAATATAGGAAGTATTTCAAAGTTACCACATTGCAGAGGAATATTCTTCTTCAGCTACTGATGTTGAAAAAAAAAAAAAATTAAGTATTCACCATTCTATTCTAGCATGACAGTAGTAAAAATTCAAATTCTAACTCAAACCTTTTCACCAAACTCTTTATATAGATAGTTAGTTTCACTATATTTGATTGGTTTCATCAGGAAAATAAGAAGGGGAAGGGAGAGAAAAGATGCTTTTTTCATTCATGAAAACAAATTTTAAATAGATAGTTATGTCTATTAGAATAAAGAAATTTAGTAAAAGGCATGAAATCCAGTATTTTAAAACTCCTGTCACGATTTGGTTAGAATATTAATCCAACACTTGCTTGTGGTCTTTAAAAATGAGAAGATTTGTAAAAATTTGAAAGGTGTCACAATAATAGATATTCACAAACTCTACAAGGCACCTAGATATAACAAGGGGAAATCTTGCTTCTCAGGATTAATGTAAAATAAAACATTCACTTTGGTTAATTTACAAGTGAATGCCAGCTTTATATCTCAAAATACCAGTTCTACTTAAAAGGTCATCCTAACTTTAAAAACTTGTATTGGAATAAAGAACACAACGTATTAACTTGGCTGAATTAAAAGAAAAAAAATCCTTTTTTTCCCAATAGAAAAGGCTATTTCTACTTTATACTGATTTCCAGTGTACCTATAATAATGACTAACTTCACAGATGTAACTCTTTTCAAGTTTAAAAGTAATTAATTTTAATAAAATGATATGAATAGAAAGTAAGTATATTTCTTATTCAATAAACAAAGAAAATGGATGAATTAAAATCTAGGCTACTCCAAGTTATATCAAAGAGGTCCAAATTGCAACTGGTAGTCACCTGACCTGATCACTTACAGACTTTCCATCTCAGCGTTCCTTCATATTTAATATTGATTCTCAGTACTGCCTAGTCAGTTTAAGGAGTATTTTTAACTGGAATATTTCTTCCAGGGTATTTCTTAAGCACTTATATAGTCATCTAAAAGATGGCTTAAGCAAAGCATAGGCCAGGTTTCAGGATTAGAACTAACAACTGTCTAATTTTCTAATCTAATTTTCTGATTTTTCTGCTCTGCAACTTTATGAGTCTCACCATTCTCTGCTTAGGCTCCATCACTAAAAACACTATACGCCGTCCTTTAAAAAAAAAAAATTCCTACCAGCATCTTCATAAAATTGTGATAGGTTTTAGTTAGTAACTTGATAAAGAAATTCTTGAAGAACAAAATGTTTTGATTTCTTAGCAACTGTCTCTAACTCTAAAAAGAAAGGAGAAAAGTAAAGTAATCTTTTAGAGAAAAGAAACACTTACTGGTACTTTGAAGGGTGAGGTATTTGCAGTATCCATAGAGTTGGGTTTCTCTGATGTACTGGTCCCTGAGATACTCCGTCTGCGGGGGGACCTTTCTGCTGGCACCTCTGGAAAAGAAAAAAAGAACATCATAAAAAACCCAAATTTAGGATCTTTCGCTAACCTGTAAAATTATTGATTTTTTTCTCACAAAAAATCAGTCTGCTTTAAAGATACATTACATTCTATCTCTACATAATTTGTTTCTTTATCTCTAAAGAGATATTATTGAGACACTAGGGAGACTTGGTCACTGTTAAGAATCTGCTTTACTGTGACAGCTTATATCTTTATGCACATATAAAAAGTAATTTCCTCTGAGCTATGTTTAATATCTCTAAGTTCACTTAATATTTGCATCTCAGTATATGAATCTACTTCTCTATGTCAGCAATATAGGAGTTAATATAATCCAGTGAAATTTTTTCATATTCTTGTGAACAAATTTTGCCTAGTGAACATGATTTGATGGTGTCTGCACAAAGGTCAAAGTTCAGTTCTGTGCAGATAAGATGATTCACTAGCCTGCAGCCAAAGGTCCATGAGAAGACTAAAAGCTGCTGCTAGGATAAAATAACATATATGCCTATGCTGATATAAAAATAGATCAGCTTCTCCTTGTTCTGGCAATATGACCTCACTAAGATCTTACTCTGGAATCCTAAATCTGTTCAAACTGACCTAACAAGCTTCAGATTTTGCAGATGATGTGGTATTCTCCAATTTAATTACTATACACTATATTAAGGTTACATTAAAAATTTTTATAGAGTGATATACATATATATGCATATATATATGCACATAAACACGCACACACAGATGATAGATATATACATATTATACCTTTATCACAACTGCTTCCCATCTCCACTTCAACTGACAGACATAGGAATCCAGCTTCTCAGATAACATTAGATAATCTCAACATGGACAAGGGAAAAAAAAAACACATCCTAAAAAGAGTATTCTGTGTTATCTTCCAGATCTTAAAAAATAAGGAGTAAATCGTGACTCCGGAGACTGACATTTTGATTCCTGCTGTTCTCCCTTTAAAAGATAGATGCAGTTTAAACTTCCATTTCTGGCCTCCTGGCCCCTGAGATCCGTGCTACTTCCACTTAAGAGAAAGCGTTTTTTCTCGCTCCCTCCCTGTGTCTTGCTCTTCCCCCTCCCTCTCTACAGCTTGCAGAGAGAGCAAGCGAGAAAGCAACACACAGGACTGCAGCTATTCAATCAATTGTTCCGACTGCACATCCTCATTAGTTACTTTCAGGCTATTAGCAGACGCCCAACCACTGCCTCCCCTCAGTTACAGCAAATTTCACAGTATTACACTAATCTGCAGAAGAAAAAACATTTCCTGAAATTTATATTCATCTAGTGCCAAAAGGACACCATTTTACACAGACCCAGTAATACACACAAATCAATCCCTCCTATGAAAATCCAGTTGGGAGTGCTTACCCTATTACTATCTTTGCGTGCTGGACACTGATTTTCTTCCGTGACTAAACATTTCTTCACTGTGACATCCTGACCAGTAAGACATAAGCCAAATCACAACATGCCTAATGACCGAGAGGTTGACAACACAGCATCTTAAATGCATGCAGTACAAGGAAGTTCCATGCTATTACTGTGTTTTAAAATTATGACCAATAACTGCCTCTCAACTTCTCTCTAACCATCTGTGGTTAAATGAGCCTTAATGTACAAAGCCATTTTCAGAATTAGGCACACATGAATTCTACTGCACATTTCTAAAAAATGGTACTATAATTAAAATTCATAGGAATGGCACAAAGCACTGAATTTAAACAAATCAGTTTGTCAGAGCACACTGAACAACAAGACCTTCAGACTCCAGGAAGATGACTTTAAAGGGTGATTATCTAAGTCAGGCAATTCTATATGGGGGGCAGGCAGGTGGGGATAGGGGCTGTTGAAGGTAGAAGGAGATCTCATCTTTCGTCTGATAATTACTGATCATTAGAAGATACATGAGATTGAATATTATAATATAATATATTTTAATCTCTGAATAATTGATGGAGAAACCATATTGGGAGAAAAATAAGTTCCATTAGCAAGGATAAAATGATCTAGTAAACAGTTTTCCTTAATTTGCAATGTTCTGGCTAAGGAAGGAAAAGAAACTTATCTCCTTACTGTCTTCCAAACATCTAATTTTAGTTTTCAGGCATATGAACTCATTACGTAAATATATTTCAGTGCTTTTAGCTATTTGAAATTATTTTGGCTATAATGAGCAACCACATTTCAAACCCTAACAATATGTTCTTTGTTATACTTATCTTTAGATTCTCTTTCTGTATCATGAAAAAAAAAATCACAACTCTGATGTAGCTTAAAGAGTGTCACTGGGGGCTTTCCTGGTGGCGCAGTGGTTGAGAGTCCGCCTGCTGATGCAGGGGACACGGGTTCGTGCTCCGGTCCGGGAAGATCCCACATGCCGCAGAGCGGCTAGGCCCGTAAGCCATGGCCACTGAGCCTGCACGTCTGGAGCCTGTGCTCCGCAACGGGAGAGGTCACAATAGTGAGAGGCCCGTGTACCGCAAAAAAAAAAAAAAAGAATGTCACTGGGTTCAAAAAGAAGAAATTAAATTATTTTTGAAGTTTGAACAACTGCCATTAAAGAGGGAAAAGCAAGGAAACAAAATAAGCTAAATCAACTAATGATAAGAGGAGGAAGTCTACACTTCTTGAGTTTCCCAGCCCTCACATCAGTGCAACTTATCTGCTGATGTCTTTGAATGTTAGGGTTGCTTAGTTTTCAGAAGATTCATAACTATTTGAAAGCTGAGAGAAGAACATATACCCAAAGAACTAATGACCACTTAGAAACAGGGGAGCAGCATCAGGAAGAGCAGAATTAACAACTCGCTGGATTAGTCACAGGCTGGCCTGCATGTTAAACTCGTCCAGCTACCTTTGACTTTAAAGCTTCAAGCAAAAAGGAAAGCTGCTACTATGCTCTTAAAGCTACATTTCTGCTGATTTGGATGGAAAATCTATACCAGTCCCAGTAGACCAAAATTAGGCAGCTTTCTATCCTACCCGGCCCATTCTACATACTACTGCATTATTTTCACTTGCTGTAAAAATTGATATTCTTTTCATAGTCACAGTATTAAATTATAGTCATTTTAAAATATGCTCTCTCTCTAAGACAAGAGGCATATGATATTGTTTCGGTAGATAAAGGTCTAAAACTAATTTGTTCACTTTCTCACCCTCTAAAAATAATATTTTTCATCTTCAGATTGAAAGGCAAAAAAAGTTATAAAAAGTCCAGTTAAGTTTTAAATTTATCTCTTCATTTCCTTTGCCATTGGGTATGAACTGAGATGAGGTGACAACTTATAATAATGAGAGATAACCTCCAATACAGCTCCACATAGGATGATGTATTGAACAAAGAGAACATCTGGGTGCTTTTCTTAGCAGCTCTACCAACTATCTGTGTGATTACGTGTAAGCCATTTCAACCTTTCCTGCTCTGGTCTGCATTAATAAACTGGGTTATTCAGACCAACCAGAGATGAAGACAAGATGAATCAGTTTATATGCTTTGACCCAAAATTAGCTTTTTGGAAGAATGGGGCTCTCTAAATCCAAAATACATTATTACAATGTCATTTCCTCAAAATACACATTTTCTTCTATGTCAGTGTGCTTTGTTTTAAAAGTGTGGCAAAGTAATTGACAACTAGATAATTATAAGGGCAAAGGCACTTTTGGTGGAAGATGTGCCTATCTGACAAACAGAACTCAATTCTGCCTTTCAGACCTAATAGTGTGTTCATGGCCTTTAGTTTATTTATAATGAAGTCAATGTAACAAATGGTGTTTCAGGGAGGGAAAAAGAAGAGGACAGAGAAAGGGAGATGAGTAGGAACAATAATTTCACTACAGTAACTATAGTGAATAGGTAGATAGATGCATTGAGAAGGTGAGTGAGAGCCAATACTTAAGGAAGTGAAGAGGTCAGGCTTGTAGATTTATCAGGGAGGGAGGCTGCAGACAGAGGGAGAACAATACAGAGCTTCTAGGGTAAAGTGCAGCTGGGAGGCCAGTGGGGCTGCTGTCGGTAAGTGGGGACAAATAATAGCAGAAGGCCTAAGAGGAATTAGGGCAGGCGTGCTCAGATCATGTAGGCTTTGTAGGCCTACACATAAGGACTTGGCTTTTTACTCTGAAAGAAAAACCACCTGGTGAAATGCACTTCATCCAAAGGTACAAGTCACAAAGAAATACTATGGAGAGACACTTACTGGCACTTTCTTATTTATTTTTTTTTTTTTTAGGATTTTGAATAATGAATGTGATTGAAATGATTCTAGAATATTATTATGCTTGGAAAGAGAGTAAGGAAAATGCTTATATTAACTGAGGGTTAGGTTCTAAAAGCCTCTACAAATAAATGAGAAAAGTATCTATTATGTAATGTCATTATGATAAAATATCTATAAATATCAACTATATTTACTTTTTGTTCAGTCACATTTAACCAAATTTCATATACTGTCATGTCATACATGCATATACTTAACATAAACAACATAGCTAAAACTGTCATGAATTCTGATAATGTCTATTACTTAGAGTAAGTTACAATGGTTTTTTTTTGAAGTAGAGGAGATGATTCAAAAATACGTTTTTTTTAGGAGAAAAAGATGTACTTCAAAATTATTTAAGTACCTCTTTTGTGAATAATTTGTCTAAGGCAGAAATATTTTTCTATTTTTATGATAATTTGAGTTAATGTTAAATGCTTGTTATGTGCTAACCACTGGGTCTAGTATCTCTTACTTAGTTCTTGTGGTAGCCCCTGAGGTAGTAGCAATTTATTACTCTCTTAGATGAAGGTGGAGGCAAAATCTAAAGAAGAGAATAACCTTACCAATGCGAAAGTAATTTCAGAAAATTCAAAACAAATGATAAACAGACCGAAGAAAGATATTTATAAAGTTTCGATTTGGTAGACAATGATGTAAGGAACCAAAATATCCTCCTTACAGCAAAATTCTCTAGTTATGACAGACCAGAAAAACATTACATGTTCACAGATGCAGTCAGATGGCATATACAGTATGTCTAAATACTTCACATTAACAGCAATCCAAGCCAATTCCTAGTAATTTTGTGTATAGAATTATAAAACATCAATGAATGTGAATGCTCTGTCAATTATAATTATTCACAGGCCCCATTAATATTTTTGACATTATATTTAGGAAACAAGTTCTCTATTGTTATCAAAAGGAAATTCTTTAGTTCACTTCAAAAACCGTTTCAAAAATCAAAAACATTTCAACAAAGCATGATAAAAAATTAAATACACACCAGAATGTTTGGTCACCCATTCAAGTCACTGGAATTTCAATGTGTATAGTGTTGCTGTGAATGAATCCACTTCGCTATCATCTATTTTCCCTTATATTGCAAAAATGATGACAAAATAGGATGTGATAAGTCCATGGCTCAAGTTATTAATGAATGAGTTAATAAGCAAATAACTTATTTCTCCATGCTGTGAATTCTAAATTAGGAGAATGCATCTTCCACAGGAGGCACAGAAGACACTTAAGGAACAGAATAGGAAGGAAGGAATAGTATTAGGAAATGGGTTTGTACCTCTTTATCAAGAGGGCCTTTAATAACAAATGGCAAACATGAAAGAAAAAAAAAGGCTTTATGACGTTTCATACTTTTTGTTGGAGGATCCCTTAAAGGCAATGAGAGCTTAAAGATGAAGGTAGAGAAGAATTTTATAAAGGAAAAGTGACAAGAGCAAAGAGGAGAAAATTACATCCTGCATTTATATAGTTGCTAACAACATAGCACCTGGGTGTTTTATAGACTTCACCACCTGATTTTCAGTAGGACATTTTCTGCTGTATCTCACTTTTATTGCTGTAAAGCTGAGGCACTGACAGTCACTACCATTCAGCTCCTCTGGAGTACAAATCCCCAGAGCCACTTTAATTCATCCAATTTGTATCACTTAGACTGCAGTACTTCACTCAAACAAGCAGTCCTTTCAAGTTTGCATGCCCTAGACACTTTTCAATACATACAAATTGGTGCTAAGTACAGAAATGTGGTGAATTCTCAGAAAGTAAAGGCAGCTAGTCTCCCCCACCTTTTCTTTACTTCAACAAATTTATTCCCTATTATTATTTTTTAAAAATTCTTCTTGTTAATATAGTAGGAGAACAGATTTCTCTCTGGTCAAGCAAGTATTCCATTTCTTCAACTTAGGGTTTCACATGATTATACTGGATGAGATGATAGAGAACACTTTTCACTGTCAACTGGAAAGACACAGTTGATGGATATTTATACGGTTATCTTAATTTTCAAATACAAAGCGTATCTATGGTTCTTAGTGATAACAACCAGGGATCTTAGTAGTAATAATAAAAGTATAACAAGGATAACTGCAACACCAAACTAACATTTTTATTCCTTATTATATGCTAAGTGTTTTATATTAATTTTCTCTTCAATCCTCACAATTCTCTGGAATTGGAATTATCGCCCCCATTTTACAGATGAGGAAGCAAGATGTTCTATTACTCTGCCCATGTTTGCAGGGCTGGTAAAGGGCAGAATCAGAATTAGAACCCATGCAATCTGAATCTAGAGGCTATACTTTTTTTTTTTTTTTTTTTGCGGTACGCGGGCCTCTCACTGTTGTGGCCTCTCCTGTTGTGGAGCACAGGCTCCGGACGCGCAGGCTCAGCGGCCATGGCTCACGGGCCCAGCCGCTCCGCGGCATGTGGGATCTTCCCGGACCGGGGCACGAACCCGTGTCCCCTGCATCGGCAGGCGGACTCTCAACCACTGAGCCACCAGGGAAGCCCTAGAGGCTATACTTTTAATCACCACGCATGCTATCCTGTTCTCCTTGTGTTTTGTATAATGGATTGTAATGAAGAAAAATAAGGTAAACAATCATGGAGACTTCAATTTTCTTACTTCTTCCTAAAAATAACTCAAAGAACTTTAACAAGTGCACATGATTCTTCATATTTTAAAGAGAATTAAATCATACTCTTTGGGGGATAATTTACTGCAAACAAAACCCCATCAAAGAAAACTCTCAATCCTGGAATGCTAATGCTATTAAGAACATTATAATCAAGAAACAAAGAGGGGTGAGGCAATGTGGTAAAGAAGGAGAAAAGTTACTTGCTTAACTTAATGGTGAAAAAATTTGAACAAAATAGGAATTAAGCTATAAAGAATATCTACCACTGATTCCTTGAATTAAAAAGTGACAAAAAACCCTCCAAAAAATAACCCACCCTTAGGAGGAGGGTTGAATAAGCAGAGCACAAAGGTTTTTAGGGCAGTGAAAATATTATGTATGATACTGTAAGGGTGGGTACATGTCATTACACATTTGTCCAAACCCACAAAATATACAACATTAAGAATGAGTCCTACTGTACTATGTACTTGGGGTGATTATGATGTGTTAGTGTAAGTTCATCGACTGTAACAAATGTATTACTCTGGTGGGGGTACTGATAATGGGGGGAGACTATGCATTTGTGGGGACAAGGGTACACAGGAAAATCTCTGTAACTTTCTCTTAATTTTGCTGTGAACCTAAAACTACTCTAAAAGAACAGTCTTAAAAAAAAAAGAAAACCTGCCCTTCTATCCTCATAAAGCAATCTTCAGTACACCTAAGTGGAAAGATAACTACTTAGGCCAATTCTATGAGACAAAAATAGATAAAAAGCATTGGTCAGCATAAAGTTACTGTTTTGAACATTTCAATCTAGTTATTTATGAGATTTTCTTAATCTCATAGCTTCATTTTGGTGAATAATATTTTGTCTTCAACTCTGGAAGACAATAGATCTTCTAATTTACAGAGATGCTCTAAGACCTTTATCTAAACTTTTTCTATAACTGACTTTATTAGTATGTTTCAAATATAATTCTGGGTAAATCTGATTTATTCATACATAATTTCACTGTTCATCTCTAAAATCTTTTTTCAAAAGATCTGATCCTTGATCATGCCAGGGTCTTTTAAGACTAATTTGGGTTTTATTCCAAAACAGACATTAATAGAAAGCACTGAAAGTACTGAAAACATAGAAATATTTAAGCCTCTAATAAAGATGAGAACTTAATCATTTACTGAGGACCAAATATGCATGCGGCGCTGCACAAAAAACAAAAAATCTTTACAGTGGACCTCACTTACTAGTGAAAGTAGCAGAAACGGGAGGAGCCTGTAATGTTGATTGGTACCCCTTTAGCCACCAAACACTGTCAGGTCTCTCTTTGAACGTTGACTTCATTTTGTTATCTTTATTTCCACTACCATATATCACTCTAGTCCAGGATTTTTTATTTTCTCATGTAGATTACGGCAGGACCCTCCTAACTAATCTCACTGACTCCTGTCTCTCTCTGCTTAAAGCTATCCTGCTCACCATTACCAGATTAATCTCCCTCAAACAGTACTTTCTTAATGTAATTACCTTCCCAGAAATCTTAAAGATAGACAATCAGGCATTGAAAAAATATCACCTAGCCCCCACCTTACAGAGTCACTCTTTTCTGCCAACACTTTCCAACAAATTGCCTTAGTCAGATGATCTCTGATCTTAAACGGGCCATATTAATTCCTCTGTGTCTGTCTTTGCTAATGGTTTTCACCTATCTGCCAAATCTTAGGTAACCTTCAATACCAATTTCAATTCATCTGCTTCCCTAAAACCAGGCCTAATTATTCACATTTCTTTGATTTCCAAGTAATATATTTGTATAAGTTCACATTACTTGATTATATGTTCTCTAGTTTTGGATGCCAAACTACGTGAATTCAGGTCTTGCACTGCAAGATTTGAACAGTGGTGATCCTGTCTAAATTTTCAAATAAAATAAATTTTAATAAATAGAATTCTCTGAATTTTAAGTATTTCTCCCACAATGTTTCCATAAACCATTTGCACCCATTCTTGCTTGTCTCGCAGGGAATACTGAAACAGAATAAAAGATAATTGGTAACAAATAAATTTTAACTAAACAACTAAAAAATAGTTCAGCATAGTCTGGTCACCATTTTTTTTCCTTTAATAAACACATGTGATTGTATAGAATTGCCATTTTTTTTTTGTATGTTAAAATGGAAAAATATCAGCAATTTCATATGGTTCAACTTAATTCATAATAAAATTATTAATAAATTTTCTAGTTATTTCTAATTCACATATGGCATTAAAGTGTATCACTAATCAAGTTTAAGAATCACTCATTTTATGTCTATTAAATTGAATCTTCCACTATAATTGAGATTTTGATAAAGAAGTTTCATGGGAGATTAAGTTTTTCCTTCTATGCATCATTCTATTTAAAGATTCACAAATTTTCAGGTTTTATTAAGAAGCACAATTAAACATAAATTAATCAGGTTTATGTCTTGATATTTTCTTATTAACTTCTATTTTCTTGAGATATCTGTTCACCTTGATTTCCTTTAGTTTTTTACTTGCATATCCCTATAAGGACAAATTTTGAAAGAATTTCCTTTTTTTTTTTTTCCTTTTCTAAGGATATCCCCTCAACAAAGGATGTAATACTTAAAAACTCTAAGGTAACTATGACCACCTGTGGGGTTCAATATGAATTGCCATGCTTAGGTTTTAGCATGGTTCTTAGCATTTGTTTTTTCAATTTAGATACCATTTATTCACTTGCAATGAAAAACTGAACTATCACTGAATGTAAATATTAATGCAAGTGTGATCCAGCGTTTATTCTTTTTCAGAAGTCAAGCTATATGAGAAATCAAACCACAATCGGTGGTAGATTTTAAATTATTGATTCAATTTCTTTAATGGTTATAGGTAGCAGCCCTACTTACATTTTTTTAATTCCTACTGTAGCCAATTTTAATAAGTTATATCTTTCTTTAAAATGTCCATTTTCTTCAATTTTCTATTTCTTCAATAGTTTATTGTTTAAGTCTCTGATTTTCTGTAATTGTGTCCTTTTTCCCATTTCTAACATTGTTTATTTGTGGTTTTTCTTCTGTCTTGGTCAAATCTTGACAGTTTTATCTTTTTTTTTTTTTTTTCCCCGGTATGCGGGCCTCTCACTGTGTGGCGTCTCCCATTGCGGAACACAGGCTCTGGACGCACAGGTTCAGCGGCCATGGCTCATGGGCCCAGCCGCTCCGCGGCATGTGGGATCTTCCCGGACCGGGGCACAAACCCGTGTCCCCTGCATCGGCAGGCGGACTCTCAACCACTGTGCCACCAGGGAAGCCCAGTTTTATCTATTTTCATTGGACTTCTTTAAGAAACAACTCTTAGCTTTATTGATACTATTATGTTTAATTTCTGTCTTCTATTTCACTATCATCTGCTGTTATCTTCATTATTTCTTTCCCTAAACTTCCTTTGGTTCTATTCTTTCTTTTTCTGCCTTGTTGAGCTGAATGCTTAATTGGCTCATTTAATTTTATCCTTTTCAATATAAAAGATTAGGGCTGTAAGTTTCACTTAGTAACTATTTTAGCAATATTTTACAAGTTTTTATATGTACTATTTTCAGGATGTTTAGTTCTAAATATTTTATAATTTCCATTGTTATTTTTTTCTTTGACTAAAGAGTTATAATAAGTAACTTTAAAAGTTTCCAGAAAGAAAAATTTTAAGAGTAAATTTTTTGGTACTAATTTCTGACTTAGTTCATTAGATCAAGAGAATATGTTTGGGGGACTTCCCTGGTGGTCCAGTGGCTAAGAATCCACCTTCCAATGCAAGGGACACGGGTTCGATCCCTGGTCAGGGAACTAAGATCCCACATGCCGTGGGGCAACTAAAAATGCCCACCTCAACTACTGCGCCTGTGCACTACAATCAGAGAGCCCACGTGCTCTGGAGCCCCTGCGCCACACCTAGAGAGAAGCCCGTGCACCGAAAAGAAGAGCCTGCGTGCCTCAACGAAAGACCCCGCATGCCACAACTAAGACCTGACACAGCCAAATAAAGGAAGGAAGGAAGAAAGAAAAAAAGAAAGAAAGAAAGATTAAAAAAATAGAGAATACGTTTGTATGATATAAAGAATTTGATTTGTTGAGATTTGTTTATGCCCCAATCCACTGTCCGTTTTCATAAAGATTCCATGTGTACTTGAGAAGACTATATAAGTTGGATTCAGGATTCTATACATGTTCATTAACTCAAGCTAATTTTGTTTTTTATATCTTCTATACCCTTACTAATTTTTATAAATAGGATTGTAGATTTATCAATTTTTCCTTATACTTCTGTCAATTTTTCCTTATAAATTTTAAGGCTCTGTTATTGAGTGCATGTAAGATTGTTATAATTTTCTAGTGATTTTTATATGTTATCATTACATAGGGACCTCCTTTATTTCTAGTAACACTTTCTGACATAAAGATCCATTTGATTTCATTTTCAATGGCTATGGTATAGCTTCCTTTTAATTAGTATTTGCCTGATATATCTTCTCCCAAAACTTTTACTTTTTTTTGGAGGAAATAAATATTTTAAAATTTTATTTATTTTTTTATTGAAGTATAGTTGATTTACAATATCATGTAAGTTTCAGGTGTACAGCACAGTGATTCAGTTATACATACATATATATATTCTTTTTAAAAATTATTTTCCCTTCTAGGTTACTACATAATATTGAGTAGTCCTTGTTGGTTACCTATTTTATACACAGTAGTGTGTATATGTTAATCCCAGCCCCTAATTTATCCCTCTCCTACCACCAAAACTTTTACTTTTAACCCTCTTGGGTCCTTGTGTGTGTCTCTCTTTTTTTGGCCACACCACATGGCATGGGATCTTAGCTCCCCGACCAGGGATGGAACCTGTGCCCCCTGCAGGGGAAGTGCAAAGTCTTAACCACTGGATCATAGGGAAGTCCTGCTTATGTCTCTCTTATTCACAGCATTTTAAAAAATTGAGTCTAACATACTTTACCTTTTTAACATTTTTATATATTGTTTTCTGATATAGTTGGATTTTATTTTTACCATGTGTTTTCTGTTTACTTTATTTCTATGCTTTTTTTTCTGATTTTCTGTCTTTTCTCAGATTGATCAAGTTTTAAAAATTCATTTTCTCCTCTACTGTTTTTGAAATTATGCACTGTATTTTTATTCTTTTAATAGTTGTCCTTAACATTTTTTAACATGTGTACCTAAAGCCTAAAGCTAATCCTGATTTCTATCCTTCTCTTGAATAATTCAGTGATCTTAAAATGCTTCAATTTCAATTACCCCCTTCCTATCTCTGACATATTATTGTTGTCCACTATTTCTGATTTACCTTATCAGAACTGTGGTTATGAATTCTCAGGGGATTTTTATCTTCCTCCCTCCCCCATCAGTCCAGTCTAAGCTAAGTAAGATTTATCAATTTTGTCAGTGAGCAGATTTTAAATTTCCACTTTCACTCTACAAGTAACCCCGTCCTATGGGGAACAATGGGGTGGGGCTTTCGGTTCTAATTCCTCTCTTTGTTTGGTCCCTAAATCTATCTCCTATCTTGTGGCCATTAAACCTTAACTTTTTGGAATTCTGAGACAGGCAAATGTCCCCAGGGCAATTCACTACCTGGATTTTTAATTGTTTTCTTTTGTTCTCTTCCTGGGAATTTCCTTTCCCTCCTGAGAGGAGAGTTCAGCCATTTAGTTTTAAATGTTTCTTTCAAAAGACTCCAGGACACAGAGAACAGACTTATGGTTGCCAAGGGGGAGAGGTTTGGGGGAGTGATGGAGTGGGAGGTTGGGGTTAGCAGATGTAAGCTATTATATACAGAATGGATAAACAACAAGGTCCTACTGTATAGCAAAGAGAACTATATTCAATATCCTGTGATAAACCATAATGGAAAAGAATATTAAAAAATGTATAAATATGTCTAGCTGAATCACTTTGCTGTACAGCAGAAATTAACACAACATTGTAAATCAACTATACTTCAATTAAAAAAATAAAATAAAATTTTCACTAATATGACATTTCTAGTTGTTTCCGTATTATTTTTCAGGATATCTAGTCTGACATATTGCCAGAAATGAGAGTTTTAATTTTTGAATATGCTTTCCACCGATGTTAGGTGTAATTAAAAAAAATCAGATAATAGTTGCTAATGCTAAATTATTAACTATAGTTAGTAGAGTCACTTAGATACTTAAAAATATATTTAGATTTTATAAAAATCATGTTCCTCTTTTATAGAATTATCCTATTACTTGAATGATTTAATGAAATGAATTCATGTATATCAGTTTAGAAAATTTAAAGGAGTACAAAATATTTGTTAAGTATTTTCTTTTTTTCTAGAATTTGGAAAACCAATTTATAATGCGCTGAATAATAATTGCAAACACTACCAATGTACCCTAAATGGTACTTGTAGGTATGAGAATAGAGAATAGTAGTAAAAGGTAGATCTGCCAGAATAATTTAGATAACTGTGAAAATGGCTGAATCTCAAACGTGTGGGTATCTGAACAGCATTCATTCATTCAAAAAAGTACTTATTAAGTAGTATTAATTAAGCACCTATTTACTACTATTCTGGAAAATGCCAAATATTAAGATCCCTACCCTGCAGTAGCAGGGGAGTGCTGGATGGGTACACAAATAACAACATAAATGGATACACAAATAACTAACTACAATGCAAGTCTGGATAAGACAAATGCCATAAGATTAATACAATGGCTATTATCTCCCTCATCTTTCCTACTTTCTATGGCTAAATCTCTGCATGCATCTTTGATTCCTGTATGAGTTTCTCCCTTCTCCCCCTCAAAAGGTTAATTGTGTGCCCTTAATCCCACCCTCACCCTCAAAACCATAAAGGATTTTTGTTCTCTCAGTTATCCTCCTCTCTTGTAAGTTCAATATCTTGTTCTCTCCTCCACCTAAAAATATGCACGTCTCCCCAATTTTAAAAAAAGGTACCTTTTCCTTTCTATCAGTCACAGATTTCTCCAGACCAGAGACCTAACCCGTGGCTCTCACTATCTCACCATCTGCTGTCTTTCTCAATATTATAAAATCTGATTTCTTCTCCCTTAAATCTAATGAATGAAATAGCATCGATACCTTCACAGGTTATTAAAAGTCTCCCAATTGTCTAATTCAGTGTACAATAGTTTCTGACTTCTCTTGGGCTTTTGTAACCAATGACACTATTGACCACACTGTTGACCTTTTCTATCTTTCCATTAGGATTGTTCTGTATCTCTTCTTCCTCTCTACCCCACCCCACCCCTACCTTTTGTGTTCTTCAAGATTCAGCCCCTGTTCTCCACTTTTTCTTGACAGTCTCTCAACAGTAGATAACCTACAAATGCTTCAACAATCTTTCTTCTCTAGATGGCTCCCAGACGCTGCTCTCTACCTGTGACTTCATTTCCAATCATCAGAACTATATTTCTATCCAGATGTGTACTAGTCACCTCAAACTCAATATATCTAAATAGAAATTACCCTCTTCCCTTAAAATCTGGCTCCCTTTCCCAACTTCTCTATTCCTGTTAGTAGTACCATCAGCCTTCTAACTTCAAAAACAGTCTTTGATTCATTTTGTTCCCCATTCCTCTAATCGGTCACCAATTCTGCTGATAGATCCTTTATAATCTCTCCATATTTTCATTTCAGTTATTCATCTGAGCTGTGCAAATATTCATGTGCATCTGGAGTGTACTGGGTGCTGAAAAGACAGAGGATTGAGCCCCTGTTGTGGAGGCATTCACGATCGAGATTAATAATAAATAAACAACTAATTATAATATAGAGGGTTAAATCTTAAAATAGAGGCACTTATTTCATACCTGGACTACTGTAATAGCTTTCAAAGAGGTCTAACCACTTCTAGGCTCTTCCCCTAGTGTGACACTTTCAGATATGTCTTCCTAAAAGACTATTTTGACCATATCTTTTTTTTGCTCAAGAATCTTTAATTCTTCTCAACTGCTTTCAGGATAAAATTGTCACTAATTAGCCTGCCATGAAAGATCCTAAACAGTGAGCCACCAAATATCCTTCAAGTATTATCTCTTATCTTACCACTTCTTTACATGAACTTTCCATTCTTTTCAAATCAGTTTACTCTTCGGACATGAAAATAATTTAATATTCCTCATGACACTCCCTTCATACAGCAAACTCCACCATTTCCATAAAAATATATTCTATCATTTAAGATCCAGGTTAAATTCTATCTCTATAAAGCAACCTTCAGTGTTCCTAATCAAAAATGATGTCTCCCTTCTTTAAATCCTCAAAGAAATTTTTGCCTGGATAAATCATCTCACAATCAGGTCCTGCCTTATTTTATTTTCTCCATTGTTGTCTTGAATTATCATTAATTTTTTCTCACTTAATTGTACATAGTTCATGTTTTCTCCCCAACCAAATTCTATGCTTCTCACAAGCAGCTCTATCTTATACTTCTTTGTATCCAGCCATAGTACCTAGCACAGTATCTTGTTCATGAGCAAGATTTGAAATAGGGGTAGGGTCTTGGAAAGTTCAGTTTGGATGAAGGAACACTGCCGATAGAAGAAACAGCACATGCAAAGGTAGGAAAGGGCAGTGCTTGTCCAAGATAGAGAAAGTTAATGAATTTGGTGGAATGAAGGGTCCTCCCTACCTCTGACCTACCACTGCCGAAAGGAATACTGGAATGTCAGGTGGAAGGGCCAGAATAAGTTCTACAGTAAGGTGTTTTATCTGATAGGTGATGAGGGAGCCATGGAATTTTTAAATAGACTAATGAAGAGGGCACAGTTTCATGAAATTTCATCAAACCAGCAGTGCACTAAATTAATAGGAAGGCCTGAACATCACTTAAGTGGCTATTGTGCAAAGATGAAGTAGTAAAGCCTAACCAGCATTGAGTGCTTTTCTTTCATCTCCTCTCCTAGAAGGATATCTGCCATAAAATTCCTTAGGTAAAGAAAGCACAATTGCATAGGTTATCTGATTCAATGTCCCTTTCAGTTCCACTTATCCTAGATTCACCATAAAGTAGACTGTTTTCTCTTGGCATCTTCCTTGGGAAAAGCACGTTCTCATCAATGGTAACTACATTAGCAAATGACTCACTGCAAGTTATTCCAAGCTATATCAAAGAGAGTTTGCTCCTAGTTCCTCTGGAGTTTAGTAAATTCCTATTTATCCACAGATGGAGGTGTTTGCTACCTGTGCTCAGGACTGAGCTTCAATCCCTAAACTAAGACTTGCTGACATCCAGGGCTCAACCCTGCCACAGCAGAGCACGGGATACATAGCTTCTATTCACTCAGTAACTAACTTCTTGTTACAGCCCTTGAGCAGAATCATGACTCTGACTTACCTGTGTTTTATCTATTATATATTCTCAGGTTTCCTTCCACTAGGTGGATAATTTGTAGGAATTTGCACTTTTCTTCTAAGTATGTCCTAACATCCTTTGTCTTTATTATCCCCATCTGTGGATAAAGGGGAATGCGAGTGGGGGTGGGTGAGAGGGGGCACAAACTGTAGTACTTTTTATTTGCCCATCTCTATTTATTTGATCAAATCCTTTTTAGGCATAGTAGGGAAATAGCCAAAAAAAGAAATGAATTAATCTCGAGGATGGATAATTAAAATTCATAAAAAATATCATGCAAGAGCAAAGGAAAGATCTTTAGTGATGACTACCTTTCTTGCCCACGATGCAGTAGGGTCTAAGTGGTTGGTTTTACTCAGGGATATTGATATTTCTGTATGTGTGTGGGGGAAGGGAATGTGAAGCAAGTAGACTTAGAGCAGCTTCAGAGAAATGAGGAGTTAAGAGGTACATGTATTTCTTAAAGTCACCAAATGCCCAAGATAAGCAAAGCTATGATAAACAAATTAAGAATAGGATTAATATCTAAATATATGTATCTGAGTCTTTATAGAATCAAAAAAAAAAAAAAGAAAACCTGATTAGGATGACTCTTTACATCTAAACTGCATAAAAAAAGAAATCATTTATGGAATGTTAAAATTGAAAACATAATTGAATTAATAAAACAGAAACTTATATGCTAAATATAATAAAAGAGAGTAAAATAAGACAGATATCTTTTGGAATGGCAGAAGACTTTTCATAGGTCATAGAGAATATTTATGAGTAATAAATTAGAACACCATAAATTCTGCCCATTTATAATAAAGGTATATTTAAGGAAATATAGGATAAATCAAATTTATAAAAACGATAAATTTGAAGGCAATTATTAATCTAACAAAAGTATTCACAAGTAAGATTTTTATAAGTATCAAGCTCTCCTATTCACTTAAGATACAATTGAATTTACAACCTAACTTTCCTAGGAATTTGTTTATTATATCAATAATTCCATAACCAATAATTGCTTTACTTAGAAATTTATTAGAAAGCACCTGTAAATGGAAAGTTAAAGTAATAGCTGGTCCATGTGTCCTATTTTATATACTCAGTCAAAATCTTATATATGAACATTCCAAATATTTTAAACCTTGCATAAAAGCTACTTCTCAATCCATATGTTGGCTTTTCTTGCACACAAAGCCTCCTCCCACTCTCACGCGGCAAGCCTCATCATCACTGTATTGAAAGGTATAGTAAAACAATAATACATTTGGGCTAGTAGAAGTTCTCTAAATACCACGAACAGCTGACCAGATGACATGGTAAGGCTTGCATGGAGCTGGCACTCTTTGTTAAAGCCAAGCAAACTGTCTCTTATTTCTCATAGCCAATGTTGATGGCACTATTTCTACAGACATAAAACTTGAAAAGCAAACAACTTAAACATATTCTGTTAATTCCTCTTCCCCCTTTTAAAAATACAGAAGTGGATTTTAGAAAATTCAGGGTCCTACTCCCCAAAGTAAGAGAAGTTCAGACAACAAAGGGTTAAAAGAACAAGCAGAGCCCTACCGTACCCAGAAACGACAGAAGGCTCTTCTCCTCTTCCGTGCTACTATCCAACCACTCGGCCACATCACCGGGGGAAAGGAGACTCATTCTCCAGCCAGAAAACTTTTCCATACAGAGCACAATTACTGAATGATGGAGCGGGAAAAGAAAGATACAGAGACTAAATTCTTGGGGGTCTAATACTAAAATTGCTGGCTAGGCTGTAATAATGAGAGAGAAAATGTGATCCTCCCTCTACTCTGAATTCTGTCTGTGTGACACCAATCTAATACGGGGGGGGGGGGAGGGGGAAGGAAATAGAGAGGGTTAAAAGAGGGTGATAGAAGAGAAGGAAAGAGAGATTCGTCCTTCAGTCTCTTGGTGTTAAGCTTTAGCCTGAAAGAAAAGCCAGGAAAAAACTGAATAATGATTTGTGTTCAATGTCAGGAGACAGCAAAGGAAAATAAAGAATAAAGATACTCAAAGAAAAAGAAACAGGTTCCTACACTGAAGCAGCTTAGATAACCAGACAGCACAATAGCTAATCAGTTAAGTAAATCATATCATCAAACAAAAACAAAGGCAAAAGAACAATTTCAGCATTTTGTTTTGTTCTGAGAAGAAAGGTTTTCAAATTTCCTTTCAGTCAGCCGGAAAGAACTGCAGCCCCCAACCCCTTCCTGCTTTAGCTGTTTCAACAGCATCCCAGCCCCCTTTATGAAGATTTCCTGTGAGCAAAGGCAGGTTGATAAATCTGTGAATAGGAAGCTCTCATCCCTCCTTTCTTCTGCTCCTCCTCCATCCCTCCCCCCACCTCGCATGGCGACTGCATTGATCGACAATAATGGAATCTGTAACTGACTGCCAACAGCAACATTAAGGATATTACAAGTCCACTTCATAAGAATTCGAGCCGGTGGTCGGAACTTGGGGGCAACTCTGGGGTTGTAGTCAATAGCTTTGTCTTTCTTAGCAAGAAAGGAAAGGGTCTGTGTGTGTGTGTGTGTGTGTGTGTGTAAAGGAAAGAAGGCTGAAATCTGAAAGAAGTAAGAGAAGTGAGCTTGTTGGGCTGAAGATTCAAAGACCATTAATGGAGCAAACAACTGTCCTTCAATTCCCGTCACACTTACAATGTCATTGTGAAGGAGTCAGATCCAGATGGATTTTTTAATGTGATTTACATTACGTATTTACATGGTTTGATTTAGGATTATTTCACAGGCTTACACCTTATTAATAGGCAAGGAAAAATCAAACAGAAGAGGTATTTTGAGAGACCTAATATCCCGGTTCTCTGGAGATTGATTGGGTTTGTTACTATGAGGAAAAAAAAAACTCTCTTGAAAAGATAAGAGTTTTCCCCTGCATTAGCAAAAAATTAGCTCTTTTCCCAATATTCTACTCTTTCTTTCTATTCTAGAAATCTGCCTTCAGAGTGAATTCTTACTGCTTAAGAGTTACTATCTCAATATATAGTGAATCCATACCCTCCTCTCCATGTTTACTTCATTATTCTTCTTCTGGACTCTTGTTCACTTTGTAAGTTCCCTGAGGACACAGCTTTGTAACCCTGACGGCGAGAGCAGTGCCTGGGAGTGCACTTAGTATTTACTGAAGTTTTGGTTGGCTGCTCTAAAAGCTTCAACAGCTTCCACATTGGCAGGAGGTCTCAGGTTGGATATTTTACGATCTCTTTTTAAAATCAGTCATTTTGACAGTGACTTAAAAGTCGTTGTAGCAATAGTACCAATTGATTGAGAAAATAGAAAATGTTAAAAAAAAAAAAAAGAAAAGGGTATTAGACCTCGGGGAAGATGGCGGAAGAGTAAGACGCGGAGATCACCTTCCTCCCCACAGATACACCAGAAAGACATCTACACGTGGAACAACTCCTACAGAACACCTACTGAATGCCGGCAGAAGACCTCAGACCTCCCAAAAGGCAAGAAACTCCCCCACGTACCTGGGTAGGGCAAAAGAAAAAAAAAAGAAAAAACAGAGACAAAAGAATAGGGACGGCACCTGCACCAGTGAGAGGGAGCTGTGAAGGAGGAAAGGTTCCCACACACTAGGAAGCCCCTTCGCGGGCGGAGACAGCGGGAGGCGGAGGGGGGGAGCTTCGAAGCCGCGGAGGAGAGCACAGCAACAGGGGTGCGGAGGGCAAAGCGGGGAGATTCCCGCATAGAGGATCGGTGCCGACCGGCACTCACCAACCCGAGAGGCTTGTCTGCTCACCCGCCGGGGCGGGCGGGGCTGCGAGCTGAGGCTCGGGCCTTCGGTCGGAGCCCAGGGAGAGGACTGGGGTTGGTGGCTTGAACACAGCCTGAAGGGGTTAGTGCACCACGGCTAGCCGGGAGGGAGTCCGGGGAAAAGTCTGCACCTGCCGAAGAGACTTTTTCTTCCCTCTTTGTTTCCTGGTGCGCGAGTGGAGGGGATTAAGAGCGCTGCTTAAAGGAACTCCAGAGACGGGCGCGAGCCGCGGCTAAAAGCACAGACCCCAGGGACGGGCGCGAGCCGCGGCTAAAAGCACAGACCCCAGGGACGGGCGCGAGCCGCGGCTAAAAGCGCGGACCCCAGAGATGGGCGTGAGACGTGGCTAAAAGCACGGACCCCAGTGACGGGCGGGAGACACTAAGGCTGCTGCTGCCACCACCAAGGGGCCTGTGTGCGAGCACAGGTCACTATACACACCCCTATTCCGGGGAGCCTGTGCAGCTTGCCACTGCCAGGTTCAGGGGGTCCAGGGACAACTACCCCTAGAGAACTACCCCTGCCAGGTTCAGGGGATCCAGGGACAACTACCCCTGGCAGGCCTCAGGCTGGTGCAACGTCACAATGGCCTCTGCCGCCGCAGGCCCGCCCCGCACGCCGTGCCCCTCCCCCCCACAGGCCTGAGTGCGCCAGATCCCCCGAATCAGCGGCTCCCTTAACCCCGTCCTGTCTGAGCAAAAAACAGATGCCCTCCAGCGACCTACACGCAGAGGCAGAGCCAAATCCAAAGCTGAGCCCCTGTGAGCTGTCAGAACAAAGAGAAAGGGAAATCTCTCCCAGCAGCCTCAAAAACAGCGGAATAAAGCTCCACAATCAACTTGATGTACTCTGCATCTGTGGAATACATGAATAGACAACGAATCATCCCAAATTGAGGAGGTGGGCTTCGAGAGCAAGATCTATGATTTTTTCCCCTTTTCCTCTTTTTGTGAATGTGTATGTGTATGCTTCTGTGTGAGACCTTGTCTGTATAGCTTTGCTTCCACCATTTGTCCTAGCGTTCTATCCGTCCATTTTTTTAAAAAATTTTTTTCTTAATAATTAATTTAATTTTAATAACTTTATTATACTGTACCTTCTTTCTTTCTTCCTTCCTTTCTTCCTTCCTTCCTTCCTTCCCTCCCTTCCTTCCTTCCTTCCTTCCTTCCTTCCCTCCCTCCTTTAGACAACGAATCATCCCAAATTGAGGAGGTGGACTTTGAGAGCAAGATTTATGATTTTTTCCCCTTTACCTCTTTTTGTGAAGGTGTATGTGTATGCTTCTGTGTAAGATTTTGTCTGTATAGCTTTGCTTCCACCATTTGTCCTAAGGTTCTATCCGTCCCTTTTTTTTTTCTAAATATTTTTTAATTCAATAACTCTATTATACTTTATTTTATTTTACAGTATCTTCTTTCTTTCTGTCTTTTTTCTTTCCTTCCCTCCTTCCTTCCTTCCTCCCTCCTTTCCTTCTTGCCTTCTTTCCTTCTTTCTTTCTTTCCTTTCTTTCTTCCTTCCTTCCTTCCCTCCCTCCTTTCTTTCTTTCTTTCTTCCTACTTCTACTAATTCTCTCTACCTTTTCTCCATTTTATTCTGAGCCGTGTGGATGAAACGCTCTTGGTGCTCCAGCCAGGAGTCAGGGCTCTGCCTCTGAGGTGGGAGAGCCAACTTCAGGACACTGGTCAACAAGAGACCTCCCAGCTCCACATAATATCAAATGGCGAAAATCTCCCAGGGATCTCCATCTTAACACCAGCACCCAGCTTCACCCAACGACCAGCAAGCTACAGTGCTGGACAACCTATGCCAAACAACTAGCAAAACAGGAACACAACCCCACCCATTAGCAGAGAGGCTGCCTAAAATCATAATAAGTCCACAGACACCCCAAAACACACCACCAGACGTGGACCTGCCCACTAGAGAGACAAGATCCAACCTCATCCACCAGAACACAGGCACTAGTCCTCTCCACCCGGAAGCCTACACAACCCACTGAACCAACCTTAGCCACTGGAGACAGACATCAAAAACAACGGGAATTACGAACCTGCAGCCTGCAAAAAGGAGACCCCAAACACAGTAAGATAAGCAAAATGAGAAGACAGAAAAACACACAGCAGATGATGGAGCAAGATAAAAACCCACCAGACCTAACAAATGAAGAGGAAATAGGCAGTCTACCTGAAAAAGAATTCAGAATAATGGTAGTAAAGATGATCCAAAATCTTGGAAATAGAATGGACAAAATGCAAGAAACATTTAACAAGGACCTAGAAGAAATAAAGATGAAACAAGCAATGATGAACAACACAATAAATGAAATTAAAAATACTCTAGATGGGATCAATAGCAGAATAACTGAGGCAGAAGAACGGATAAGTGACCTGGAAGATAAAATAGTGGAAATAACTACTGCAGAGCAGAATAAAGAAAAAAGAATGAAAAGAACTGAGGACAGTCTCAGAGACCTCTGGGACAACATTAAATGCACCAACATTCGAATTATAGGGGTTCCAGAAGAAGAAGAGAAAAAGAAAGGGATTGAGAAAATATTTGAAGAGATTATAGTTGAAAACTTCCCTAATATGGGAAAGGAAATAGTTAATCAAGTCCAGGAAGCACAGAGAGTCCCATACAGGATAAATCCAAGGAGAAATACGCCAAGACACATATTAATCAAACTGTCAAAAATTAAATACAAAGAAAGCATATTAAAAGCAGCAAGGGAAAAACAACAAATAACACACAAGGGAATCCCCATAAGGTTAACAGCTGATCTCTCAGCAGAAACTCTGCAAGCCAGAAGGGAGTGGCAGGACATACTGAACGTGATGAAGAAGAAAAACCTGCAACCAAGATTACTCTACCCAGCAAGGATCTCATTCAGATTTGATGGAGAAATTAAAACCTTTACAGACAAGCAAAAGCTGAGAGAGTTCAGCACCACCAAACCAGCTTTACAACAAATGCTAAAGGAACTCTCTAGACAAGAAACACAAGAGAAGGAAAAGACCTATAATAACAAACCCAAAACAATTTAGAAAATGGGAATAGGAACGTACATACCGATAATTACCTTAAATGTAAATGGACTAAATGATCCCACGAAAAGACACAGATTGGCTGAATGGATACAAAAATAAGACCCATATATATGCTGTCTACAAGAGACCCACTTCAGACCTAGAGACGCATACAGACTGAAAGTGAGGGGATGGAAAAAGATATTCCATGCAAATGGAAACCAAAAGAAAGCTGGAGTAGCAATTCTCATATCAGACAAAATAGACTTTAAAATAAAGACTATTAGAAGAGACAAAGAAGGACACTACATAATGATCAAGGAATCGATCCAAGAAGAAGATATAACAATTGTAAATATTTATGCACCCAACATAGGAGCACCTCAATACATAAGGCAAAAACTAACAGCCATAAAAGGGGAAATCGACAGTAACACATTCATAGTAGGGGACTTTAACACCCCACTTTCACCAATGGACAGATCATCCAAAATGAAAATAAATAAGGAAACACAAGCTTCAAATGATACATTAAACAAGATGGACTTAATTGATATTTATAGGACACTCCATCCAAAATCAACAGAATACACATTTTTCTCAAGTGCTCATGGAACATTCTCCAGGATAGATCATATCTTGGGTCACAAATCAAGCCTTGGTAAATTTAAGAAAATTGAAATTGTATCAAGTATCTTCTCCGACCACAACGCCATGAGACTAGGTATCAATTACAGGTAACGATCTGTAAAAAATACAAACACATGGAGGCTAAACAATACACTACTTAATAACGAAGTGATCACTGAAGAAATCAAAGAGGAAATAAAAAAATACGTAGAAACAAATGAAAATGGAGACACAACGACCCAAAACCTATGGGATGCAGCAAAAGCAGTTCTAAGAGGGAAGTTTATAGCAATAGAAGCCCACCTTAAGAAGCAGGAAACATCTCGAATAAACAACCTAACCTTGCACCTCAAGCAATTAGAGAAAGAAGTACAAAAAAACCCCAAAGTTAGCGGAAGGAAAGAAATCATAAAAATCAGATCAGAAATAAATGAAAAAGAAATGAAGGAAACGATAGCTAAGATCAATAAAACTAAAAGCTGGTTCTTTGAGAAGATAAACAAAATTGATAAATCATTAGCCAGACTCATCAAGAAAAAAAGGGAGAAGACTCAAATCAATAGAATTAGAAATGAAAAAGGAAAAGTAACAACTGACACTGCAGAAATACAAAAGATTATGAGAGATTACTACAAGCAACTCTATGCCAATAAAATGGACAATCTGGAAGAAATGGACAAATTCTTAGAAATGCACAACCTGCCAAGACTGAATCAGGAAGAAACAGAAAATATGAACAGACCAATCACAAGCACTGAAATTGAAACTGTGATTAAAAATCTTCCAACAAACAAAAGCCCAGGACCAGATGGCTTCACAAGCGAATTCTATCAAACATTTAGAGAAGAGCTAACACCTATCCTTCTCAAACTCTTCCAAAATATAGCTGAGGGAGGAACACTTCCAAATTCCTTCTACGAGGCCACCATCACCTTGATACCAAAACCAGACAAGGATGTCACAAAGAAAGAAAACTACAGGCCAATATCACTGATGAACATAGATGCAAAAATCCTCAACAAAATACTAGCAAACAGAATCCAACAGCAGATTAAAAAGATCATACACCATGATCAAGTGGGGTTTATTCCAGAAATGCATGGATTCTTCAATATACGCAAATCTATCAGTGTGATAAACCATATTAACAAATTGAAGGAGAAAAACCATATGATCATCTCAATAGATGCAGAGAAAGCTTTTGAGAAAATTCAACACCCATTTATGATAAAAACCCTGCAGGAAGTAGGCATAGAGGGAACTTTCCTCAATATAATACAGGCCATATATGACAAGTCCACAGCCAACATCATCCTCAATGGTGAAAAAGTGAAAGCATTTCCACTAAGATCAGAAACAAGACAAGGTTGCCCACTCTCACCACTCTTATTCAACATAGTTCTGGAAGTTTTAGCCACAGCAATCAGAGAAGAAAAGGAAATAAAAGGAATCCAATTGGAAAAGAAAAAGTAAAGCTGTCACTGTTTGCAGATGACATGATACTATACATAGAAAATCCTGAAGATGCTGCCAGAAAACTACTAGAGCTAATCAATGAATTTGGTAAAGTAGCAGGATACAAAATTAATGCACAGAAATCTCTGGCATTCCTATATACTAATGATGAAAAATCTGAAAGTGAAATCAAGAAAACACTCCCATTTACCACTGCAACAAAAAGAATAAAATATCTAGAAATAAACCTACCAAAGGAGACAAAAGACCTATATGCAGAAAATTATAAGACACTGATGAAAGAAATTAGAGATGATACAAATAGATGGAGAGATATGCCACGTTCTTGGATTGGAAGAATCAACATTGTGAAAATGACTCTACTACCCAAAGCAATCTACAGATTCAATGCAATCCCTATCAAACTACCACTGGCATTTTTCACAGAACTAGAACAAAAAATTTCACAATTTGTATGGAAACACAAAAGACCCCGAATAGCCAAAGCAATCTTGAGAACGAAAAACAGAGCTGGAGGAATCAGGCTCCCTGACTTCAGACTATACTACGAAGCTACAGTAATCAAGACAGTATGGTACTGGCACAAAAACAGAAGAATAGATCAATGGAACAGGATAGAAAGCCCAGAGATAAACCCACACACATATGGTCACCTTATCTTTGATAAAGGAGGCAGGAATGTACAGTGGAGAAAGGACAGCCTCTTCAATAAGTGGTGCTGGGAGAACTGGACAGGTACATGTAAAAGTATGAGATTAGGTCACTCCCTAACACCATACACAAAAATAAGCTCAAAATGGATTAAAGACCTAAATGTAAGGCCAGAAATTATCAAACTCTTAGAGGAAAACATAGGCAGAACACTCTATGACATAAATCACAGCAAGATCCTTTTTGACCCACCTCGAGAAATGGAAATAAAAACAAAAATAAACAAATGGGACCTAATGAAGCTTCAAAGCATTTGCACAGCAAAGGAAACCATAAACAAGACCAAAAGACAACCCTCAGAATGGGAGAAAATATTTGCAAATGAAGCAACTGACAAAGGATTAATTTCCAAAATTTACAAGCAACTGACAAAGGATTAATTTCCAAAATTTACAAGCAGCTCATGCAGCTCAATAAGAAAAAAACGAACAACCCAATCCAAAAATGGGTAGAAGACCTAAATAGACATTTCTCCAAAGAAGATATACAGACTGCCAACAAACACATGAAAGAATGCTCAACATCATTAATCATTAGGGAAATGCAAATCAAAACTACAATGAGATATCATCTCACACCAGTCAGAATGGCCATCATCAAAAAATCTCGAAACAATAAATGCTGGAGAGGGTGTGGAGAAAAGGGAACACTCTTGCACTGCTGGTGGGAATGTGAATTGGTTCAGCCACTATGGAGAACAGCATGGAGGTTCCTTAAAAAACTACAAATAGAACCACCATATGACCCAGCAATCCCACTACTGGGCATATATCCCACTACTGGGCATATAAACCAAAATTCAAAAAGAGTTATGTACCGAAATGTTCATTGCAGCTCTATTTACAATAGCCTGGAGATGGAAACAACCTAAGTGCCCATCATCGGATGAACAGATAAAGAAGATGTGGCACATATATACAATGGAATATTACTCAGCCATAAAAAGAAACGAAATTGAGCTATTTGTAATGAGGTGGATAAGACCTAGAGTCTGTCATACAGAGTGAAATAAGTCAGAAAGAGAAAGACAAATACCGTATGCTAACACATATATGTGGAATTTAAGGGAAAAAAAGTCATGAAGAACCTAGGGGTAAGACAGGAATAAAGACACAGACCTATTGGAAAACGGACTTGAGGATATTGGGAGGGGGAAGGGTGAGCTGTGACAGGGCGAGAGGGAGGCATGGACATATATACACTAACAAACGTAAGGTAGATAGCTAGTGGGAAGCAGCCGCATGGCACAGGGATATCGGCTCGGTGCTTTGTGACCGCCTGGAGGGGTGGGATAGGGAGGGTGGGAGGGAGGGAGACGCAAGAGGGAAGAGATATGGGAACATATGTGTATGTATAACTGATTCACTTTGTTATAAAGCAGAAACTAACACACCATTGTAAAGCAATTATACCCCAATAAAGATGTTAAAAAAAAAGGGTATTATGAACTCATGTTTAAATAAATCTATATTTTATTACTCAAGATAACTATATAAAATTGAAAAGTAGGGATAAATACATATAGAAGACATTTTATTGAAATGTCTTGCTTGTTTAGCATCTAAGCATGGATTGATAATCCCTTTGTAATAACTTTATAATGCATCAGTATCTCTGGAGCTCTCAGGTTGAAATCACTGGCCTAGAGCACTGAGTTCCAACTTTCTGGTGTGATATGGCTCCTGTTTTTTTCTTGGTAGGGGCCCCCAAACTCTCCTTGGCTCAACCCGTTACTGTTTACCTCACTCCCATGCCTTCGCATGTAACACTTAAAGTAATCTACACAAGAGCAGGAAAAATTTACCTGCTTTGTTCATTGGTATTTCTCCAGTACGAGCATTATCTGGCACACAGTAGGTGCTCAAAAATCTTTGTTGATTGATTTTGGTACCTCCTCTGCGAGGTATCATTCAACCATATGTACTTGACAACATCAAACTGATCCAGTGAGGCTCAGCTCAAATATCACCTCTCCAGGTCTTCCCTGACACTTTAATGCGGAGTTAATAGCTTTCTCATCCACACTTGCACGGTTATTGCTCCTAGTACTTTACTGAAATTATTTGTTTAGGTAGTTATTTCCTCCACTTTACATTTAGAAGGCAAAAAGTGTGTTCTACTAATTAAAAAAAAACTTTAATGCCTAGTATATAGTGGATGATTAATAAATGTTAATTGAATGATATATTACTGAAAGTAAGACTGTGATTCTATATGCCAAAGATAGATTAAAACAAAAGAATCCCATACATTCCTGAAAGGAATAGGGATAGGTAATGTTGGAGAGGCTAGAGGGTAGCCAGGGAGGGCATCTCTGAGAGACTGACTTTTGAGTAAAGGGTTGCTAGGTTTTTAGGAAAAGGGAAAAACCAATAAAAAGGCCTAGAAGCAGTAATAGTCAGGAGACCAGGGCAGGTAGATTGATATGACCCTCATCTTCATAAAAATATGTATTAGTCCTCCTTATGTAAAATTTTCCTTACAGATAAAGCAATGAAACTTACCTGACAATGTAACAATTTTTATAGTGGACTGTACATTTTGCTAAAATATGAATCAAAGGCACGAAATACTGTGAGTAGGACTCACAGTTAAGAAACAATGCTTGATTATAATCTTTTCAACAAATGACCAAATCCTGTAGATTTTGGCTGTTTATTGTGTGCCTGAAGTGTAGTAAGGACTTAATCAACATTTGTTGAATTTATTTTATTCATTATTTTCCTAATAATATTGAAAGTACCTGGAAAATGTGATTGAAAGAGTTTCTACTTGAGGGCATTTATGTTTCCGGGTGTGTGCGCGCACATGCGTGCACATGCACACGCCACTTACTGGGCTACAACTTACTGAAGTATTTTCTGGTCACTTCACTAAGTGCTTTACGTATAATATCTCATTTAAAATTCTTAAACAACAATGTAAGGTGGGTATTATTTTCATTTTACAGATGAGGAAACCAAAGATCATAAAACTTAAACTTGTTCAAGGTAACACAGGTAGTCAAAGAAGAGAAATTTGAACTTCTCAATATCTGGCCAAGGTTCCCTACTATAATAATCTATATACTAAAAGGACTAATTTAGGCAGGTGTTAGCTAACTTCTCTCATAGAGGGTCATACAGTAAACATTTTAGGCTTTGTGGCCCATACAGTCTCTTTCACAACTATTTGAACTCTACTATTAGAGCCCAAAAGCAGTCATAGACAATATGTCGATGAATGGGCATGGCTGTATTCCAATATAACTTTATTTACCAAAAAAAAAAAAAAGCTGTGGGGTGTAGTTTACTGACTCCTGATTTAGGCCCACACTGTCAATTCAGTCAATATTTTTTAAGTAATTAATATATGTGTAGATCTCTGCCAGGTCCTTATGATTGTAAAAAAGTAAAAGAATTATTTGCCTGGGTTAAAAATGTTTTATTTTAAGAACTGAATAATTGTCTTTATTATTTTACTCTCAAGACACTAAACACAAGTCATTTCTTTCCTCCCACTTCCTTAGTCTCATGGTCCTATAGGAAACAATTTTTATTTGAATAAAGAGTATAAAACATGTAGCTCTCTCTTCAATTACTTAATATTCCTGATTTTTCTTATAGCTGCCTGTACTTATGCTTTCAGATTCACTTATTTGACAACATTAGTGATTAGTAAGTGCCAAGGACTGTTCTAAGCCCTCGGATTCAGCTGTGAATGAAAGAGGCAAAAAATCTCTGCCCTCATGGAGTTTATATTCTAGGGGGAAGAGATAAACAATACACAAAATTAAAAAGTAAAATATATATTGTGTTAGATGGTGAATAATGCCAAGAAGAAGAGTAAAGCAAGGAACAGGGATAGCTAATATTGGAGAGGTATACAATTTTAGAGGGTAGCCAGGGAGGGCATTTCTGCGAGATTGACTTTTGAGTAAAGGGTTGCAAGGTTTTTAGGAAGAGGGAAAAACCAATAAAAAGGCTTAGAAGCGGCAGTAGTCAGGAGACCAGTGCAGGTAGATTGGAATGACCCTCATCTTCATAAAAGAAGATGAGGTCTGTGAAATAATAGGAAGCCAGATCATGTAAGGTTATAGGGTCTTTGGCCCTTCTCATTATTTAGATGGAACGACTTTGAGGCAGGAGTGATATGTTAGGCCTTTTTTCATATAAGAGCTTTATTGAAATATAATTCACATACCATAAAATTCATTTTTTAAAAGTGGTTTTAAATATGTTCACAAAGTTGTGTAACCATCACTACAACTTAATTCCAGAACATTTCCTCATCTCAAAAAGAAACCTTGCACCCATGAGGAGTTATTCTCCATTCTTCCCAACCTCTAAGCTCCTAGCAACTACTAATCTATGTTTTCCTTTTATGAGTTTTCCTATTGTGGACATTTCATATAAATGAACTCATATAATACGTGACTTTTTGTGCCTGATTTTCATTTAGTTTTTTTCATGGTGCAGCATGTATCACTACTTCATTCTTTTTAATGGCTGAATAGTATTCCACTGACAGACATTTGGATTGTTTCCAGCTTTTAATATTCTAAATAATGCTGCTACGAACGTTCTCATACAAGTCCTCATATGGAACCCTTAATGCTTTAAAAGGATATCCAAATAAGATGTATCATAGAATCTGCTTTTTCTACACCAGAAATTTTAAAATGCTACAGCATAAGAGAGCTATTTTCTAATTTTACAAGTACCAGGTTTTTCTCCTAATTCTTCTAGGATTTCCATCCTTCTTGAAGAAACCAAAACTACTGAATCAGTCTCTTTTCTCCTACTCTACTATTCTTGCACACAGGAAAAGATTAATGCTAGATACTCAGGAATGAACAAAGGCAAGTAATATATGAAAATAGATCTTTTCGTAAATTGATAACTAAAGTTGGCAAAGTTGGTGGAGTTTTCTTGGGGGGGTAGTTTTACATTTTGATATAGTTTAAAACTTACAAAAAGGTACAAGTAGAGTACAAGGAACCCTTATATACCTTTTAGCCAGATTCACCAATTGTTTACATTTTGTTACCTTTGCTTTATCATTCTTCCTGTGTATATTACTATTATATTGATATATATGCATTTTTCTGAAACCATTTGAAAAAGTTGGAGACATTATGCCCTTTACTGCCAATGGCTTCAGTGTGTATTTTCGAAATCAAAGGACATTCTCTTATATAATCCAGAACAATTACCAAAATCAGTACATTTAAAACTGTTGTTGGTTGATATTTTAAGGATAAAATTAAATATGCCTCTATGTGTAAAATCTACTATACAAATTCTATTTCAATATCATACAAAGTCCTTTATTTGAAAAACAAATTGTCTTCAAGCAATGGTGACTGAGAAATCACAGGTACTGACTGCAAGTAATAATTAATTCAAAGTAAGAGTCTATATCTTATTAAAATAATGCCTATTATATTTCTGAAGGATTACTATTGAACTTATTAACATTCAATATACTGTTGTGATAAAGGACTAGAAGTAGAAATAACTAATTTTCAAAAAAGGCAACTAAAGGATAAATAAAGTGATTGCATTTCCATCCTGATATTCTTTTGGACATGTATAAACTTTTACCACTAAAGAGCTTCAAGTGAATGTCAGACCATAACTTTTCCTTATATTTTGGTGAGGAGATATTTTACTGTAATAGGAATAGAGTTGACCTTTACAAAATCTTCAGGGCAATACATTAAATAGTACTATTACCATACACACACACACACACACACACACACACACACACATATACATATATATTTGTCAAACCACTTACATATTATAAGTTATATATCAATGAATGCACTCAACCATTGTTTTCACTTGTCAGAAATGTTATGTTATGACTAGAGCTGAAGAAATAATGAAGCTAAGCTGAATTTTCATCCATTTGGATTTAGAAAGCAGCATTTTTGACATGTGAAGCCACAGAGAAATAAGGATGTTAATATTATGAGAGGCATTCCTATTGTATGATTATTTAAAACATGTAATAGAAGGTGCTTGACATCCTCCAGTGAAAAGTGGTATCAAAATGTAAAGCAGTTTAAAAAAAAATAAAAAGGTAGTAACACTATCATGAAACAGAAGCTTAAAAGTAACGTGTCAAAGATTAATGGCAGATTTTGTTTGAGGAAGTTGATGATTATCTAGAATTAATGATAATCAGATTCCTTAAACACTAAAGCTATTCTTTTAAGGAAAAAATGTAAATAAAGTGACAGCTGTAGTTAATGAACAAATAATTCTTTCTCAAAAAGATCTGGAAAGTGGATAATGTATAATTATTCTTAAATGACTTTTCTTTAAAATAAAAAGTTAAACTTTGCAACTAACTGTACTCAAAGCAATTCTTGGAGTCTTTTATTTAGTATCTAACACAATATCAGGCAAATAGACCCTCAATATTTATTGAGTGAGTGGGTAGATGGATGGATAAACCTACACATCTAAGATTATCACTGCTATGCAAGTAAACTGAAAATATCTTCTTTAATGTCTCTAGAACCAATAATAGTTTGAACATTTGTCGTGAATAATAAAAGATCAAATATATTGTGCACTTACAAGGGTAGTACACGAAGTGCTTTATATGTGCCAACTGAAAATCGGCACTTGCCATCTGCCTCTACAAGAGTTAAGCCACTAGCCACTGCAGCTGGCTGCTGACCTTCAACACACTCTGAAAGGCGTTCAGGGTGGAGATCAGGAATGAGGCACTCTGTGCTCTGGGAAAAACTGGCAGAACAGGCCTTCACATAGTTAGATATTCTCAGGAGAAGATTTTATGAGCCCAAATTCTTTCATCTTCTCATATCTAAAAAAAGCACTAAAATCCTTAACAGAGATATCTGCTCCTCATGACTAGCAGTAACCTTCACAAGACTAGCAGCAGCCTTCTGCAAAAATGTGTGCTTGACTGCATGTATTCCCCTTCACCAAAATCACATATATACTGATCCTCCCCCCACAACCTCTTCAGTGCAGCTCCTCAGAGCTATCTTGAGATGCTGTCTCCCGGGCTATAGTCCTCATTTTGCTCCAAATAAAACAACTCACAACTCTCATATTGTGGGGTTTTTTTTCAGTCAACACATGTTTAATCTCATTTACTCCTCATAACAACCCTGTGTGGTAGTAATATTTTCCTCATTTTATATCTGGGGAAACTAAGGTTTAACTAAGGCTTAGAGAAGTGACAAAGTCATATAGCCAATAAGGGGTTGGAGGTGGGTGGTGCCAGGACTTACACATTCCTATTCCAGAGCTGACCCTCTTTACCACATTCCATATTAGAGGTTCTTTTCCCATAAAATTTTTAGACATTTTGGGAAAAGTTTGAAAGGTGAACAGTCATTAAGTGGGAAGTAAAATTATTTTCATTGCTCAATGATCTGAGATAGTACAACAAGGGTAAATAAATTGTGTAGGAATCTAAAGATCCCAGCAAAATCAGGAAGGCAAATCCCATAGTTCCTAAAGTGAAGGTATGAAAAGATCAACTTGGATTTCATAGAGTACAGACATTTGTTTTATTCCTTTCTACCAATAAGTGATTCTGATAATCTGATTGTTTTTTCACAAGTATCTCTTAACAAAAGGAAAGTTAGTGCAATGCTTGGCCCAGGGTAAGTACTCAATATTTGTTAAGTGAATGAATAACTAAAAATATTTTCCATGCCTGATCAGGATATGTGACATGGTTGTTTGACCCTATAGGCATTTTAATGAGGCTGTTTGATGCTGTGCTTGACAGATTTGTTACCGCTAATTTTACAATGGAAAACATGTCAATTTTTATTCATCATTTTAGTAGTTTTTTCAAGTTAGAGAATGTAACATGCTTGGAGGAAAAAAATATAATGTTTGGTGGATTTAAGAGAAAACCTAACTTTGGACATGTGGTACCTAATAAAAATTAATGGGTACTAAAGATTATGGGTACATAATGATTATTATGACAATGAATGTATATATTATTACAGAAATGTTTTGGCAACTCAAAAAATCAAGTGGTTTCGTACTTCCCTTGTGGCACAGTGGTTAAGAATCTGCCTGCCAATGAAGGGGACACGGGTTCGACCCCTGGTCTGGGGAGATCCCACATGCCACGGAGCAACTAAGCCTGTGCGCCACAACTACCGAACCTGTGCTCTACAGCCTGTGAGCCACAACTACTGAGCCCACACACCGCAACTACTGAGACCGCATGCTGCAGCTACTGAAGCCTGCATGCCTACAGCCTGTGCTCCGCAACAAGAGAAGCCACCACAATGAGAAGCCCGCACACCACAACAAAGAGTAGCTCCCGCTCGCCACAACTAAAGAAAGCCTGCACACAGCAATGAAGGCCCAATGCAGCCAAAAAATTAAAAAAAAAAAAATCAAGTGGTTTCACATCTAGTTTTTTACATTAAAAACAGTAACTATCGGGCTTCCCTGGTGGCGCAGTGGTTGAGAGTCCACCTGCCAATTCAGGGGACACGGGTTCGTGCCCCAGTCTGGGAAGATCCCACATGCTGGGCCCGTGAGCCATGGCCGCTGAGCTTGCGCGCCTGGAGCCTGTGCTCCGCAACAGGAGAGGCCACAACAGTGAGAGGCCCGCGTACCACAAAAAAAAAACAAAAAAAAAAACAAAAAAAAAAACCCCAGTAACTATCAAAAATTTTAATAAGTTTATTTTCACTTGGATTGTTAAATCACCATACATAGACATGCTCAAAAAAACAAACACTGCAGTCACCTATTTATTTTCCTTTTGGTTAATATTTGAATGTGTTGCAAATTGGGCTTTCGTATAAGAATGAATTGGAACAAAACAGTTGCATCAACAGATATGCAAAACATGCTCCATTTGATATTAAATGAGTTTAAAAGGCAGAACTTCTTTACTATTATCTACCCGGGAAGGTTATTCATACAAAAATGGAACACATACAACTCTGGCATCTAAAGATGAATCAGAAAAAGAACTTGTTCTCAAGAAGCTCATGGTCTATACTCCTCTGATGATCTACCCTTACCACCCAGATTTAAAGAGACAAAGTATCCTTAAGGTCTTTCTCATTTAAACTAAGCTGATCCTTAGTGAACAGTACATTAAAAAAAAATAAAAAGGAAAAAAGAAAAAAAAAAAGTACAACCAAAAGAAGGGTAAGGGGATAGTACTTTATTATTTGAAGGAATTTTAGGTTATAATTGCCTGAACAATCCACTCCCTTACTTAGTTTGTGCACAGACTGAAATGATTCTTCCCCTCCCTCTATTCGAAAAAGAACATTGAGTAGGTTATTTCCTATTGCCTCCCACATTTAAAATAAACCCAAAGTGGATTAAGTATCCCTACATTTCAAAGAAAGTGGAAAACAACTGGAGCCAGATACCTCCTCTGGGTTATTGGGAGGTGGCCTCTCTGCTTCCTCAAGTTCTCAGTCTTTACAAGCAGGGCAAAGAGGATTCAAAGATTATCTTCCAAAATGTCAGTGCTGGTCTAGAAAGGAGTACTTTCCCTGCCTATCTATCCCCACCCCACCAACCTAATAAAGAAGCACCAAAAGAATCACTTATAAAGACTGGGTGTATCTGACTAGTAATTCATTCTAGGTTAAAGAGCTGAGGCAGTAGACCTGCTGGAGAAAGGCAGGGGAGGGAGGGGAGAATAAAAAACATGGTATGAATTGTGTCTCCTAAAAATTCATAGACTGAAGTCTTAACTACCAATACTTTAGAACAGGACGTTATTTGGAAATAGGGCCACTGCTGACATACCTGGTTAACATGAGATCATTAGAGTGGACCTTAATCCAATATTGCTGATATCCTTATAAAATTGAGAAATTAGGACACAGAAGCATGCATACAGAGATAACACCATATGAAGATGAAGGCAGAGATCGGGGTAATGCTCCTGCAAGTCAAGGAATGTCAAAGATTGTCAGCAAACTAGGCAAGGAATAACATCTCTCACGGTCCTCAGAAGGAAGCAACCCTGCTGACACCTTAATCTTGGACTTCCAGCCTACAGACTGTGAGACAATACATTTTTGTTGTTTAAGCAACCCAGTTTGTAGTAATTTTTTACAGCAGCCTTAGCAAAACAATACACTGACCAAGATGCAGCAGTGGAGCAGCTTATAGCCTTGTAATTGTATGTTCAGCTAAGTAAAAACTTGTGTCCCTTTTCTTAATCCCCTTTCCCAGCTCCAACATCAGAGGAGTTAGAACCAGAAAAGGAAGGGAGGGGGCGGAAGGACTGAAAGAATCAGCTGGGTATCTCCCACTCAAGATAGGGTGGTGGGAGGGGCATTTTTAATTACTGAAAGTAACCAAAAAACTATTGGTTCCCTACCATATTATTAGAGATCAGCTTTCTAGCACTTACAGTATAGGTGGGGGCTAGGACTGGAGAAAACAACACCCATTCCTGCTCATCTTGGCTTACACACAGAGGCAGACTTAGGGGCTGAGGGGGGCCTGAAGCTTGTACAATTTGTGGGCTATCTGTCAGAAAAATATTACAAAATTATAAACACAAATCTCTCTTTTCTTGTTTTCTCTATTTTATTAAGGTCTCATACTGAAAAGATCTTGAGGTTTGGGGCAGAAGAAACTGAGAGATAAAAGAACTTAGTTCAACAACAGTAACACAGTCAAAGGTTTGTCAAAGTCCTACAGCCATTTATAAGAGAATCATTCACTGTTCACCGAAAGATAACATCATTTGGCTTTGGTGTGGAATCTATGGTAATAAGTCACTGCCTTGCTTTCCTTAAATGTATCCTTATGTTTCAGCAGTGATGTTATTTAGTCAGCATGAAGAAAGATTCCCAGGTTTTTCTGCAGATAATTTAAAAATAACAAAACTTTAAATCTCTTGGGAAATTCATTAGTGATGTTTTATAAAATAAAATTAGATAAGCAGAGTAAAAGGATAAGCACAAGGTCACTATGCTGGATAACAAATACTTAAATATTCTAAGGGGTTTTGAGAATAATAGAAAGGATAATATTTATATTGCCAATGACCTACCAGATTTAGTCTTCCTGGCTTTATATCTGTGACTTGGGAGAAATAAATAAACATTTTAACATATTATTATGATAGATTAAAAGATAAAAACCAAATGATCATATCAAGAGATACTAAAAAGGCAAGTGATAATATCCAGTACCCCTTCTGAAAGTAATCTTAGAATATTTGGAATAGACTGGAACTTTCTTAACTTAAAAAAGGATATAGAAACCAGTAGTTCTATTATATATAAGCTTAAAACATTAAAAACATTTTTTTTAAGGTTAGGATCAACATAAAGATATCCATAATCAGCACTTTTTTAACAGGATGTAGGTTTGCCAGGGTCTATTATATGTTACTGCTAAGAGGTTCTAGCCAATGTGGTTAAGACAAGACAAGCAATAAGGAATATAAATATCAAAAAGAAAGAAACAAATGATAAGTATATGCAGAAAATAAGATGTATCCCTAGGTGAGGATGGCAACAGGGGACAAGACAATCAATTGAAAAACAATAAAAGGATTTAGTAAGATGATTAGAATAAAGATAAATATACAGTAATTGAGAATTTCCTTATACATCAGTAACTGCCAATTAGAAAAATTAAAGAGAGAAAAGATCCCATTCAAAAAATAAAAGAAGGAAACTATAAACTAGGGATAAGCTTAATAAGAAAAATTTAAGACATTTGCAGAAAAATAGGAAACTTTACATATGACAGATAGGGGTGCTGTTAAATCCATGAGGGAAAAGAAAGGCTATTCAATAAATATGGCAGGAAAAAGTTTCAACATGAAAGAAGTGTAAACATATAAAAACCAACTCCTGGTGGAGTAAGGCTTAAATGTCAAGAACAAAAATTTAAAACTCCTAATAAAAAATATCTTGAGGCCTTGGGGAAGGAAATAATTTTGTAAACAAGAAACAAGAAATACTGACTATAAAACATTGAAAGGTTTGTCTTTACAAAGTTATGAACTTTTGTCCATCCAATCACCTTAAAAAAAGAAAGTGAAAGGACTAGCTACAAATTGAGAATATATTCACAATACACAAAACTGTTAAGGGTGACTATCAAGAACATAAAAAGAACTCCTCCATATTAATAGAAAGAGCATAACAACTCAATAGAAAAATGAGCAAGAGAGAAAAATAACCAAAGCATTAACATATATAGCCATAGAATTATGAAAAACTGTTAAGTATCACTGGCAATCAGGTTATGCAAATCAAACACTTAATCTTCATTACAAGACTAAAATTTAAAATTCTGACAATATCAAGTATTAGGCAGAATGTGGATCTCTCAGGAGTTCATATACATTGTTGATGGAAAACAACAAGTGCTGGAGAGGGTGTGAAGAAAAAGGAACCCTCTTGCACTGCTGGTGGGAATGTAAATTGATACAGTCACTATGGAGAACAGTAATGGAGGTTCCTTAAAAACTAAAAATAGAATTACCATATGACCTGACAATCCCATTACTGGACATATACCCAGAGAAAATCATAATTCAAAAAGACACGGCACCCCAGTGTTCACTGCAGCACTATTTACAAAAGCCAGGTCATGGAAGCAAGCTAAATGCCCATCAACAGATGAATGGATCAAGAAGATGTGGTACATATACACAATGGAATATTACTCAGCCATAAAAAGGAATGCAATTGGGTCGTTTGTAGAGACGTGGATGGACCTAGAGACTGTCATACAGAGTAAAGTAAGTCATCAAGAGAAAAACAAATATCCTATATTAACGCATATATGTGGAATCTAGAAAAATGGTATAGATGAATCGGTTTGCAGGGCAGAAATAGAGATACAGATGTAGAGAACAAACGTCTGGACACCAAGGGGGGAAAACAGGGAGTGGTGGGATGAATTGGGAGATTGGGATTGACATATATACACTAATATGTATAAACTAGATAACTGGTTCTTACCTGCTGTATAAAAAAAATAATAAAAATTAAAAAAAAAACAAAAACAGGTGGTTAGGTATGGCTAGGTAACTAAGTTCTAGCCAATGGGATGTGAGCAGTCGTGACTTGCTCCTCTCCTAGGCCTGGCCTGTGAAGACCACCCACGTGCATATCTCCATTTAAATTAAGTTTTAATTTTATGACAGTGATAGATTTGCATACAGTTGGAAGGAATAATACAAAGAGATCTCCCAGGAAAACTGTATCCTTTACTCAGTTTTCCCCAATGATACATCTTGCAAAAGTATAGTAAAATACCACAACCGGGATCAACATTGATACAATACACCATTGTTTGGATGTAAAAGGTACACAAACTCCTGTATCAAGCCATTTAGAAAAAAAAAATTTTTTTAAATAAATAAAGAAAAGAAAAACATAAAAATTAAAAGCTTCAAATAGGAAAGAAAAAGACATCTTGAACAAATTTGCAAGGCTAGTTAACAGTATCTATCAAGTATGAAATGTAAACTACCTTTGATTCTATTTCTAGGAACCAATCCTACAAAAATATCAGCACAAGCAATTGATCATAGATATATGTACAACGTTGTTTAATAAAAAGTTGGTAATGGCAAAAACTAAAAACAATAAGTGTTCCTAAGTAGGGGAATAGATAAATCTACAATGGAATAATATGCAGCCTTTAAGGATCTACAGATGTAAATATAATGAAATGAAAAGATGTCTTCAACATATTATTTTTATTTGAAATATTAAAATAGCGTACAATTTAAGTGTAGAGTTTAATGAATTATCTAATACCACCAAAGCAAAAATCAGAACAGTGCCAGCAACCCGTAAGTCCCCAAATACTCCATGTGATCCCAATTCCCCCTACCCAATGGATAACCACAGTCCTGCCTTCTGTGCTAAACATTCTTTGTGTCTATTTACAGTTTTAGTACCCAAATGTGTATTCTTCAATACACAGTTTTGTTTTCCCCTTTCTTGAATTTTATATAAATGGTATAACACAACGTATGTATTTTTGAATTTGGCTTCTTTTGCTCAAGATTATATTTTTAAGATTCATTAATATTGCTGTGTGTCACTATAGCTTTTTCATTTTCATTGCTGTATTCTACTGCATGACTATAAAACTTTTTAAAAATCCCAATTTACTGATTTTTTTCCAGGTTGTATCCATTTGAGGGCTATTATGGATGTTTTTTATTTTTGTACATGTATCATCATGTACATAAATATGTATTTCTACTGGGTTAGCATTATTTTCAGTTTTACTAGAGACTGCCAAATTGTTTTCTAAAGAAACTGCATGGGCTTCTCTGGTGGCGCAGTGGTTGAGAGTCCGCCTGCCGATCCAGGGGACATGGGTTTGTGCCCCGGTCCGGGAAGATCCCACATGCCGCGGAGCGGTTAGGCCCGTGAGCCATGGCCGCTGAGCCTGCGCGTCCCGAGCCTGTGCTCCGCAACGGGAGAGGCCACAACAGTGAGAGGCCCGTGTACCGCAAAAAAAAAAAAAAAAAAAAAAAATCATTAAGAAACCGCATGAATTTTCACTCATACTAGCAATGCAAGAACTCCCATTGCTCTTAAACTCTTGACAACTTTGGTTTCATCAGATTTTAAATTTCAGCCAACCTAGAGGTTGTACGGTGATATCCTGTAGTTTTAATTTGGGTTTCCTTGATTTTTTATTTTATTTTATTTTTTTTTGCGGTACGCAGGCCTCTCACTGTTGTGGCCCCTCCCATTGTGGAGCACAGGCTCCGGACGCGCAGGCTCAGCGGCCATGGCTCACCGGCCCAGCCACTCCGCGGCATGTGGGATCCTTCCGGATCGGGGCACGAACCCGTGTCCCCTGAATCGGCAGGTGGACTCTCAACCACTGCGCTACCACGGAAGCCCCTCCTTGATTATTAATCAGGCTAAGCACCTCTTCCAATGTGTATGACCATCTGGTTATCTTCTTCTGTGAAGTGCCTATTCAAGTTTTTTGTCCACTTTTCTATTGAGCTTTCTCTTATTAATTTGTAGGAGTGCTTGATATATTCTCGTATTATTTTCTTTGTTGGTTTATGTAGCTTGCCTTTTTGCTCTCTGAGCAGTGTATTTTGATAAAGAGAAGTCCTTAAAATAGTAAAACTGATCACTTTTTCCTTCTTTACAGTTAGTGCTTTTTCTGTCTGATTTAAAAATTATTTCTCTATCCTAAAGCCATAAAGACGTTACGATATAAGCAAGAATATACAATGGAGAAAAGAAAGTCTCTTCAGTAAGTGGTGTTGGGAAAGCTTGACAGCCACATGTAAATCAATGAGGTTAAAACACTCCCTCACACCATACACAAAAATAAACACAAAATGGCTTAAAGACTTAAATATAAGACATGATACTGTAAAACTCCTAGAAGAGAACATAGGCAAAACATTCTCTGACATAAATCGTACCAATGTTTTCTTAGGTCAGTCTCCCAAGGCAAAAGAAATAAAAGCAAAAATAAACAAATGGAACCTAATCAAACTTATAAGCTTTTGCACAGCAAAGGAAACCATAAACAAAATGAAAAGACAACCTATGGACTGGGAGAAAATATTTGCAAACGACATGATCGACAACGGTTTAATTTCCAAAGTATACAATCAGCTCATACTACTCAATAACAAAAAAACCCAACAACTCAATCAAAAATGGGCAGAAGACCTTAATAGATATTTCTCCAAAAAAGACATACAGATAGCCAAGAGGCACATGAAAAGCTGCTCAACATCACTAATTATTAGAGAAATGCAAGTCAAAACTACAATCAGGTATCATCTCACACCAGCCAGAATGACCATCATCAAAAAGTCTACAAATAATAAACCCTGGAGACAGTGTGGAGAAAAGGGAACCTTCCTTACTTTGTTGGTGGGAATGTAATTGGTAAAGCCACTATGGAGAACAGAATGTAGGTTCCTTAAAAAACTAAAAGTAGGGCTTCCCTGGTCGGGCAGTGGTTGAGAGTCCGCCTGCCGATGCAGGGGACGCGGGTTCGTGCCCTGGTCCGGGAGGATCCCACGTGCCGCGAAGCGGCTGGGCCCGTGAGCCATGGCCGCTGGGCCTGCGTGTCCGGAGCCTGTGCTCCGCGGCGGGAGAGGCCACAGCAGTGAGAGGCCCGCGTACCGCAAAAAAAACCAAAAAAACAAAAAACAAAACTAAAAGTAGAGTTACCATATGATCCAGCATTTCCACTCCTGGGCATATGTCTGGAGAAAACTCTATTTGGAAAAGATACAAGCACCCCCAATGTTCACAGCAGCACTATTTACAACAGCCAAGACATGGAAGCAAGCTAAGTGTTCATTGACAGATGAATGGATAAAGAAGATGTGGAATATATACACAATGGAATATTACTCAGCCAATAAAAAAAGAATGAAATAATGCCCTTTGCAGCAACATGGATAGACCTAGACATTATCATACTTAGTGAAGTAAGCCAGACAGAGAAAGACAAATATCATATAATATCACTTACATGCGGAATCTAAAAAAGTGATACAAATGAACTGATTTACAAAACGGAAACAGACTCACTGACACAGAAACCAAATTTATGGTTACCAAAGGGGAAAGGGGGGGTGAGGGATAAATTAGGAGTTTGGGATTAGCAGATATAAACTACTATATAAAATAGATAAACAACAATGTCCTACTGTATAGCACAGAGAACCATATTCAATATCCTGTGATAAACCATGATGGAAAAGAATGTGAAAAAGAATATGCACATACACACACACGAAACTGAATCACCTTGCTGTCCACCAGAAGCTAACACAATATTGTAAATCAATTATACTTCAATTAAAAAATATGATATATTTTATGTTATTAGTCATTTACATTTAGGTCTACAATCCATACGAAATTGATTTTTGTGTAACTAACATGTGAAGAAGGAATCACTTCTTTTTTTTTTCATTCGAATAACTAGTTGAGCCAGTACCATTTATTGAAAAGACCATAATTTCACCACCACTCTGAAGTGTCAATTTTATCATAAATAAAATGTACATATATGTACAGTTCTGTTTTAAGACTCTTTGTTCCACTGGTCTATTTTTAAAACCAATATCACTTTGTCTCAATTACTATAGCTTTATAAAAAGTCTTGATAGCTGATAGAGCAAGTCCTACCAATTTATATTTCTTCTAGAGATTTTGGTTATACTCGGGCCTTTGTATAATTTTATAATCCATATAAATTTTACAACCCATTTGTAAAATTCTTCTATAAAACACTCATGAGATTTTTACTGGGATTGTATTGAATGTATAGAGAAATGTGACAGAAAATTAACATCCTACAAACCAATATTCTGATTCTAGAAATATGGTATAGCCCCTTTTCAATTATTCTTTAATTTCTTTTAATAAAGTTTTATATTTCTGCTGTACAGCAAAGTGAATCAACTATACTTCAATAAAAAATATTTTACTGCTAAAAAAATGCTAACCATCATCTGAGCCTTTAGCAAGTTGTAATCTTTTTGCTGGTGGAGGGTTTGAAATGTTGTGAGAATTACCAAAATGTGACACAGAGACATGAAGTGAGCAAATGCTGTTGGAAGAATGGCACCATAGGGCTTCCCTGGTGGCGCAGTGGTTGGTAGTCCACCTGCCAATGCAGGGGACGCGGGTTCGTGACCCAGTCCGGGAGGATCCCACGTGCCGCGGAGCGGCTGGGCCCGTGAGCCATGGCCGCTGGGCCTGCGCATCCGGAGCCTGTGCCCCGTGGCGGGAGAGGCCACAGCAGTGACAGGCCCGTGTACCGCAAAAAAAAAAAAAAAAAAAAGAATGGCACCATAGACTTGCTTGATTCAGGGTTGCCACAAACCTTCAATCTGTAAAACACTCAGTTATCTGCAAAGTGCAATAAAAAAATGACAAAGTTTATAGTTTTCTAGATGTTTTGTACATCTTTTACTAGATTTATTTCCTAGGTAATTACTTTTTATGTTATTGTAAATAGTTATCTTTTTAAAAAATTCACTTTTAGTTTGTTGTTGATACAGAAATGCAATTGATTTTTGTTTCCAAATGTTGTATCTATCAACCTTGCTAAACTCATTATCTGTAAAGGTTCTTTTTTTTTTAATTTCCTGAACAGACAATTACATCATCAGCAAATTATTAAAATTTTGTATCTTTCCAACCCTTATAATATTTGCTTGCCTTGCTATACTAACTAGGACCTCCAGTATAATGTGAAATAGCAGAAGTAACAGTGGACATCCTAGCCTTGATTCTCATCTGAAAGGGGGGCTTTTAACCATTAAGTATGTTTGTTGAGAGGTTTTTGTAGATACCCTTTATCAGAGTAAGGAAGTTCTTTTCTATTCCTGTTTTGCTAAGAGTTATTATTAATGGTTGTTAAATTTTATCAAACATGCTTTTTGCACAATTGAGATGATTTTAAGTTTTTCTCCTTTAGTCCACTGATAGTGAATTATACTAATTATTAAATATTAAATGAACTTTGCATTGGTATAATAAACCCAATTTTGTTATAATGTGTTATTCTATTTACTAATATTTGTTTAGGATTTTGGCATCTGTGATAATGAATAAGATTGCCCTATAATTGTCCTTTCATGTAATGTTGTTGTCAGGTGGTATAGAAGTGATGCCAGTGTTATAAAATTAGCTAATGTGTACAGTCTCTTTTCTTTTTCAGAAAGAATTTGTGTAATCTGAAATTATATCTTTTTTCAATTTTTTTAATTGAGTGAAACATTCTTTAAATTCTATAGTGCTTTACAATTTTCAAAAGTTTCGCACACACAATTTCATATAGTAAGTCCCCCGCATACAAACAAGTTCCATTCTGAGAGAGTGTTCTTAAGTCCAATTTGTTGTAAGTCCAACAAAGTTAGCCTAGGTACCCAACTAACACAAGCGGGTATACAGTACTGTACCACAATAGGTTATAATACTTTTCACACAAGTAATACATAAAAATAAACAAACACAAAAAATAAACATTTTTAATCTTACAGTACAGTACCTTGAAAAGTACACAGTAGTACAGTACAACAGCTGGCATATAGGGGCTGGCATCGAGTGAACAGGCAAGAAGAGTTACTGACTGTAGGAGGAAGAGGAGGTGGGAGATGGTAGAGCTGAAGGGCTGTCAGCAATAGGAGATGGAGGGCAAGCCGCAATTTCACGCACGTCTGACATTGATGGAATGCACGTTCGCATCCTTGAGAAGTTCGCAACATGAAGGTTCGTATGTAGGGGACTTAACTGTAATCCCATAATAATCCTTTCCCCCCAATCCTATATTGCCCCTCCCCTCTTCCCTCTCCCCACTGGTAACCACTAGTTTGTTCTCTATATCTGCGAGTCTGCTTCTTTTTTGTTATATTCACTAGTTTGTTGTATTTTTTAGATTCCACATATAAGTGCCATCATACAGTATTTGCCTTTCTCTGCCTGACTTACCTCACTTAACATAAGGCCCTACAAGTCCATCCATGTTGCCACAAATGGCAAAATTTCATTCTTTCTTATTGCTGAGTAGTGTTCCATTGTATGAAATTATATCTTTCTTAAATGTTTGCTAGAATACTTAAGCAAAGTCTTCTGGGCTTGGATTTTTATTTGAGGTAAAGCTTTTAATTTCAGATTGAATTTCTTTAACAATATTAGGATCTTCTTCTTGTGTCAGTTTTCAGCAAGTTGTATTTTCCTAAAAGTTTCACTAGTTCATCTAATTTAAAAATTTGTTTCCATAAAATTGTTTATAATATTCTGTAAGTATTTTTTACTGTATGCAGGATTGATAGCAACATACCCTTTTCCATTCCGGATAATAATTATATTTTTCTTGATCAGTCTTGCCAAAGGTTTGTCAATTTTATGTCTTTTCAAATAACTAACTCTTAGCTTTGTTGATTTTCTCCACTGTATGTTTGATTTGTTTAATTAATTCCTATTCTAATCCTTTTTTCTTTTCTTCTATGCTCTTTACTATGGTACTATTTTTCTAACTTCAAGTTCTACTCTAGCTAAATCGTACAAGTTTTGATATATAATATTTTCAGTATCATTTGGTCCTAACTTCTCTTATGATTTCTTCATTGATTTGTGGATTATTTAGAAGTATCTCTTTGATGCTTTTAAGAAGACAGTTTTTTAAAAAAATACATTTATCTCACTTATTTGTTTTCAGGAGGAGGGTTATTCAGAAAACCTAGCCCACCATTACCAAAACAAAGAGCCTATAATATGTTCTTAAGTGAAAAACACAGGTTGAACTACAACATGTATCATTTGATCCTGCTGAAAACACAGAAAAATTGTCTATGTTCATGTGCTATTTACACACATACATATACGCACACACACACATATAGAGAGTCTGGTAGGATAAATACTAATTGTTAATTTTAGTTATATGTGCAGAAAATAATAGAATTCCTGGAGTGTGGGAGAAGGAAGAGCTTTTATACCCGGTCCTGGTTTGAACTGTTAGGAATGTCAGCTATTAATGTTATTTTTTTAATTAAGATTTTATTTAAAATAGATCCACATAATACTTCAATTATTATAATGGATTAGAAAATTATATATAATCAAGGGAGCACGGAACTTGAAACTTTATTCAACTAACTTTTTTGGTTTTCAAGTAGGATTTATTTGACCTCAGGAAAAGTAAGATTTAACTTATGATGTCTCACAAAGAAGAAGATCCTAAGAGTCATAGTTTTAAAGCCCCAAACCTACATACTTTTATTTCACTCAGATTCTACATACTGCCACGTGCTCTTTTTTCTCCTCTTAATGGATAGGGAAAATAGTTTGTGACAATGTTTTCATATATATTTTGGATTACTGTGTTCCTCACACTGAACAACCTTAATGTCTAAGTTTTCTTCAAGATCTTATTTTCTAGCCTTTCCATCACTGAAAACACATCCCAAATTTTTTAGATATGGCACACAGAAGAGAACACAGTACTCTAATAAGGACTACAAATTAAAACGGAAAATAACTTAATATCTCATGTTGTGTTTAAAAACATAATCTAATAAACAAAGCAAAATAAAAATAAATAAATAAAAGTTCAAGGAATAAGAGCGGCACAGGTTACCAAGAATTATGAGGCATTAAAAGATATGCATTTGGAAAGATCTATAATTAGAAGGCAGGATTGAAAATGGGCAGGAAACTGTCATGATGGGCAGGATATACAACATCTTTAGAGGCCTAGGGAGTTCCCTAGAGTTCAGATCATTCTTCAACAGCAAAATAATTTAAGAATGGATAGGTCTGTAACTTTTTAATTCAGAAATTTTTAAAAATTCAGGACTGTCATTCACCAGTTGATGATAAATATGAGGTGGGGTCACATGTTCATCAACAGTTTATTTGGCATCAGAATCTGTTTGGCAATATTTGCATGATTATATTGTGTTTTCCTTTATTTTATTAAAAATGGGTGGCAGATTCAAAATGAAAATGCTGCTATCACAGAAAAGAAGCATAGGCCTCATAAAACTAATATTAATTTAACTGAAATAAAGATGAGATTGTTAACCTGCCAGAACTAGAGAATCATTAATTTCAATGAATAGTCTACATTCGATATGAAAGGGGGGGAAAAGCACAATTAAGAATCGTGCACAAAGGCTTTGGTGTTTATGATGTGGGTATATATGGTACTCACATCTTTGTATAATCCTCTACCCTTGGGTGTAGGTGGGGCCCTGGATCTGTTAATATCATGGGATAGTCACTCCCTTGATTCGGTTGTATTATATGGCAAAGATGATGGTATAGTCATTCTTGTGATTATGTTGCATATTATACCAGACTCCATCATAGTAGACTAGAGTAAGGTTCTCTCACTGGCTTTGAAGAAGTAAGTTGCCATGTTCTGGGAGTGTCACAGGAATGAGACGCAAAGGTGGTCTCTAGGAGCTGAGAATGACTCCCTGCCAATAGCCAGCAAGAAAACAGGATTCTCACTCCTACAACTACAAGAGGACTCTGAGCTCCAGATGAGAATGCAGCCTGCTAATACTTTGGTTTTGACCTTGTGATACGCTGAGCAGGCAACCAGCTACGCTCTGCCTGTACTTTGGTTGTATAGAAACTGTGAAATAATAAATGGGTGTTGTTTTAAGTCATTGAGTGTATGGTTGTTATAACAGCAATAGAAAGCTAATTTAGTATGCTAACATGAAAACACTGAGCTTGAGTAAAGCGTGAAATATGAAGGATCTAGTGGAGAAGACTGCTGTAAATGAATCCATAAAGAGCTAAACACATGCATTTTAATGATTCAGAACTGGAAGGATAAGATGGAGGGGGGAGATTTATGTGAGAAGAGAAGAAAGGCATGCTCAAGAATATATCATGTTTGTATTTTTGCAAAGAAAAATAAGGAAATTAACATTTATTAAGTATCTTCCATTTATTGTGTTGGATACTTCCACATTTCAGTGATGAAAAAGCTCTTTTAGACATTTCTCCAAAGAAGATATACAGATTGCCAAAAAACACATGAAACAATGCTCAACATCATTAATCATTAGAGAAATGCAAATCAAAACTACAATGAGATATCATCTCACACCAGTCAGAATGGCCATCATCAAAAATCTACAAACAGTAAATGCTGGAGAGGGTGTGGAGAAAAGGGAACCCTCATACACTGTTGGTGGGAACGTAAATTGATACAGCCACTATGGAGAACAGTATGGAGGTTCCTTAAAAAACTAAAAACAGAACTATCATATGACCCAGCAATCCCACTACTGGGCATATACCCTGAGAAAACCATAATTCAAAAAGAGTCATGTACCACAATGTTCACTGCAGCTCTGTTTACAATAGCCAGGTATGGAAGCAACCTAAGTGTCCATCGACAGATGAATGGATAAAGAAGATGTGGCACATATATACAATGGAATATTACTCAACCATAAAAAAACGAAATTGAGTTATTTGTAGTGAGGTGGATGGACCTAGAGCCTGTCATACAGAGTGAAGTAAGTCAGAAAAACAAATACCATATGCTAACACATATATATGGAATCTAAAAAAAAAAAAAAAAGTCATGAAGAGCCTAGAGGCAAGACGGAAATAGAGATGCGGACCTACTAGAGAATGGACTTGAGGACACGGGGAGGGTGAAGCATAAGCTAGGACAAAGTGAGAGAGTGGTAGTGTATATATGGACATATATACTCTACCAAATGTAAAATAGATAGCTAGTGGGAAGCAGCTGCATAGCACAGGGAGATCAGCTCGGTGCTTTGTGACCAGCTAGAAGGGTGGGATAGGGAAGGTGGGAGGGAGAGAGACGCAAGAGGGAAGAGATATGGCGATATATGTATATGTATAACTAATTCACTTTGTTATAAAGCAGAAACTAACACACCACTGTAAAGCAATTATACTCCAATAAAAATGTTAAAAAAAGTATTATTTTTCGTCCAATAAAACAAGTAATCACATATCCTTTAAAAGCATAGAAATGTTTTTAAAGCAAAATGATATTAAAGCCAAAGGTACAGAAAACTCGTATTAAATTTGTATCTAGAACTAATTAATAACTATATGTAAAAATTAATGTGTTTGGTATGAGTATATTTATATCTTTATATACACTACAGAAACATATATATAAATTGTTACTATTATAAAATATTTAAGTCATATGAAAATTAGTGTTTTATATGTCTTTGAATGCTTATGAATGGTACTTTGAAAGTTTATGGAAAGCCTGGTAGTTCTATTATTCACATCCTGCAATTTTGTTTTGAAGATGCACTTATAAGCCCAGTCTATCTGAGGCTTTCCCCATCTAACCCTTTAAATGACTCCAAATGTAAAGTCCCTGACTGCACACATAGACCAGGCAAATTTATTTCTTTATTTTTGGCTGCACCACCCAGCTTGCTGCATCTTAGTTCCCCGACCAGGGATTGAACCCATGCCCTCAGCAGTGAAAGTGCTGAGTCCTTACTGCTGGGCTGCCAGGGAATTCCCTAGGCACCTTACAATTTAAGAATAAACATGGGGTCATTCCTCACCCTCTATGTAAACAAAATGGACTTTCAAAGAATATCTTACCACCATCCTGGAAGTTTGCTTACTGTTTTTTGTTTGTTTGTTTGTTTTTGCAGTACGCGGGCCTCCGGACGTGCAGACTCAGCGGCCATGGCTCACGGGCCCAGCCACTCCGTGGCCTGTGGGATCTTCCCGGACCGGGACACGAACCCATGTCCCCTGCATCGGTAGCCGGACTCTCAACCACTGCGCCACCAGGGAAGCCCTTGCTTACTGTTTTTTGTTTCTATTTTGTGGTTTTGTTTTAGCAAAATGGAAAGATTATAAAAATATCTTTTCGCAGACTCTTTACTAAAGGATAACATGCATTCAGAAAAGTGTATAAATAATGAGTGCACAGGTCAATAAAGTTTTTCAAATGGAACTCATCCCAGTAAATAGTACCTAGATTAAACAAAACAGGACAGAACAAAACAAAACAGCATTACCAGCAACCAGAAGCCTCCTTTATACATCCTTTCCAGTCATTACCCCATAATAATCACTATCCTGACTTCTATCACCTCAGATGAATTTGAACTATACAAAAGTGGAATCAAACAATGTATATATTCTTTTGAGACTAACTTTTCATGCTCAGTATACACTTATGAGATTTATCCATTCTGTTGCAGGAAGCAGTAGTTCTTTTCAATGCTGTATAGAATTCCATTGTGTAAGCAAACCACAATTTATCCATTCTACTACTAATGAGCATTTGGGTGGTTTCTAATTTTTAGCTATTACGAACATTTTTTGTACAGGTGCTTTGGTGAACCTATGTATGCATTTCTGTTGGGTACATATATAGGAGTGGAATTGCTGGGTCACAGAGCATTGTTCAGCTTTAGTAGATACTGTCAAATAGTTCTTCAAAGTAGTTGTACAAGTCTATACTTTCATCAGTAGTGTGTGAGAATTCCTTTTGTTCTAGATCTCTGTCAACATTGGGTATTTTCTCTTTTTCTCATTTTAGACATTCTGATGGTTATGCAATTCCATTCTGGTTTAAATTTGCATTTCCCTGATGAATAATGAAACTGAGCACCTTTTCAGATACTGAAGACCCACTTGGATAGGTTCTTTTGTAAAATGGGCATTGAAGTCTTGCCTTTTTCTCATAGGTGTGTAGAAGTTTGTTATATATTATGATTGGATATTAAAATTTAAAAATATTTCTTTTCAGATTGTCAGAGAAAAATGTAACATAAGCAACATCTGGACTAAACCTGGAAAGCCTTAAAAAAAACAGTTTCTATTCTCCTGTAACACAGTTATGACAGGGGAAAAGAGAAACAAAAAGTCTACCTTTAAATATTTAATTCAAGAACTAAGCAAAATAAAAATGGGCTTATAATTTCTGACACTGGAAGAAACCTACTGGGAAGCTGTCATAAATCACAGTATTTTATAGCAATAAAAGAGTCACGTCCTCGAAGCTCACTATTTCTTGTTAATTAAAATTTGATTGTCAAATACATTTTGCAGTTTCTCAGAAGATATGTTTCTGAGAAAAACTGGTAAATAATTGGTTGGATTTTCTTTTTAAAAAAGGACCAGAGGAAAGCCTAGCTTCTGGTTTTAAATACCCTTCCATTCACAAATAAAACAAACAAGTAACTTCTAAACTTTCTAAAAAGACTTCTGCCTTTTATATTGCAATAAATTCCCTTTGAATAGTACACTTTGGTTTTGTTAATAAAAATGTTTCCAAGGGAGACTGGTTTTCATTCTTTGTAATGACAGCAATAACTCCTTGGATTTCTTCCTTACACCATGTTTTTGGTTTTGTTAATAAAGATGGTCAACACTGGTTCCAACTGGGAAAAAAAAATGAAAAAAGCTACTTCTTCGGAAAATTTACCTTTAAAAGTTGATCATCAATCAAGTATTTACTGAGTGCTGTATTTATAAGGAAAGGAAATGAATAAAACCAAAGTTACTAAAAATATAGTTCATAATTTTAGCAATTGTCACTGTGCAAATATTTACAAGTAAAAAATGGTACTCATAAAACAGAGTGACATTTATTGTTTCAGGAAACTACCATGATGTTTCACTGAGTATTAAGTGGAGGCAAAAATGCTTCAAGAAAAATTTCAAGATGTACGTAAGCTAATTGTATGGAAGATAAAATAAAGATCTTAATTCATTAAAAATATCCTTTTATTTCAGCTGTATAATGGAGACTCACAAAAATCAGACCAAATACTGTGATACAGTTTCCTTTACCATATGCAGAAGGTAAATAATCTATTACCCTTTCTTTGAGTGATTTGTTTCCCATACTTTGAGAAAATGCTAATAAGAAATATAATCATACTGAACAAAATCTTAGAAATGAGCTCTTCATAATGAGCTCCTGGTACACAAAAGATGATTATCCTTCCCTGTTCACAGACACATCACATCTTGTCCTGTCCTTTGACTGAGCAAACCCAATTCTTTCAATGTATTCACACAGGCTAGATTTTTTTGTGGCTCTTCTTGCACTACCTTTGACACATCATTCCTTTTTTAAACAAATGAAATAAATTATTTCATTTATTTAACTGATGCTTTACAGTCTAGGTGTTCCTAGAAAAAGGGATTATTGAAGTAGGGACCCAAACATCTTATCTTCTCCTATCTGAATCAACAGACCAGAAATCAAATCAACTACACACAACCCATTTGAAATGTAATTTAGCAAGAAAGTTACAAACCAGAGTGTTAAAAAGTGAAAGAATATCCAGTTTTTCTAGTTTTCATGTTAACTAAAGGTAATATCTATGAATAGTTAACTACACAACAGTGCTGCTAAGTTTTTCCAAAGGTACTCTATAGTCTGTCGAATTAAATGTAATAATCAGAGTAAGCAAATTGTCCAACAGGCTGGCTATCCTAGGTGACACCTGATCCTGAATGACACCGTCTTGATCCTGGCAGCTAAACTGGCTTGCTTACTTACTTTTGAAAGTCTGACAAAGAAGGGCAAGCAGAACCAGGTTATTTTTATTCTTCAAAGAACAGAACTTTATTAACCTGAACTAACTTTACAAGTTGCTGTTTCAGCAATTCACTTATTTATAAAATACCATAAACCTAAGAATGACAGAAATGTGGAGTTTTATAGAGTCTAATTATTGATAAGAACTCACTGGTTCCCTCTCCATGTGTTTAAGTTCAGAGAGCTCCTCATTCAGCAGAATGGTACAGTCTGAGTAGGAGTGAGGAAGGTACCAGAGAAGATAAAGACCTTCATCTGAATTTTAATGATGATTCAGTAAGTTTCTCCTACTTGTCAAGTATGCACAAAGAAAATATTCTCAGTGGCAACGCTTAAGGCTTCCAGACACAAGCAGATATCATACCCATAATTACATGTGAAACTCTGATAGACTGAATCCCCATCAGCGCGCACGTGCGCACACACACACACACACACACATACACACACATACATACAAAGGAAGACAAAAATAAAGAGAAAGAAAAGACAGCTATAAGAGGATTCATATTGCTGAGTCATAACTCATTTTCTTGACTCACTGTTCACTAGGAAACAACAGGACATAATCAATTTTCTTCTCTTTCTGCCCTAAAGAATTAGATATTTTAGAAAGTTCATGCACCTCAAGTGTAAGAATCTGCTGAACCTGATTTCACCAGTCACCTGCTTCACTAAAACTGATAGGGAACTGAAAACAAGAACAACCACCAACAACCACTAGAGAGCGTGAAAGAACAGAAAGAACAAAACCAGCATAACACTTTTCCTCTTTACAGGCTGCTGAGGAAGGTCAAGACCGGAGCAGAAGGGGCAACACAACCATGTGGTCTACATAATAAGACTCCCAGAGTTTTGAGTGGATAATCAGGTAACCTTTATGAGTAAAGAATTAACCTGACAACTCAGAGCATTACAAAACACTGAATTATACCCAAGAAGTAGCAAGAAATTGCAGCGAGAAAGAAGTAACTCCTCTGAATGAGACAAAAGTTTTGATCAACTATAGCCAAACTTTTATCAGAAAAATGTCAATGGCTATGATGCAGAGCTCTTTACCTTCTTTGCTAATTTAATATATAAACTATATGGACATATATTTCATGAAAAAAATTTAGAGAAACTAGTATCAAGGAAAAAAAATCAAGAGCAGTGAAAATGGGCCTGCCTTCAAAATATCAATGGTCAAAAGAAAATTGTTTCACATACATAAGGGAGTTTCTTTCCTGATGTCATTCATTTCACCCTACCCACTCCCTTCCCATTTACAATCTGTCTTTGGTCATAAAATGGGCACCTTATTAGCACACTGCTTTTCTCTAACAGAGAAAGTATAAACCTGCATAATCTGACATCTGTATTCAGGACAGAAAAAGGAGTGTGTTTCCTTCTAATATTTTTCTCTTTCCAATGCATGGTAGTAATTTTATAATTATCAGATTGGTTAATAAATTAGTTTCTTTCAAGTTAGGTCAGTAAAATACCAGCAACAGATTAATGACTTGATTGTTTCTAACATGGGGAAATACACTAAGGCCAAATGTCCATCTTTATCCATCCATCCATCCATCCACCCACCATATACACACATAACATAATATACACACATATATCGTGGCAGTCCTTTCACATACTCCAGAAGGATAAAAGATGAGAGAAAAAAGCTAAGCCCTGGGTAACAGAACATGAACACTGTTAAGTTGGATAGAGCATTATGTCCTCATTCTCACAGCCATCGGTCCTTTTATAAACAGTGTGTTTTAATAATGGATTCGGCAGTAAGACAGTCTCTTGTTTCCTTCTGGGTAGAGAATGTACTTTGTAGTTTGATTTACAATAGCTGAGAGCAGTAGTGAAACTGCTGCTGTGTGTGTTCCTTACAACTTATTGTTCATCCCTCACAAACTTATAAATCACAACTGCATCTACACAGACCTAGTCAAAAACTGGAATAGCAGGTCAAGCTTTAACACAAAAACACTGCATCCCTTCACTGTGCTTATAGCCAAATCAAGCTAACTTGTTCCCAGGAATTGTAAAGAGCCATGACAGATCCTTTTGACAGTGGCTATCCTTACTATTTAGCTCACTAGAATAGTGTGGTCTCTTTCAACCCCACAATGGTCTCCAGAAAAATGGAAAGGGCAGCAACCTTTTTAGGGACTAAATGAAAATGTATGAAGACAGATGTTCACTGTCTGTTGTCACTCTCAAGATCCTCCACTTAAGTTACCCTCTAACACATAATTCATGAGGTGAAGTAACAGAGGATCCTTATAAATGGAGGAAACAGAGCTGGACCTTGGATAAGGAAGCAACTGGTTCAAACAGTTGGATAATTTTAAAATGTTATCTTCCATTAAAAAATATAAATATAGAGAAGGCAGTGAATATGGGATGATGTTTTGCTTCCAGTAAATAGATACAAGTTACCCCCAAACAGCTTTACTAACTTAAATTATACAGTTGCTAAGTCCGAAAGTCTTTAAAAGAAATTAAAATCCATTTGAATTTTAATTTCATATACAGATATTCAGAACATGCCACAGCTATGTAATTGTTTATATAAAAGCAACATTCAAACTACAGTTATTTTCCTTAACTGAAAGCTATTTTTCTGATAAATATTTTGTTATATATTTTTGGTTTTGAACAAGAATATATCAATATTGATGACATCCATCCCCCAATATTTCCTTCCCATAAGATTTCAATCTAGGTTTATGATGCATTTGGTCTTTAGGCAATAATTCATGGTACCTGAGCCAGCAGATACGGTATGGATAAAGTATAAAGCATAAATGTATTGATAGTTGGTACCATGAAAAAACCAGTAAACTGCAGATCATGAGACCTGGATTTTCTTTTCAATTCTGTTGTAATGCTGTGATCTTGAGCAAGCACCAACTCCCTTAGACCTCAATGTTCTCATTGAAAATGGAGAGAGTGGACTGCAGTAGACATCTCTCAAGTCTCTTTCAGATTTAACTTTCAATGAGCTAATTAAAGTTTCTAACTTGTCATCTATTGGCAGAGGATATTAAAAGCCTGCTTGGGCAAAAAACCCCACAAAAAACAAAAAATAAGCAAAGTTCTCATTGTCTATGGATCCAACCTGTTGAGCTTTCCGAATTAAACAGATTTACTACACGCTACTGAGATTCAAGCACGGTTGTTACAATATTATTAATGGTCAATATATTTTGTCTCCCTCAGAGAGAAATGGGCTGTATCCATTCCCAGGTATCTTAATATTTCATAAAGAATCCGGGGAAGATACAGAATAAGAAATCCACTTCAAATTATTAAAAGAACAAGTAAATGTTGCAGTGTTAGTATTTTGCTATGATCATTACACCTTTAATTTATCTGAGTTTCTCAGAAGGCTATTCTTGAGCTGGATTTTGTACTGGATGTTGACAGCCTCCACACAGTATTCCTGTGAACTCACAGTAATGAAAAACAACCTATTTTTTAAAGCCAATAAGCACAAAAGTAAACAGTCAATCCATTTGTGTAAAAAAAAAAAAAAGCACACATTCCCTTTAAATATGTACGAACTTTCAATTTCTGTCTCAGACAGACTCTAGGAACTCTTACCTGGGGTCTGCATTCCGTGAAGTTTCTGGGTGTTGCTAACATGATCCTTCCGGCATGCCAGTCAAAACACTTTCTATACCGTATGGTCACCGTGCTTGCTCACTTGCGCTCTCTCTCTCTCTCTCTCTCCACTTTTTTTTTTTTTTTTTGCTCTCGCTCTGTGCCTCAGACAGATTGGAATGTAGAAAAGCCAGAGCCAACGCCAGTCAAACTCCATCCCCCCCCACACCCCTCCCCGCCCAGTTCTTTTGCTAGAGAGCACTGAACAATGGCTATCCTTCCTGCTCAGAGCGCCTCTCTTTCACAGCACTGGATGCAGGAGGCAATCTAGTTCAGGAGAAGCAATGCGATTTACCAAGCGAGGTAATTCATTTCTTCTGTCCCAAGGGTGGATGAATACATCTGTGTGTTTTAAGAAGTGATTCATTTTTTTTTAAGCAATCTACTTCAAAATCTGTCCTATTTTAGGGATAGAAAAATAAAACAAATTTCAGAGATTCTTATTTTGAGTGTTATTGTGCTGAATTAAAACATAAACTTTTCTAAGTACAAAACCCAGGGAAATATCTTACAGCTGATGTATATATAGAAGTGTGTTAACACAAATATTGTTATCTTAAAGTCACTCAGTGTGTCACCTTATCGCAATAGAAATATTTTAAATTCAGAAAAGAAAATTTTTATTTCTCGAAATCTTTCATTCAGGTCTTAAGCTAGAACTTCACTTTAAAAATAAAGAATAATTAAAAATTAATTTTATAAACAGAATGGCTCCTAACTGATTAGTCAACTAGTTGTGATGAAACTATAGATAATATCACTATTCTCAGTCATTATTTTGGTTTGTTTTCAAATCTGACGTATTTCTAGGGTTTGTTTTTTTCTACATTCCAAAAAAGGAAGGCAGGTCAATGATGTAATCTTCATTATTGGTATGGTGACCTAACACATTCTGCAGCTGCTCGTTTGCTGAGGTTAGCATGTCAGCATTGAGCAATTAAAAAATTCACTGTTTGAATCACTGAGCAGATTCTACCTGCCACTTCAGACAGTAGAACAGGACAGACATGAGAAGAGCCAGGTTTCAATCTTTTATCTACCGTTTAACAAACAGCTGACGGAAATAAGTATACTCTATCTCTATTTATGTATTTATATATATGTATTATATATCTCTCTCATATACTATCTAGATATACATTTACACACAGATTTATTTGTATATGTACACATACATACATATGTGTGATGAGTGTGAATGTATGTATCTTTCACCCTTTTTTCCCTCCACTTTTTCTCTCCAAGTCTCAATGATTCACATTTAAAGTCTCCTTTAATTCCATCATAATTTGGTTTTCGTTATCTGCTTTCATTTTCTTTCAAGGATCATAATACTCTAACATTGCATTTTCCTCTGCCTTTACTTTGAGTTTTCTATTTCTACTTCAGAAGAACTATTCCTATAAATCCTATTGCTACTCAAGTAAGAGTCATAGAGGGGGAAAAGACATAAACAAAAAGTTATACAGAAAAGAACAAACTAAGGATCTGACCATGAAGACTTACAGACCACAGACTCCCACCCTGCCCTATATGAAACAAAACACAAACAACCCCTACCCTCTTCTCACTCAGGTGAGCCTTAAGCTTTATCATTATTTGTCTCATTTATAATTAACCCTAAAATAGTGCAAGGTATACCAAAATTATTTTTACTTATTATTCCTCAAAATATTTATAAAAAATAAGTCATGGGGCTTCCCTGGTGGTGTAGTAGTTGAGAGTCCGCCTGCCGATGCAGGGGACACGGGTTCGTGCCCCGGTCCGGGAAGATCCCACATGCCGCGGAGCGGCTGGGCCCGTGAGCCATGGCCGCTGAGCCTGCACGTCCGGAGCCTGTGCTCCGCAACGGGAGAGGCCACAGCAGTGAGAGGCCCGTGTACCGCAAAAAACAAACAAACAAAAAAAGTCATGATTTCCATCATTCTATCCAAGAGTCAGAGTCTAAGTTAGAGTCTAAGCAGTGAGTCTAAATTATCAGGGAAAGAGATTTCAGCTCAATAAAAGGAAGTCAGAGCCATTGCAAGGCGCTTTCCGAAGGGGCTGCCTACTACAAGAGGTAGTGACGCCCTAACTCTTCCCACACGGGTTGGCAGCCCATCTGATGAATAACTGTAGTGCAGCAGCTTTCAAACTATGCTACTGAACTCGTGTTCTGATGATAAAAAAGAATAATAGCAATCTTCCGTGACATGACAGAGAAAGTTCATGTATACGATTTTCTCAAGTGTGATTTTTTTTCTTTTTAAATATATTTTAAAATGTTAGAATCTGTTGCTGTTAATTAACCTTAAAGATGCCTGGAATAGTTCCAAATTCAGATCGATAATGACATTTTCAGATATTTGAAGGTGAATTATAACAATAATTTATTGTGTTCTGCAAAAAGCACTTTCACTACCTAGAGTTCTGATACTTGAGTAAATCTGAGAAGCACTGTTGAGGAAACAATTTTTCATATACCCAAATATGATGTTATTCCATTAGTCAACACTGTTCAAAGGATATTATACACCATATTTTATTAATTTCTATACTAAATCTTTTCACAAGTATGCATTCCTATTTATAATCCCGTTTTATGCCTTCTAGCCTTGATGTTGCTGCTTCTCTATCTAGAAGTTCCTTCCTTGCCTGGTCTGCCTGTCATACTCTTATTTACCCTTCAAAACACAGATTTAAAATTATATTCTTAGTGTGGTTTACCTTATTTCCTACCAGAGTTGATTACATTCTCCTCTGTATTTTTTTTTTTTTACTCTCCACTATTTTTTTTTCTTTATAGCCTTCATCATTCTCTAACATTATACTATGTACTGATGTTTAATGTCTCTTTTCCCCACCAGAACATGAGGTAGATGAGGGAGGGGCTTTGTCTTGTTTTCAGCTTATTGCTAGAGCCTAGAACAGTGCCTGGCTTAATAGGTACTTAATCAGTGATGCCTGGATGGAGAGATGGATGGATGGATGAAAAAATATATTTCAATTACCAAACCTTTGTAAGTACTTACACTGAGGAGTGCTTTAGAATAACTTGAGGACAGGGACCATAGCATATCCATTTTCTGATGCCACAGCCTAGCACTGTATATGTACATGCGGTGAAACAAGAATATAAAGGAATTTGTCTCAGGTTTGTGCGATTTCAAGTTAACTAATTGAAGCCAATCGAATTATATACGAAGGGAAAATAGTCATTTCATCATTTACCCAATTAGGACCTACTTATAATAGGTGAAATTCTGATCCCTAGATGTTGCTTCTTGGAATAATTTTTAATGTCTCTGAACCCACAGCCATGTGTTGTGCTGCCTTGATCACAGAAATGCAGCTTTTGAGGTAGACACTGAAGAGACTGATAAAATCTTAAACTACGACACTAAGAAGGAGTTCTCTAAGAAGCTGGAGAAGCACGAGTAAATGGCTCACACTCCAGCCATGAGCTCAAGTTACAAAGTAACTGAAATCCATGTCCATGCAGAAAATCCCTCATGGGTTAGAAGAGCCTCATAGAGTCTGAAGGCATTTTGAAATGATATATTGGATCACATAACTAGAAAGCTCAATTCAGCACCCAGCATATTCATTTTGGTTAGATGAGGGCACTTGAGCCATTTTATTTTTGCAAATGGTCACTATGTTGTCAATATCTGGTTTCACATTTCTCCCCTATACAGAGAGTTGGATAGGGTTGTCTTGACTAATCCATCTTATGCAGTCATGATCCAGCACTGTACTTACTAAATGGTTCTACTAGGTTGAACTACGTGAAAATGCCATTTTTGTAAGTCAAAAATAGTCGAATATCAGCAATGATCAAATGAATAATAAGAAAGATTCAAACACTGAATGAAGGGCTGGAGTAGATAATTTTAAATGTCTCTTCTGGTTCTGGAATTCCATATTATAATTCAAACATAAATAAGAACATCAATCAAATTTAAAGATTGGTCACCACCCTGTCAAACTATGGTCCTATTATAACTTAACACAGCACTCTGTTCTTGTCCTTCTTGGAACTTATATAATGTTTGCCACATAATAAATGCTTAATAAATATCTGCTAAATAAACAAATAGCTTGAAAACAGGTATAAATGGACTACCGAAGGCTGTCTCTATGTGAGTTTTCAAGTTCAGTGTCAACGAATATTGGTTTTGTTTCTAAAAGGCTAGGATATTTTTTTCTAGTCATGAATCAAACAGTATGTTTTGTGAACTTGGAAGAATATGGATAGTACATTTTCTCCCTACCCCTTACAAAAGCAATTATGGAATTCTGACTTTGGTACAGGTATAGAAGTCAATGTAACAGCCATTAAGAAACCCTAAAACTATAGATGCATGATTTTCTGAAAATCAAAGGGCACACACAAAAAAGCTAGCTGCATATAATTAAAAGTTACTTGCACATCTACTTTCTTATCAAACAAATTAACAAATGAGCAAACAAACAAAAAATCCTGGTAATACATGTCATCTCCTCCTCCAAGCAGATACACATATTGATAGCAGTCAAACTGAGGTGTACACCAGTCTGTACATGTGCTCCCTCTTCTGAACAGCAGATGATCAGAGACACAGCTTCTTCTAACCATAAACACAGTTTCTGTTAATGTCTCCCCATAAACCAGACTGACATTCTGATGCTGTGGCCTTCCTACTGCATTCTTTTCAGAGTTCATATTAGAAAAGGAAACCATTGTTTATAACTAGAATGACAAACACTAAAGTCACCCACTTATTCAGAAATGCCACTGAAATTCTAATTTTTATTCCATTTTATTTCTATATGATGGGACCACAAGGCATGCTTCTCTTCTGATAAAAAGGCATTATAAAGACTGAAGGATCTGTTAGTCATATGGTTAGCAAAGTACTCAGAGTGTTTAGAAAAGGCACATGCCAGACAAGTGACAATTTTGATGGCCACACAACGTTTTTACAACTTCTGGCTAGGCATTAGAGCTTTGCCTTGCTTTTCCAGCTAAGATGATTTAGTAGACTGCACTTGGTTACCTGAAATGGCCATTGGTCAGGAGAAAGCATTACAAAGAGCAGACAAAATCACACATCAGTCACCCTTCTCAATACTCAGGCTGTCATATGAATAGGACCGTACTTCAAAGAAAAATAAGTAAAACCTTTGTGGAAAAATCCAGGCAAATCTTTTTCTAGTTTTATTTCAGTGTATGAGTAATAATATACTACAGAAACAAAAGTAACACTTCTATTTCTATGAAAAAAATCATTAATAAACAGTAAGAAGCAACTAAAAGCTTTCTGGGATAGGGTTGGATTTTAATGGATATCTCAATGTGTTCACAGAGCCAAGGACATGCCTGTGACACTGGCCCTCCTCATTTAAAAGAAGAGCTTAAACTGAACTTTAATAAAGCCTTCAAAAACTCATTTTCTTCAGTGGCTTTAAAATACATATATAACTATCTGCACCGCTTGGCTTGTTGATTTCCTGTTAAGCTAATCTGCTGTCACAACTGAAGTACTATTAGTCCACCTTTCCCATATAATGCAGATAACACTTCAGTTTCAGTAAAAATATGTCATTAGGCATTTATTTTTGCCTTAGTTTTAAAGAATATTTGCAAGTGTGGGCTACTGTTTCCATAAGTCTACTTATAAAAAGCAAAGATGTTATGGTACAGTCATCTTTGGCATACCACTGATACAACAACATATATATGTACTATATAATTGAAAACACTAGTGCATACGGCAGGTAAAGTCCACTTCACTCAATTTCCATTACTCTCTTACAACTAACTAAAGCAAGCTAAAATCTAGTAGAACTCCAAGAGATAAATCATGAAGCAAAGAGGACATCAAAATGGACAACAGACACATGAAAAGATGCTCAACATCACTAGTCATCAGGGAAATGCAAATCAAAACCGCACACCCGTCAGAATGGTTTTCATCTAAAAGACAAGGGACAACAGGTGCTGGTAAGGATGTGGTGAAAAGGGAACCCTCATACACTACTGATGGGAATATAAATTGATCCAATACTATGGAAAATAATATGGATGTTCCTCAAAAAATTAAAAATAGATCTACCATACAATCCAGCAATTCCACTACTGGGTATATACCCAAAGGAAATGAAAACAGTATTTTAAAGAGATATATGCACTCCCATGTTTACTGCAGCATTATTCACAATATCCAAGATACGGAAACAACCTTAAATGCCCATCAACAGAAGAGTGGGTAAAAAAGATACGATTTATATACCGATGAAATATTATTCAGCTATGAGATAGGAGGATAGCCTGCCATTTGTGACAACATGCATGGACCTTGAACACATTATGCTAAGTGAGGTAAGTCAGACAGAGAAAGACAAATATGGTATGACATTACTTATATATGAAATCTAAAATGTCAAACTCAAAACAAGTCAGACAGTAAAATGGTGCTTACCAGGGGATGGGTTTGGGGGGACAAAACTGATGTTGTTTAAGGGTATAGACTTGCAGTGGATAGTAAATAGGCCATAGAGATCTAATGCACAATGTAATAACTACAGACAACAAAATTATATTACAATTAGGTAATGTGAAAATAGCATTACAACGGTAATCATATTACAATATATAAATGTATCAAAGTAACATGTTGTACACCTTAAATTCATATAATGTTACGTGTCACATATATTTGATTTTTTAAAAGATGGTTCTGATTATTTTTTTTTTTTAATTTTTTTCGGTACACGGGCCTCTCAGTGTTGTGGCCTCTCCCGGTATGGAGCAGAGGCTCCGGACGTGCAGGCTCAGCGGCCATGGCTCACGGGCCCAGCCGCTCCACGGCATGTGGGATCTTCCCGGACCGGGACACGAACCCGTGTCCCCTGCATCGGCAGCGGACTCTCAACCACCGCGCCACCAGGGAAGCCCACTGATTATTTTTTTAACATCTTTATTGGAGTATAATTGCTTCACAATGGTGTGTTAGTTTCTGCTTCATAACAAAGTGAATCAGTTATACATATACATATGTTCCCATATCTCTTCCCTCTTTGATTATTTTTTAATAGAAAAATCCATTCCCCAAAGGAAAATTGAAATTATTAAGCAAGGGGAAAATTAATGTGTGGTACTTCTAGTCATTACTTCTGAACCATTAGGATGGTGATAGTAATAAAAATTAGACCCTTTTATTCAATTATATTCTAGGCTCCAAGAGTGCATCTCTGTTCCACTTTATGATACTAGTGTTATAACATTTTCATTTCAAATATTACATTTTGAAATACATACATGTTTCCCCTATTTTTTTGAAAAGGGTTATTTTTGAAAGTTCCTATGTAATGATATGAGATTTTTTCTTATTTTAAAAGGTGAGATGAATGATCTGCCAATCTGTTAAAGTCAAGTGTAAAACACTATGGACATGAAAAATAACTCCATAAATATTCAGTTTCAGAAAATATCAGTAAATATGAAAAATAACTTTCAAGAGGTTAAACTTCCTTCTAAATTTCTGCACATACAGTATAAAAAAATTCTTTATAGTTACTGAATAAAGTTCTACATAATAAGAAATAAATTAGACAGTCTTCCAGAAAAGGCAAAATCAATGGTACAAAAGGTACAGAATTATGAGACAAGGCACATAGTCAATTCCAAACCAGCAATCCTACAAAGAAAGCACCATGTAGTTCAGCAACAAAAATACTGCATTCAAGGATTGATTTACCATTTGCTTTAATAACAAATTTTTCGATCCGTCACAACGGATAACGTATTTTCTCTCCGCAATAGAATATGGCATCTAACTTTATTATTGCTGAAGCTAAAAACCAATGAAAAACTTGAAAATCATCTATGAGAGATTTGTTTCAGTGATAGGAGTGATGTAACCCCAATAAAAAACAAAAATTTGGGTTTTAACATATTCAAGAATTATGATTATGTGCCTGTACTATTCTTTAACATACCTTCAATAATGGTTACTATTAACAGATAAATCTGCCCCAGGATATAATAAAGTTAGAGCGCCTATGGCTTGGGTTTATGAACTAATTTAAAACTAAATAATGTACTTAACATGCTGGTCTTAAAATGTCATATTGATAGAAAACAAAAATAAGTGAAAAACAGCTGTATTTAGGGGGAGTCTAATACTTCAGTGATATTTTATAAGTGACAAAAACTGAGAGATAAAAGAGGGGTTAATGAATTTGCTAAGGAAATAGTCATTGGTGACTAAGGGCAGAATCACACTCCCACTATTAGATCTCTCAAGAGGCCATCCAGAGAAATAAGAACAGGGATATTTGTGTATGGGAAATGGAAATATCCCTTTCCCCCTCATGTCAGGAAATAAATACAATGGTTTCTATCTCATTGGCAAGAGAAAGATCACAACACTGCTTTTAAGGATATAGTTTTGTCCTTTGTCCTTTGTTCTAGGCTTGAATTTGTAAAATGTGATTATTATGGATCATGGTTTACCCTGTACCGTCAGCTTTTGCATGATTAAAATGATCTCCTATAAAACATTCAAAATTTCCTAAGGTTTTCATGATACATATTTTAAATTCTATGTCACATGAAATTAAAAAGAATATGATGAACTGGAAAATGCTGAAAATATATTGTGCATCCTTGTTCACTGTTTAATTAGGCTCAATATTTATTGAGGGCTATTAAGTGCCAAACATGTTCTTGGTAGAGAAGTTCTCTAAATGATGCATGAAGTTGCATCTTTAAGTAAACAGAATTTCATTCATCACAGTTTTTCCTAAGATTGCCAATAGCAACAAGAAACCTATATATTTTGTTTTCATATTTTCAAATAAATGACTACACATTATTTTCCACTAAGTGATGGTAAAACAGACAACTCTGCTAATAAATTTATTTTTTTAACGGTATAAGGAGATAACCGTTGACAGCATCATAGGACTCGGGAGTACTCATCCTCTTTTTTTTTTAGAAGAGATTTTTTTTAAATTAATTAATTAATATTTGGCTACGTTGGGTCTTCGTTGCTGTGCGCAGGCTTTCTCTAGTTGCGGTGAGCGGGGGGCTACTCTTTGTTGTGGTGTGCAGGCTTCTCACTGCGGTGGCTTCTCTTGTTGCGGAGCATGGGCTCTAGGTGCGCGGGCTCCAGTAGTTGCGGCACGTGGGCTTCAGTAGTTGTGGCTCATGGGCTCTAGAGTGCAGGCTCAGTAGTTGTGGCACATGGGCTTAGTTGCTCCACAGCATGTGGGATCTTCCTGGACCAGGGCTTGAACCTGTGTCCCCTGCATTGGTAGGCGGATTCTTAAGCACTGCGTCACCAGGGAAGTCCTAAGAACTCAGCCTCTTTTGCTCACCACTCTAAGGTGAGCAGCAGAAAGAGCATAGAAGTTCAGAGGACTAACTGTAGGTGAGATTACCAGGTTCAAATACCAGCTGTGCCATTTACTACTTACAGAGTCTTGGAAAAGCCCTGCCTTGGTTTCATTAAATATTAAAAAAGTAAACAAACAGAGATAATAATAGTACCTAGCTCATAAAGTAAGTAACTATTTGCGAAGTGCTTGGAACAATTCCTGGCACAAACCACTATGTAAGCATTTGTTGAATAAAATAAAATAAAAATAGTATTCTGTGTGTTTGGGGGAGGGAGGCTGTAAAAAGGAGGGGGGTGGGAATGAGAACAGTTTTTATCATTCATCCCTGATTTGACATGGCATTCTTTCCCTCAAAAAGCTCACCTTCTTGTGATAAATATCTTTATGGATTTCTTCATTTACCAGGACTCACAAGCTATCATCACCTTGGATTCTCTAAATGGTTCTTTTCCTTCCATTTATAAAAATGTTTAATTCTTTTACCAGAGATCACTTTTAATGTGTTCATTACATGGTCTAGAGTACATCCCCCTGCAACTACAATCATGTGAAGAAGTCTGTAACTTTGTCAAAAAAGTATTACTCTTACCAAGACTATTAGATATAAGACACTACATATACCCTATACTGTAATAGTAGATGCCTCGATAAGAAAATGCTGACATTATAAATTACCCAAGGAGAGGTACAAATGAAATGTTCTGTGAAATAATTTCTTAGTAGGTATGTAGGATAGTAGCTTACAGAACTTTGGGCATATATTTCAAGCAGCAACAGTAAAACAAACTAACACATCACTTATGTTCCTCATATTATGGGCTAATATTAGCTCAATCTTCTGGACTTACTCAATGAAATAATTTTGAGAAAAGATTGTGCAGGGTTTACTAGTCACCTGATAGTAATGCTGTAATAAAGTGGAACTGAAATAAACTGGTGCCTTCACTTTAGCAGTCAACAACATTTATACTTTTCCTTCCACAAATGACTCTGATAACTTAAGGCAATTTAGTCAACAATATTATCAACCAAGATTTATTGAATGTATAATAAATACTGATCTAAATACTGCTGGAGATAGATTTCCCTGTCCAGTTGATAGTAAGAAGTACATCCAAAGTGGTTAAAGGGCATTAAATTTCGTCAAATTAATTGTTTGCTGTGTACTTCATTTCTGATTACATATTTACTATCTGTGACTGTTTTTTAATGAAAGGAGTTGTTCTCATGAAAAATCTGGCATCTAGAATGTTTGTCATAATCTATTAAACTATGCATAATTTGTACTTAAAGTCTGAAATTTCAGTACCCTACTTAAAAACTAGTTGGATTTTAAATGTGTTCATACATCGATTGTATGGAACTCAAGATTTCTTTCCTTACAGAAAATACAGCAAAACTGGCAGAGGGAAAGAAACAAACATTTAATGAGCACCCAGTATGTGCCAGCATTCTTCTGGGGAACTTAATTTTAACATGTTATTTTTCACAACCCTGTAAAGTAGTAACTATCATGCTGATTTTACACATTCAGAAGGTTGTTTCCTTAAATTACACATTACTTTATTAAGTAATATATGTACACTGTGGGAAAAATCTCAACTATACTTAAAATCAAATAGGCTAATAAAAAAACAGCAACCCCATAATCCACCCCATCAAAGGCATTCCTTCTTTTAATTTTTAGCCTTGTCTTTTGGTATTTATCTCAACATTTCTAAATAAAACCTAGTGGTATAAGAATATTATTTAGATATGTTGAGATTAAATTGAGAAGGCCCTAAAAGCCTTCTATCCTCTTACCTCAGTTTGGACTGGACACTCTCTCAGCCAGCTACATGGCTGCCATCCCGGGACATCCCTTCACCAGTATTCTGGGGATTCCCTTTGTCTTCTTCTTGTCCTTTTCGATTTACCCCTTCTGTTACTTGACAGATCATTTAGCTTGGAATACAATTTCAGTTTAGAGTCATGATCGCTTGGAACTTTAATAGCACTACTCCATGGTCTTAGCCTCTAACATTGCTGTCAAGAACTCAGATGCCACTCTTATTCGAATGCTGTATAGCATATTTTTGTTTCTGTTTTAAATCCCTGAAAACTTTTAGGAGGTTCTCCTTATCTCAGATGTTCTGAAATTTCCTGAAGATGTGCTTTGAAATAGGTCTTTATTTACGTTGCTGAGCACTTAACAGCTTCATTTAACCTGGAAACTCATAACCTTCAGTTCTTGGAATTTTTCCTTCAGATCTTGACCAAATGTCCCTTAAACAGTGAGATTTTCCCTGGTCATCTCATATAGAATAATGTTCCTCTGCCTTCTTGCCCACCCACAGTACTTTCTAGATCCTGTACCCCACCTCAATTTTCCCCCACTGCATTCATCATCACTATATGACATAACGTAGAGCTGTCTATCTTTGTCAGTCTACTTCTACCAGAATGTAAGCTCCATGAAGGCAGGGGCTTTGGTCTGCACTGCTGACTGTTTTGAATGCTTTATTCACATAGGCCAGAACAGTGTGCAGCACATAACAGAAATTTTTAAAATATATATGATTAATGAAAGGATTATCTCCATAAGGAAAGGTAATTTGCTAAGTCAGTCACTCTGTAGGGCTTTGAATCGGGAACAAAATCTTGGGAAGAGAGAAAAGACAGACAAGGTCTCACAGCCATTTGTCAGTAATTTAAGTCATTTAAAAATAAGAAATAGCCAATCAGTAATTGCGATTTGTACAAAGGGATGGGGAAGCACCATAATAAACTGGATTTTGAGTCATACATATTTGGGTTTGAATTTTGGTTCTGCCATTCACTTGGCATCAGTATTCTTGTCTATAAAATGAGGATAATAACAGCGTCTGTTTCACAGGACTACTGCCAGGAGTAGATGACAGAATGCATAGCCAGTCCTTAGCATGGTCACTATTTATTCATTATTATTATTTTTTTTTTTTGCGGTACGCGGGCCTCTCACTGTTGTGGCCTCTCCCGTTGCGGAGCACAGGCTCCAGACATGCAGGCTCAGCGGCCATGGCTCACGGGCCCAGCTGCTCCGCGGCATGTGGGATCTTCCCGGACCGGGGCACGAACCCGTGTCCCCTGCATCGGCAGGCGGACTCTCAACCACTGCGCCACCAGGGAAGCCCAGCACGGTCACTATTTCGTCATCATTGTGTCTATCTGGCCACACTTGTTTCTTCATATTCATAACTATTCTTTATTTTTATTCTAAAAATATAAAGAGATAAAACTGATAGAGCAATCAGTGATACTAAGAAACAGGAAGAATCAGAGATTCACATTTAAAATAGCCAGTTCATGGTATTGTATCCAAAAAACATGATAGGAGGTGAGATAAAGTCTACACAGCATACTTATTCAAGAATTTATTGAATTTATCAAAAACAAAAACAAAAAAAGCAAACAACCCTATTGCAGCAGTCTGCAACCCAGAAGAGGGCCCTTAGCAGACATCAAATCTGTTTGCTGTTTAAACCACCCAGTCTATGGTATCCTATTATAGCAGCAGGAACTAAGACAAGTACTATGTAAGAATGTATTATTTAGGCATAAATACAACAGAGCAGTTAAATTCATTTCTAAGTTTGGGAAAGCTTATGGAAATTTTAGTATAATTCTAATTTATTAACCATAGAAACACATTTAGTTATAAAAGCTCATCTTTATCAATAACCCTATGCTATATCACTGACATTAAACATTATTAGAAGAGGCCACATTTTCTCCTCATTCCTATTTTGCATGTGGTTTCTTTTTTGGAAGGCTTACCTACCACAGTGGAACTTTCTAGCTTTGAGCAGCTACTCCAAGGCTATTTTTATCTAATTGTTTTGTGCACTGCTGATGATATTCTGCTTTTAAATATATTTTTCTCTCTCTTGCTGTCAGTCACTCCCAATGTATTATTTCACAGGCTCCCTCCCTAGCTCATCTGGTTCCTAATACACACATCTGAATACTTCCCTACAGTTCCTACTTTTAGAAATTACAAAAGGTTTGTTTAAATGTTTTTGACTCTTTGATGGCACAACTTTGATTAAAGGAAAAGGAAAAAAACCCAAAGGGCTCTAAGATATAAAAAAATGAACTGACATAAAATAATAACCTTTATTACCAGTTCTCTTTCTACTTCAGTCTCTTCCACTTCCTTCCTATCCCAAGAATTCATCTTCTTTTTACTTTTTTCTACCTTGAATTTTTCCTGTTATTCTCTACTCTGTAGTTAGAAATAACATGGCAAACACAGACAAAATAAAAATTATTTTGTAAGCAAAGGAAAAAAATGAAATGGATGGGAAGTTCCTGTTGTGATATATTAACTGTCAATTGAAATGGGAAAAAGTTAACGTGCAAATTTCTGAAGACAACAGGAAAGTAAATAGGCTGTACATTTCAGAGAAAAGAAAGTAGTCAGAACAATCCAGCAGACACAACAGCTTTATGAGAAACTTGGGAGCTTCCTTTCTTAAGTATTGTTACTATAGAAATTAGATGGCAGGGGAGTGCCAAGAGGGTCATAACAAAACACGCTTCATCCCTGGAGGCAGCTCCAGTCTGTTTTGGATACAAACTCAACTAGATTTTCCACCTCTCTGATTTACAAATCCTTCTGTTTGAAATATAAACTAAAAAGGCTTCAGTAAATAGCTGAGCCAAACCTGCTCCCTGCCCCCCCCCAAAAAAAAGAACAGGAGGAGGGGGTGGGAAGGGTTGGGGAGGTGGGGGGAAGGAGAGAGGAGAGGGAGACACTGCTGGTGCAAGTAAAGTAAGCAATGTTTAGATAATTTTGCTCAACTTATCTGAATCGTATATTTTTTCTTTTTGGGAAAGTTTCCATAGCAGCCAAGAGCCTAGATCAAGTCTCAAAAATAAATCTCAAGATGCACTATAAACAACTCCACTCCCATCTTTCTACCTCAAGTTACATAACAGAATGGTGAATTATGACTGTACTTTAGAAGAAAGGAATTTGCCAAACTGTGCAAGTAAAAATGGAAAAAACAAATGAGTAAAGTCATGAGATACAGAGACAGGATGCTTCCTAAGATGCCATACCTGAAACTTCTTTATTGGGTTGGTTTAAACCTATCCAAGCAAAATCGGAAACATAAAATAAGAAACCTAACACTTCTATTATCTCACTGGTTCCATGAGTCAGAGAGAACTGAAGTTTGTCTCAAATCAAAATTTATGTTGTTGGTCATGCATTCTTCTTTCAAATCATAATAAACATCTCTTCAGATAAGGAAGCTGAGGCTGACGGTTAAAAATGATGAGAAGAGGGGATTTCCCTGGTGGTCCAGTGGTTAAGACTTCGCCTTCCAACGCAGGCAGTGTGGGTTCGATACCTGTTTGGGGAGCTAAGATCCCACAGGCCTTGGGGCCAAAAAACCGAAACATAAAACAGAAGCAATATTGTAACAAATTCAATAAAGACTTTAAAAATGGTCCACTTCAAGGGAGGGGGTATCTGTACGTGTATGGCTGATTCATTTTGTTGTCCAGTGGAGGCTAACACAACATTGTAAAGCAACCATGCCCCAATAAAAATTAATGTAAAAAAAAATGGTCCACATCACAAAAAAAAAATCTTAAAAAAAAAAAAATGATGAGAAGAAATGGAATTGGAATCCAGTTAGCGCAACTTCAAAGCTTGTGCCGTTTCCACTGCCTCACAACTGCCTCTGATAAAGGCAATCCTTTCAGAGAGAATGGAGAGTTCCAGTCACAGGTATGAACTTTCTTTCCTAAAGCAGTAAGCTCCCTACCTGTGAGATAACTGCTAAATCTGCTCCTGTGATTTTGATAGACTAATTAATCTCTTAACCAAAACTCCAACAATAGCACACATGTGTATGCTATCAACCTGAAATGCAGCAGAAAGGATAAAAAGATCATTTTCTATTATTAAAAGAACATATTTTATCTTACCATTCTGTATAGGAACAAGAAAATATTTAATAAAATCTATTTACTACCAACAAAATCTTTAAAAAAAAAAAGCACAGATGCTGTGCTCACTAACACAACTATGGTTACAATATTAACCAGCAGCACAATCTAAGAGTTCAGATCTGACATTTGCAACCAGGTACACTCGACGCTATGATTTGTTAACTTGGACAATGGCGCATACCAACTTTGCATTTATCAGAACCAACAGTTGTGACTGTATAACTGTTTATAGTCCCTGTGGCCGCATAATGATACTAATTCTCTAATTTCGTTCCTAAAATATTTCTCTGAAGTGGATGTGGTTTTCCCTGCAGAGGATGGGGGTGGAGGGGAAATACTTCCCACACCTAAGATTACTTTTCACTTTGAAGTGCCTCACCTGAAAAAGTCAAGCAAAGGTTTCTCTAATGTGTCAGTCATTTGCTCAACAATCACTCACTCAACCTGCAACCATGCACAAAACAACCTGACTCACTCACTCAACCTGCAACCATGCACAAAACAACCTGCTAGTTGCCATGGCGACACCAAAATGAAGATAGTGTTGTCAACTAAGAGGTTCCAATCTAGTAAAGAAGATACACACCAACAACTTGTTAAAAGCGTAAGGACGTAAAAAAGGAGCTGTTTATCAGAGATAAATGCTGTGAATTCAGATTAGTGGAATAAAAGGAAAAACTGCCAAGAGGTGATATCTAATTGGGCTTCAGGACAAATGGGACTATCATAGATGAGGGTGGTGGAGTGAGAGAACATAGCAAGATAATCCAGGCTGATGGCCCAATGTGAGCAGAAGCCCAGGCGTGAGAATGCCCGGGAAACCTGAAGCAGTCCTATGACCTGGACCCAGAATATCTGTGGTGGGTAAAGAAAGAGGAAGTTAGAGAGCTAAGTCTGGGTCAGAATTCAGAGGACCTGTAGTGTTATCGCAAATCTGGATTTCATCCTATAGATAATGGAGATCCGGCAAAAGTGTTTAAAGAAATAAAGTAATATGATTCAATAGTGATTTTAAGAAGATTAATGCCAAACAAGCAGTGAAAGGAGTAGTATGAAGGAAGAAGACAGAACCAAGAAGAGATAGATGGGTAGTTATTAAGACAACTAGGTAGAAACAAATGAGTAATGTAAGGTTAGAAGGACCAGAAGGATGGTGGTCATATTAACAGAAACAGCAATCACATAAGAACAACAGGCTGTGGGGAAAGGAGGGAATAAAGAAGGGAACTACACAAAGAGAATGGCTTCAGTTTTGAACATTCCAGTAGAGATGTTCAGATGACCAATTGGGAATTCAGGTCTGGAACTGAGAAATTAAAGCCAGAAATAGGGACTTAAAAGTTATTGGCACCAAGATGATATCTGGAAACATGAAAATAGGTGAAGTCATCTACAAAGAAAGGACAAAGCAAGCGAAGAAGGGTAAGGATAAGACCTTTAGATACCTGCACTTACAAAGAGGGAAATAGTCAAGAAGGTACAGCGAGGGAGAAACACAGCCAAGAGAAAAAAAGTTACAGGAGTCAAGAAAGGAGAGCTCTAAAGAGGGGAAGGAAGTCAACCATTACAAACTCTGAAGAGAGTTAGAAGGTGAAGAGGACAGCAGTTATGGAGCTTATCACAGCTCTGAGACTGCTAGAAATTTCAGTGGCAGATGAAATCAGATTTCAAGGTACAGAAAAATATGAGTAAACTGCTTTTTAGAAAAGGTTGATGAAGAACTGAACTAGTCCTAAAGTGTCCTAACTTATAGTCAGTTCTAGAACCAGATAATATACTAAAAATTAGAATGTGACAGTTACTGGAGAAGGATGTTAAGTGAATCAGTGAGAGAGCAGAACTAGGAATGACTCAAGTGTGCTATTTTGATTTTAACTTATCTAGCTTCTAAAATAGAGTAAATTTTATGAATTAAATACTTATAATAAAGTGGGAAGAAGCTGGCTTTAGTCATAAAAGCATTAATCTATGTTGCTTATCACCTCAAGTCTAAGAGGATATTACAACTAGTATTGAACAAGCATGGAAACTTGCTTTAGTTATTGTCATCATTTATTTGCTTAGATTTCTATGTCCTTATTGTCAATTTGATTTTAAATTCGTTTCCTGTTGTTTCAATTAATTCAGTTATATCAATTTGGTGTTCTTGGAGGCGTCTTCACGGCAGCCTTCTGACTGCTCCAGTCTGAACTGGCTGTCATCACTCTGTGGCTGCTACCGAGCTATGTAACCAGGTTCCCGCTGCACCCTCCGTCTCTCCCCTGAACTGGATCTCCTATCCTATATCCCACATCCTGCTCGTTCGTGGTTAACAATGTATCCCATTAGCCTCAGGAGAAATGATATGTAGGAGGTAATTTTTTTAACCTTGTATGTCTGAAAATGTCTTTATCTTATCCTCATGTGCAATTAATGACTTACAGCTAAATACAGAATTCTATATTGAAATAATCTTCCTTCAGAAGACTGAGGGCATTCCTCATTGTTTTCTAGCTTCTGAAACTGCTGATAGAAGTCTGAAGCCATTCTGATTTCTGATCCTTAGTTTGTAATCTGTTTTTCCTTTCTTTGGCAGTTTGTAAAAAGGCCTCTTTGTCATCAGAGACAAATTGAAATTTCCCGAAAATGTGCCTTGTCATAGGCACTTAGTAATTCCTTTCAATCTGGAACCTCATATCCTTCAGTTGTGGGAATTTTCTTAAATTATTTTGCTAGTGATTTCCTCCCCTTGTTTTTCTTTTTCTGGAACTCATTGTTTTGACTTCCTAAATGATACTCTAATTATTTTATCTTTTTTTTCCTCTACTTCCTGGGATATTTCCTCATTGTCATCTTCCAACACTTCTATTGAGTTTTATTTCTGTTAAAATTTTTTTAATACACAGCAGCATTTTGGCTTTGTGTAACATTCAGTTCTTGTCTCACATATGTAATATTTTCTCTCTCTGAAGATAATCATAATTTTTTTTTTAAGTTTTCTATTCCCTGCATACCTCTGTTCCTCCAAGTTTCTTTTTCCTTTTGTTTTTATTTGTTTTGGATTTTTTCTTTCAAGCTAGAGGCTTTCCCTCTGATGACTACTAGCTTTGGGAATGTCAGTGTCCTTAGGTCTTTCCTCTTGGGCTGGTTAAATATCCCCATGGCACTGATCTCCTGCCTGGAGGGTAAAAGGCAAGTGAGGGAGACAGGTGGAGGGGTCTCATCATTCAGTATGCAGGTGTTCATTTTATTCCCTCGTATTTGGTAAAGTGCTCTGTGCTCTCAACTTTGCCTGGTGTAACCCAGTCCAGAGACCCTTGAGTTTTCTCCCCCACAGAATTAACCTACAGCCTTCCATTAGGGTAGAGATAGGGGCAGGAAGAGCAACGATTCAGTGGTCTGGGGGAGAGGAGAAGACTGAGGGATCTACTACTATGTGTTCCTGCTGCCATCGATTCCTGAGCTATTTGAAGATTCTGCGGTAAAAATCTGGTTGGTTCTTGGCTTTCTTCGTTGCTAGATTAAGATTTGGCTTTCTCAGGTCAGCTAGGACATTTACCACACTCCATTTGCTTTCCAGCTTTCAATTTATTATTATGTATTATTGTTTTTTGTGGTTGTTTTCTTCTTTGCCATTCTCCTTATCCTTGAAGGATCATGTCTTTAAAAGAATATCCCTTTACTATAGTTGTAGTGGGGTTTCTGCGAGGAATACAAATTATATGCTTATGTTCAATCCACCATTTTTCTCTTCAGAAGTCCAGGCTGAATCAAAAACCATTCCTGATGCCACTCATTACTATTCCCACCCAATTCTCCAACTACCATAGTGGTTTACTAAGGTTAATATTGCCTTAAGACTGGTCGAGAGAGGCCCCTCACCTGGGCATCACATTTTAGAGGGCTCTACTTGGTTGGTAGCACCAACCCCAACAGAGCTTGAATGTATCAGCCAGGATGTCCACATGCCTGTTTGTAGGGTCTCTCATGACATGGGACCAAATTTGAAAATTCTAGCCTGACGTTCCAGATTGTTATAAAAGTATACAGTCAAAGTTGAAGAACAGAATGTATTTTATTTAAGTTAAAAAAAAAGTCTGTTAGACTAACTTAAATATTAAGATATGATACAGTTTCTAAACTTAGCAAGTAGCTAGTCCACAGTTAAACACTGACTTCCTTCATGATCTCTCCTTCCCTATGTCTTCTGGATTTACAGCAACCCTGACAGTAGCCTATACAAATGACTTAACTGAATCAGAAAAGGAATTTTTTATTTAAGACACCCTACTGCCATCTGCCGGACATTTAAAAAAATAAGGACAAATCAACAATGAGAATTAGATGACATGTACCCCTAGTTGCTGGGCAACACATAATTTGCACCACCAGATGGGCAGCACTGCCTTGGAATCACCTTTCCCAAAACTGAACTAATCTGTACTATTCCATGATGAGGGTGGGGAGGAAGATAAAAGAGCAAATCAGGAATCTAAACATCCTCTTATAACTTATAAGAGACTGTGGTCTGATACCTTGACTTAGAACCGATTTCCTCATTTAAGAAATGGTTTAGCTGTTAATCTAAATCTAGCTCATAAGAGTGAAATTTAAAAAATGGCTTTAGGACCAACAGGCTGGGAGCCACTGAATGAGGCAGGGCCTGGCAGCCTTCTGGGCTAAGAGCCAGCCCTACCTATCAACCCACCCATCGCTGTCAGCTCCAACACAACAGAAGGGCCCATGGAGCCCACACAGGGGACACCCCTAGAGTACATAGCTCTGGTGACCAGAGGGGAGTGTCCCGTTGGGCCTCATAGGATGTCTCCTACATAAGGTCACTTACCCAAAATTGGGAAATGTAACTGACCTACCTAATACAGAGAAAGAGAATTAGGCAAAACAAGGAGACAGAAGATGTTCCAAACAAAGGAACAAGACAAAAATCCCAGAAGAAAAACTAACCAAAGAAGACATAAGTGATCTAACCAATAAAGAGTTCAAGGTAATGATCATAAACATGCTCAATGAACTTGGGAGAAGAATGGATGAACACAGTGAAGTGTTTAACAAAGAGTTAGAAGATACAAAGAAGAACCAAACAGAGCTGAAGACTACAATAACTGAAATAAAAAATACACTAGAAGGAATCTAAAGTAGATTAGATGATACAGAGGAACAGCTCAGTGAACTGAACGACAGAGTACTGGAAATCACCCAAGCTGAACAAAAAAGAATAAAAAAAAAATAAGGATAGTTTTTAAGATACCTCTGAGACAACATCAAGCATACTAACATTCACATTATAGGGGTACCAAAAGGAGAAGAAAGAGAGGGGGACAGAGAACCTATTTGAGGAAATAATAGCTGAAAACTTCCCTAACCTGGGAAAGGAAACAAATATCCAAGCCCAGGAAGCACAGAGAGTCCCAAACAAATGAACCCAAAGAGATCTACAACAAGACACATTATAATTAAAAGGGCAAAAATTAAAGGTAACAAGAGAATTTTAAAAGCAGCAAGAGAAAAGCAACTAGTTATATACAAAGGAACAACCACTAGACCAGTGGTCCCCAATCTTTTTGGCACTAGGGACTGGTTCTGTGGAAGACAATTTTTGCATGGATTGGGGGGTGGTAGTTCAGGTGGTAATGTGAGCAATGCAGGGGATGGTTCAGGTGGTAATGTGAGTGATGGGGAGCCATGGGGAGCAGCAGATGAAGCTTCGCTTGCTCGCCCACCGCTCACCTTCTGCTGGCAGCCCGGTTCCTAACAGGCCAGGACCGGTATCGGTCCGTGGCCTGGGGATTGGGGACCCCTGCATTACACTGACTTTTCAGCAAGAACTTTGCAGGCCAGAAGGGAGTGGCATGATATATTCAAAGTGATGGAAAAAAAACCCTACAACTAAGAATCCTCTACTTGGCAAGGTTATCATTCAGATTTAAAGGAGAGATAAAGAGTTTTACAAAAAAGAAAAAGCCAAAAGAGTTCATCATCATTAAACTGGCCTTACAAAAAATGTTTCAAAGACTTTACTAAGGGGAAAAGAAAAGATGACGATTAGAAATACGAAAATTACAAAAGGAAAAATCTCATTTGTAAAGGCAAACATACAGTAAAGGTAGTAAATCAACCACTTACAAAGTTGGTAGGAAGGTTACAAGACCAAAGTAGTAAAATTATCTATATCTACAATAAGTAGTTAAGGGATAGACAAAACAAAAGATGTAAAATATGATGTCACAAACATTAAATGTCGGGCGGTAGTATTAAATGTAGGGTGGTTAAAATGTGTTTGAACTTAAGAGATCATCAACTTAATCTTCCTGCAGCATGAACAGGGGGCTATAAAATATGTCTCACCTCCTTTCATGCAAGATGCATCCTTCTGTTAAGGACCTTAACCCTCTATTTACTTTACCATGTTGCACCATGCGATGATTTTGCCCACCTTCACCATTTGACTGTTGGTAAAAAATTATATTTTACTCTTTTGCACAAAGTTTGAATCCTGTTTTATCTCTGATTATAATTAACACTTGTTTCTGCAAGTTTAGCAAAATGATGACAATTGATGAAGTTCTGTAATGGGCACATGGATGTGTATTGCACTATTCAACTTTGTGTCTGAAAATTCTCATAATAAAAAAATAAAAAAAAAGAGAGACCATCAACTTAAAATAATCACATATAGACAGGTTGTTACATATGAACTTCATGGTAACTACAAACCAAAAATATATTAATAGATACACACCAAAAGGAGAGAAAGGAATCCAAACAAAACACTAAATTCTATGAGAAGAAAGCCAGGGTAGCAATACTTACAGAAAAACTACACTTTAAGACAAAGACTGTAACAAGAGACAAAGAAGACATTACATAAAGATAAAGGGATTAATCCAACAAGAAGACGTAACACTTGTAAATACATATGCATCCAACACAGGAGTACCTAAATACATAAAGCAAATATTAGCAAACATTAAAGGGAAAAATGACAGTAAGACAATCATAGTAGGAGACTTTAATACCCCATACCTCAGTGGATAAATCATCCAGACAGATAATCAATAAGGAAACACTGGCCTTAAATAACACATTAACTATTTGAATGTAATAGATACATACATAGAATAGTCCATCCAAAAGCAGCAGAATACACACTCCTTTCAAGTGCACATGAAACATTCTCTGAGATAGATCACATCCTAGGCCACAAACAAATATATTTAAGATATTTTATATTTAAGAAGACTGAAATCATATCAAGCAGGTTTTCCAAACACAACAGTATGAGACTAGTAATCAACCACAAGAAAAAAACTGCAAAAAACACAAACATATGGAGGCTAAGCAATATGTTACTAAACAATCAATGGATCACTGAAGAAATCAGAGTCAAAAAATACCTGGAGACAAATGAAAATGAAAACACAATGATCCAAAATCTACGGGATGCAGCAGAAGCAGTTCTAAGAGGGAAGTTTACAGTGATACAAGCCTACCTCAAGAAACAAGAAAAATCTCAAATAAATAATCTAGCCTTACACTTAAAACAACTAGGAAAAAAGAAAGAACAAGAAAAACCCAAAGACTGGAGAAAGAAAGAAATCATAAAGATCAGAATAGAAATACAAGGAGACTAAAAAAAAAAGAAAGAAAGAAAAGATCAGTGAAACTAAGAGAAGGTCCTTGGAAAAAATAAACAAAAATTGATAAACCTTTAGCCACACTCATAAAGGATATGAATGAAAAGAGAGGTACCAAACAGATGAAATTAGCAATTAAAGAAGTTATGATTGACCACACAGAAATACAAAAGACCATGAGATTACTATGAACAATTATATGACAATGAAATGGACAACCTAGAAGAAATGAACAAATTCCTAGAAATGTACAATCTCCCAAGAATGAATCAGGAAGAAACAGAAAATATGAACATACTGATTACCAGGAAGGAAATTGAATCCGTAATTTTTTAAAAACTACCAACAAACAAATGTCCAGGGCCAGAGGGCTTCACAAGTGAATTCTACCAAACATTTAGAGTTAACACCTTTCTTAAACTATTCCCAAAAACTGAAGAGAAAGGAATGCTTCTGAACACATTCTACAAGGCTACCATTGCCCTGATAACAAAATCAGATAGACACGACCAAAAAAAAAGAAAAAAAAAAGATTACAGGACAAGATCACTGATGAATGTAACATGCAAAAATCCTCGGCAAATATTAGCAAACCAAATTCAACAATACAATAAAAGGATTATATGCCACGATGAAGTGGGATTTATCCCAGAGAAGCAAGGATAGTTCAATACCTGCATGTCAATCAATGTGATACACCACATTAACAAACTCAAAATAAAAAGTATACAATCATCTCAACAGACGCAGGAAAAAGCTCCAACAAAATTCAACATCCATTTATGATAGAAACTCTCAACATAGTGGGTATAAAGGGAACATACCTCAACATAATAAAGGCCATATATGACAAACCCAGAACCAATATCATATGAGATAGTGAAAAGCTGAAAGCATTTCCTCTAAGATCAGGAACAAGACAAGGATGCCCACTCGGTCCACTTTTATTCAACACAGTACTTGAAGTCCCAGCCACAGCAGGCAAGAAAAAAAGAAATGAAAGGAATCCAGATTGGAAAGGAAGAAGTAAAACAGTCACTGCTTGTAGATGGCATGATATTATATATAGAAAATCCTAAAGATGCCACCAGAAAAAACTATTAGAACTAATAAATAAATTTGGTAAAGTTGCAGACTACAAAATTAACATAAGAAATATGATGCATTTCTATACATTAATAATGAACTATCAGAAAGAGACATTAAGAAAACTATCCCATTTACAATGTATCAAAAAGAATAAAATACCTAGGAATTAATCTAAGGATTAAAAGACTTGTAGTCAGAAAACTATAAGATAATGCTGAAAGAAATTAAAGACAACATGGACAAATGAAAAGATATACCGTGATCACAGATGGGAAGAATTAATATTTTTTAAATGACCATATTATCCAAAACAATCTATAGATTCAATGCAATCCCTATCAAAATACCAATGACATTTTTCACAGAAATAGAACAAAATATCCAAAAATTTGTATGAAAACAAAGACCTCAAATAGCAAAAACAATATTGAGAAAGAACAAAGCTGGAGGTATCACGTTCCCTGATTTCAAACTATACTACAAGCTACAGCAATCAAAACAGTATAGGACTGGCACAAAAAAAGACACATAGATCAATGTAAGAGAAATAAACCCATGCTTATATGGTCACTTAATCAATGACAGAGGAGGCAAAAATATATAATAGGGAAAAGATAGCCTCTTCAATAAATGGTGTTGGGAAAACTGAACAGCCACATGCAAAAGATTCAAACTGGCCTACTTTCTCACACCATATGCAAAAATAAACTCAAAATGGATCAAAGACCTACATGTAAGACCTAAGACCATGAAACTGCTAAAAGAAAACATAGGCAGTATGCTTTTTAACATTGTTCTTAGCAGTTGTTGGATCTGTCTCTTTAGGCGAAGGAAACAAAAGCAAAAATAAAGAAATGGAACTACATCAAACTAAAAAGCTTTTTACACAGCGAAGGATATATAATCACATATACTTTTATATATATAAATTTAATAGTCCATTTAAATATTGAGTGCTACTATACACAGTCATTATTTATCACCATTTAAAATTCTATTATTTAATGAACTTATTTACAAAACAGAAACCGACTCACAGACTTACAGGACGAACTTATGGTTACCGGTGGGGAAAGGTGGGTGGTGAGGATAGATTGGGAGTTTGGGATTGACAGGTACACACTGCTATATTTAAAACAGATAACCAACATGGACCTACTGTATAGCACACAGAACATGACTTAATATTCTACAATAACCTAAATGGGAAAAGAATTTGAAAAAGAATAGATACATGTATATGTATAACTGAATCACTTTGCTGTACACCTGAAATTAACACATTATTAATCAAACATGTACCAATACAAAATAAAAATTTAAAAAAATAAAATTAATGTGAAAAAATAAAATTCTATTATTTGAAAAATAGAAGGATATGTTTCTTGTAATATTAAATCTTCATTACTCTCATTTCCCTTTCTTTCAATATTATCATTACCACCCTGTATTTTTATAAAAGATTCTAGCATCTTGAAAATACTTCAATCCTCCTAATAGTGAACGTCTTGGGAATAAAAAGAGTCATTAGTTTACACATAAAGTTAGACCTCAGCCTAATTTAACAGAGACGGTCAGGGTTAAAGCTAGATTTGAGTAATCAATATCCTCTAATAATTTTGACTAAATGAGTTATCCTTTTCAATAATTTTATAAATGTCTTAGTATATGCTGCTTTTTAATATTCCTTTTTTTTAAAATTTCCTCAAATTTTCATCACTTGGGTCAATAAACTTAGGAAAACATAGGTGCAAGACTGGTTTTTCCTCAAAGTTTTTCCAGTTTAGTTTCCCTTTTTTTTGGTGGTGTTATTTTAGATTTCTGTTTGACTTCTTCATTTACATAAACATGAAAATTTTGCACAGCTGCCTCTGACTCCAAAAGACCTCTAGTATTTTTTTCCTATGCTTGCTAACAGGTATCAAAAGCATACTATGTGAAATTATAATTTTAAGTACGTTTACCAGATATTTCTGGGTTTTGAGGACTCCATGATAATGAAACAAATGTGATATCATAGGCACAGTTTTTTAAAAATCCAGAGATTTTGTAAGTAAGATCATGGGATACTTTTAAGATTTTATCTCAATGTAATAAAATAGAGGCATAGAGATCTCTGCAGCCTTGAATTACTAGATGTTTGGTTTTGAATGTGTCAGTTCAACTTGAACGATGTTTTTGAGAATTGAGAACGCATGCACTTATGAGTGTTTGCACTTTCTAATTAAACCAGCTTTATGATCACGTTTCTGACATCACCTGCAAACAAGGTTCTTGCTCACTTCAGGCTCTGACTTTGCTTTGCCCATTTGGGCATCAAAGCATTAACTTTACTGGAATGTCAAAGAAACACAACAACCAGACTGGACAAGGTTCTCAATTCACCTTTGTGCTATCCCCCAGGCAGGCAGCAGACAACATGCAGTAGTAGAGACACATTTTCTTCTATAAATGTATGTGTCACAAAAATGTTGTCCACTGTTCAGCTTTCATTTTTCCTCTGTTTAATAGTGTTCTTGAAAGGTGTCCAGTGGCTTTTTAAAAAAAGTTGAATTCACGTAGGTTATATTTACATTGAAAATGAATATTTACTCGTTCTAGTTCATGTGGTCAATTTATATACCTCCCTGTATTGTTTGTATGCAAAGACCCTACCATCTGAAGAAGTAATTTCCTTTTGAAAATTCAGTAAGTCATGCTTTTGCATGGTTTCAATTTGACAGATCTTTTTTTAATGAATAAATTAAAATCTGGATATTGTTACCAGGGGAAAATAGTTTTTTCTAGGTTTTCTAAATTTGGAAATGGGTGCTTCAGGCCAGATGTTCATGTGCCTTAAGAAAACATCTCATTTTCAATGGAAAAGAATTTGCTGTATCAAAATCTGTGTCAAATGCCAGGGTAAATATAAATTTTTTGTATTTTGGGTAATCTGTAAGCTGCTGAATGCAAGAGACTGAGAACTAGCGAGTGAGAAGTACATTCTGGGCTTAACCACTCCCCACTCTGCCTCTTCGCACAAACTTTTTTCTTCTAAGTTCTTGACCTTTATTAGGTTTCCCATCACTATGAATTTGCTCATGTTGAACAATGTGTGAGGCAGAAATAGAGGCCTTCCTATCCTTTTTACATTCATGTTTTTTCACCAGCTTGAAATCTCTGAAGGACGGTAAATTGGCAGCCACTAACAAAGGTTCTTCACATATCCTTTATATTCACAGGGCTCTTTTCTTTTATGAATTCTCTGAGGTAGAATAAAAGGTGCATGTTTTTCATGAGTGGGCATTTCTCCATAGCTGACTGCCTCACACCTGAAATCAAAATGTATGCCATGGTTTTACATCTGCAAAAACTGATCTGTCCTCCTTGGGGTTCCTCTACTGGTGAGGAACAAAGAGAATGCAGAGCTTGCAAAGGGAAAGAACCCTGCAAAAACAGAAGGGCTTCCCCACACACTTGACTTACTTATTTGGAAACAAAATTCTATATCTTCATTCTCTTTCTCTGGTCCATCCTTTACTAATGCGTCCTCATCTTCCTAATCTCTAAATGTTCCAGGGCTTAGTCTTAAACTTTTCTCTTCTACCTAAATACACTTCCCTTGATGATCTCACTCAATCTCATGGCTTCAAACACCATCTATTTGCTAAAAGCCTGAATCTGTATCTCCAGTCTGTACTTCTTCCTTAATTTCCAGACTCACTTATTTCTATCTGTGTATCTAATAAGATCCTCAAACTTAAGATGTCCAAACTGAGCTCCTGGTCAGTCCCACATTCAAACTTGCTTCTCCCAGTGTTCCTTATTTTAAAAAATAAATTCATTCTTCCGGCTGCTCTAGCCTAAATTCTTCACTCTTCTGTTTCTCACTTCCCACATCCAATCCAACCAGCGAACTGGCTTGTTGGCTCCACCTTCAAATATAATCTGGTCACTTCTCAGCCCTTCCACTAATACCATTATGGCCCAAGTTCTACCATGTCTTGTCTAGATTATTGCAATAGCACCCTAATTAGTTTCTAAACTCCCATTCTTGCTTCCCTAGTCTCAGTATAGAGGTCAGTGGCTCCCCACCTCCCAGAGTAAAAGCCAAAGCTCCTACGATGACCTACAAAACCTTTATGATCTGCTTGCCAAAGAGCTCATCTTAGTTTGTCTTTCGGACCTGTACCTGGAATGTTGGAGACATTTAACAATTTACTACGTATTTCTCTCCTATAAGATCATAATAATTATTCAGACTACAACTACACTTCCTCAAAAATCAGCTGACTTTTGTGGATCAAAGTGTGAATAGTCAAAGGACCCTAGAGAAGTGGCAAAGAGAGTCATCAACTTAACATTACAAATAATGACAGCAAAGGAGTTGAAAGAAGGTGACTCTGAGCTAGTCCAATTCACATAGAACTTGTATGTGAAATACAAACAGGCTATAAAATGGTTACATCCAGGAAGGTTTGCAATATAATTTAAGCCCACACCTAAACTGGTTTCAACACATGCTAAAGAAGTACAATGGATGAGAGGAATATTTGATTTTTCCAAGTATGACCCATTGGAGAAAAGTGTTTGCTAACCTGACTAATGTCTAGAAAAGCAATAAATGTCACAGGATAAAAAGAGAACTAAAGGATTCAAATTCTGACTAAGAACCTGAGCTCCATTTAGAAAATGAAAGGAAATGAAGGAAAAGGCAAAAACAAACAAAAAAACCAAAACCCTGATTTTCAAAAATACAACAAAATCACAAAATTATCCATACTAACAAATATAGAGACAATAAATGAATCCGTTTTATCTACCTACTAAATGTCTATGACTAAATGTCAAGGTCCATTAAGCAAAGAATAATACCACAATGCAAAACACCAGAGCAACTCCTACTTTTCAAATTCTTTCATTATTTTACTTAATCTTAATTATGTTCACTTAAAATTACCTGACTGGTCTAATTATTTAAATATCCATTGGTAAGCATGCAAAACACCAAACAGAATCATTTGGCAGGAAACAGGGAAACAGCAGCTTTGATACTGACATTAATTCCTTTAGTATATAACAACTCAAGTGGGGTTTTCTGATGTATCCCTTCTGTCACCCACTCCAACCACAGTCCTGAATATAACTTACATGGGCCATATAAAATTAGCTCAGCTAAACTAGCCTAATCTGACATTACATTATACAAGACAACACCAGGAACTGTGTGAACAGGGCACAAACCATTTAATACTAAGTTTCCAACCAAAACTGGCTCCCCAGTGAATCTCAGTGCCTCAATAAGATCACTTAATGTTCTTTTAAAATTTAAAGCCAAGCAGTAAAATCAGAAACAACATATCATCCGGCGTGCCCAGGAGTTTACAGCAACCAACTAGCACTCAGATAAATTTTCTCTCTGCAAAATAACTTTGCTGCCACTTGGTTATAAAGAATAAAACTTTCTAATGACCTCTAATTCTTGGTTAACATACTATATTTTAAAGTACTTACTTAACAGTAAATGAAGGATGTTTTGTTTTATTGTAACACTCAATAACAAGTCCATAAATTACCGGATAAAAACTAGGAATTTCTTTCCTTTTACATTAGCTTACCCAGTTTAGCGGCGCCCTCTGGTGGGTACTCAGGAAACTGACCCTCGGAAGGGACACTGACAGTTCTCCTCAGGCATCGCCCTTTGGTGGAATCTGTCTGCTGATCCTGTCCTCCCTCCACAGGTATCTAGTAAACCAAGAAAGAGATGAAACTTAATAGTGCCATAACTACCTTGTGATTGAATAACGTTTTTAGTTGATGAAGGTAGGAGTGTGTAATCATCAGAGCAAAACAGAAGAAATGTAGAAATAATGTATGCACAAAGGCTAAAGTTATTACCAACCCTTTATTCAGGAATCTTTTCTTTAAAAAGAAAACTGAAAGATCAGGAAAGGTGAGTATGCAAATTAACTTACATGAAGTATGCACAAATCACATCCAGTTGTGTACCTGCTTAGGGAGCTCAGAAAACAAAACATCCACACAAATAAGATTCCTTTACATCAGAAACTGGTTCACAAGTCCCATTCCTGCCCAATCGTAGGTGAATGGAAATAAAAGTTGACCAGAAAGACTTCACTCCAAAATTCTCTTAAAAGAAGGTTTTGTTAGATAAAAGGAGTAAAATCAACCAAATTTTCTCCAATTTTAAAAGTAAGCACTTAGAGATAGTTAATGAAATACTATACTACCTATACATGTTTTTAGTGTATAGATAGTAATTGATACATAAAATGGCATATTTTATTCCACAAGTGAGATTAGTTTTTGAAATCCTAAAAAATAGTTTTTCTGGCATAACTTTTTTTTCTGTTTGTACATGTGGAATAAGAACTATGTATGGTACAAAAGATCTCTAATTCCATTAAATATTTTACAATTTACACACTGGTTATCACTGTAGAGTAATGGGATGGCTCTAAGTTGCTTTTTTTTTTTTCTTTTCGATTTCGGTAATTCTAAAAGACCAAGTCATCTTACTTTGGGGGTAGAGGGCAAAGACTTTTCACAATGAGATTTTATTAGTAACCTTTATCAGAATCAAGAATAGTATTTGTAACATCTGAAATAGTTTGGCAAAATATGTCAAGAATTATGTTATCAAGGCAGTTGCCCGGGAATCATACCTCCTCCCCTCCCTCCAATGGAAACTAACTACCCTTATCTGAGTTTCATGCTCAATTACAAAAGGAGGAAGCTGCAAACAGAAAAACAAGAACTGGTTAGAGCCAGCTAGGCCCAAGATGGCAGAAAACCTGATCTCCAGTGGACTTGAGCCTCACTGTACGTTCACTGTAATACATTAGCATGCTAAATGACACAACCATGAGCACCATGACAGTTGACAATTGCCATGACAACGGGAAAAGTCCATACAAGGACTGAAAAGGGGTGTTGCCTCAGTTCTGGGTCCAAACCACAGCCTTGTTCTCAGATATCTTATGAATACTCCTTCTCTTTACTCAATTCTTTCCCTTTTACCTGGACCCTTCTATATACATGGTGTCTCAGCCCTAATCAGGTTGAGAAGTTGATTTGCGAACTAAATTCCCACACTCTTCCATTCTTTGGCCAGTTTCATTATTGGCTGTGTGAATCTGAGTGGAAAAAGAACCTCTCCGGCTGAGACCCCTCGGCCTAGGCTAGGACCCTGGTGCGGGTCCAGGCAACCAATTCGGTAACAATTAATCATAGTCTCTAATTCTTATGCCTCCAATACAGGCAATTTTAACAAATTTCAATAATAATGACTAGCATTAAATTCTTAGTATGTGCAAGGCTAAGGAATTTACATGTGTGACATTATGAGGAAGCCATTATTATTATCCCCTTTTTACAGATGAGGAATAATTTATCTCTCCAGATGATTACTATGGGCATATCAATTGATACAGCAAAACTGGAATAGATACGGGCTTAAATGTACATGCTTTCTGCTTTGCCTCAGTAATCCAACTCCTAAGACTGGGTAGGGTCAAGGGGATGATACCAAGGGAAGTTTTCTCTGTGCTACTGAGAATTTGAAGAGCAAAATTCTAATGTCTTCATAAGGACTGAAAATTCTCATACTCTTTCCTCATTTCCTCATGACCATAACTACTGTTACTGCTTGCACACTGAGAAACCAAATGGTGGAATTAAGAAAGGTAAAATTCTAAAAAATAAGGGAATATCAAATAATAGCATCAGTAAAGCTAATAAGTCTTCTAAAAGTTCTCTGTAATATAAAACTTTAAGAACAGTAATCTAAGTCATCCACCCCTTTCAGGATGGAAATGATCTCTACATAAATAATTAAAAGAGTAGCACGAAGAGGTTAAATAACTCCCTCCTAGTAAGAAAGGTAAAAATGTATCCTCTACCTGCCTTAGGAAAGAAGGGAGGTAAATTTGGAAAAAAAAAAAAAAGTAGTCTGGATCTTTGAACAAACAATGAACATAAATAAACATAACTATTTTTGTAATAGTTCCCCCAAAATTCCTATTCCTGAAATAATGAAGGCCTAAGCCATAGAGAAAAGAGGAGCTATTTTTGACATTTTAGGAGGGAATGAGCTACAATCTCATCTGTGGAAATTTATAAAGGCCATATCCAGGAAAAATAAAGAAATGGTTTCTATTATCATTATACTTTGTCTCTATCATATCTAAGAAGAGAATAAATAAAATATATCAAACTTCTTATTTGGGCCTAAACTTCACTCACAATTATATTCTCAAAGTTTCAATGTAGACTCTTCATTTCCCACTGTTGAAACTTAAAATATGATGAACAGTTTTATTCACAGTATCACTCTTAAAGTTGAGGGCATTTTATCTCTGACTCAGAATATAAGGGAGAATAGTATTTACTTTTATTCTAAACGTGTGTTTCTTAAGAATCATTTGCTTTTACACCACCACTGACTGTTTCTTACATAAATAATTCTTTTAAAGACACTGACCTGTTTCTTAAAAGTTAGTATAATATTTCAAGTATCTTCAAATGAACTAAGCTGGAGTTTACAAATCTTAGTATACAGCCAAAGAAAATCAGTTTTAGAAAAGACAATTTTAGAAAAATGATTCTGTCCATTCTGCTTGTCCTAATTTAGTTTACTACTTCACATTCACTTGTTTACACTAAATTAGTCTAAAAATTGTATATCTTTCAGGTTCGGTAATGAGAGAAATTTTTCTTTTTCTTTTTTTTTTCTTAAACCTTTTTGCCTTGTATGATACTTCTTCTGAGCCTTCTTTTTCTTCAGGGAGAATGGTGACCATCACTGTCTTTGGCTGCCTATTGTCCAATGCCTGAAAATAGCTGGTATATATAATTTTTTTTGAATTTTTGCATTTTATTTTTTTATACAGCAGTTTCTTATTAGTTATCCATGTTATACATATTAATGTATATATGTCAATCCCAATCTCCCAATTCATCACACCACCACCAACCCCCTGCCACTTTCCCCTCCTGGTGTCCATACGCTTGTTCTCTACATCTGTGTCTCTACTTCTGCCCTGCAAACCAGTTCATCTGTATGACTTTTCTAGCTTCTACATATATGCATTAATATACAATATTTGTTTTTCTCTTTCTAACTTACTTCACTCTGTATAACAGTCTCTAGATCCATCCATGTCTCTACAAATGACCCAACATCGTTCCTTTTTAAGGCTGAGTAATATTCCATTGTATATATGTACCACATCTTCTTTATCCATTCGTCTGTCGATGGGCATTTAGGTTGCTTCCATGAACTGGCTATTGTAAATAGTGCTGCAATGAACATTGGGTTGCATGTGTCTTTTTGAATTATGCTTTTCTCTGGATATATGCCCAGTAGGGGGATTGCTGGGTCATATGCTAATTCTATTTTTAGTCTTTTAAGGAACCTCTGTACTGTTCTCCATAGTAGCTGTATCAATTTACATTCCCACCAACAGTGCAAGAGGGTTCCCTTTTCTCCACACCCTCTCCAGCCTTTGTTGATTGTAGATTTTCTGATGATGCCCATTCTAACTGGTGTGAGGTGATACCTCATTGTAGTTTTGATTTGCATTTCTCTAATAATTAGTGATGTTGAGCAGCTTTTCATGTGCTTCTTGGCCATCTGTATGTCTTCTTTGGGGAAATGTCTATTTAGGTCTTCTGCCCATTTTTGGAGTGGGTTGTTTGTTTTTTTAATATTGAGCTGCATGAGCTGTTTATATGTTTTGGAGATTCATCCTTTGTCCGCTGATTTGTTTGCAAATATTTTCTCCCATTCTGAGGGTTGTCTTTTCGTCTTGTTTGTAGTTTCCTTTGCTTTGCAAAAGCTTTGAAGTTTCATTAGGTCCCATTTGTTTATTTTTGTTTTTATTTCCATTACTCTAGGAGGTGGATCAAAAAAGATCTTGCTGTGATTTATGTCAAAGAGTGTTCTTCCTATGTTTTCCTCTAAGAGTTTTATAGTGTCCACTGTTACATTTAGGTCTGTAACCCATTCTGAGTTTATTTTTGTGTATGGTGTGAGGGAGTGTTCTAATTTCATTCTTTTACATGTAGCTGTTCAGTTTTCCCAGCACCACTTACTGAAGAGGTTGTCTTTTCTCCATTGTATATCCTTGCCTCCTTTGTCATAGATTAGTTGACCATAGGTGCATTGGGTTATCTCTGGGCTTTTTATCCTGTTCCATTGATCTGTATTTCTGTTTTTGTGCTAGTACCATATTGTCTTGATTACTGTAGCTTTGTAGTATAGTCTGAAGTCAGGGAGTCTGATTCCTCCAGCTCCGTTTTTTTCCCTCAAGACTGTTTTGGCTATTCAGGGTCTTCCGTGTCTCCATACAAATTTTAAGATTTTTTGTTCTAGTTCTGTAAAAAATGCCATTGGTAATTTGATTGCATTGAATCTGTAGATTGCTTTGGGTAGTATAGTCATTTTCACAATACTGATTCTTCCAATCCAAGAACATGGTATATCTCTCCATCTGTTTGTAACATCTTTAATTTCTTTCATTAGTGTCTTATAGTTTTCTGCTTACAGGTCTTTTGTATCCCTAGATAGGTTTATTCCAGGGATTTTCTTCTTTTTGTTGCAGTGGTAAACGGGAGTCTTTCCTTAATTTCATTTTCAGATTTTTCATCATTAGTGTATAGGAATGCAAGAGATTTCTGTGCATTAATTTTGTATCCTGCAACTTTACCAAATTCATTGATTAGCTCTAGTAGTTTTCTGGTAGCATCTTTAGGATTCTCTATGTATAGTATCATGTCATCTGCAAACAGTGACAGTTTTACTTCTTCTTTTCCAATTTGTGTTGCCTTTATTTCTTTTTCTTCTCTGATTGCCATGGCTAGGACTTCCAAAACTATGTTGAATAACAGTGGCGAAAGTGGACATCCTTCTCTTGTTCCTGATCTTAGAGCAAATGCTTTCAGTTTTTCACCATCGAGAATGATGTTTGCTGTGGGTTTGCTGTATATGGCCTTTGTTATGTTGAGGTAGGTTGCCTTTATGCCCACTTTCTGGAGAGTTTTTATCACAAATGGGTGTTGAATTCTGTCAAAAGCTTTTTCTGCATCTATTGAGATGATCAAATGGTTTTTATTCTTCAATTTGTTAATATGGTGTATCACATTGATTGATTTGCATATATTGAAGAATCCCTGCATTCCTGGGGTAAATCTCACTTGATCATGGTGTATGATCCTTTTAATGTGTTGTTGGATTCTGTTTGCTAGTATTAGTTGAGGATTTTTGCATCTATATTCATCAGTGATATTGGTCTATAATTTTCTTTCTCTGTAGTCTCTTTGTCTGGTTTTGGTATCAGGGGGTTGGTGGCCTCATAGAATGAGTTTGGGAGTGTTCCTTCCTCTGCTTTATTTTGGCAGAGTTTGGGAAGGACAAGTGTTAGCTCTTCTCTAAAAGTTTGTTGGAATTCACCTGTGAAGCCATCTGGTCCTGGGCTTTTGTCTGTTGGAAGATTTTTAATCACAGTTTCAATTTCATTACTTGTGATTGGTCTACTCATATTTTCTATTTCTTCCTGGCTCAGTCTTGGAAGGTTATACCTTTCTAAGAATTTGTCCATTTCTTCCAGGTTGTCCATTTTACTGCATAGAGTTGCTTGTAGTAGTCTCTTGGGATGATTTGTATTTCTACAGTGTCTGTTGCAACATCTCCTTTTTCGTTTCTAATTTTATTGATTTGAGTCCTCTCCTTCTTTTTCTTGATGAGACTGGCTAATGGTTCATCAATTTTGTTCATCTTCTCAAAGAACCAGCTTTTAGCTTTATTGATCTTTGCTATTATTTTGTTTCGATTTCATTTATTTCTGATCTTTATGATTTCTTTCCTTCTACTAACTTTGGGTTTTGTTTGTTCTTCTTCTCTAGTTCCTTTAGGTGTAAGGTTACATTGTTTATTTGAGATTTTTCCTGTTTCTTGAGGTAGGCTTGTATTGTTATAAACTTCCCTCTTAGAACTGCTTTTGCTGCATCCCATAGGTTTTGGATCGTGGTGTTTTTGTTATAATGTCTCTAGGTATTTTCTGATTTCCTCTTTTATTTCTTCAGTGATATCTTGGTTATTTAGTAACGTATTGTTTAGTCTCCATGTGTTTGTGTTCTTTTCCCTGTAACTGATTTCTAATCTCACAGCGTTGTGGTCAGAAAAGATGCTTTATATGATTTCAATTTTCTTCAATTTACTGAGGCTTGATTTGTGACCCAAGATGTGATCTATCCTGGAGAATGTTCTGTGCGCACTTGAGAAGAAAGTGTAATCTGCTGTTTTTGTTTCCTTATTAATTTTCCGTTTGGATGATCTGTCCATTGGTGTAAGTGAGGTGTTAAAGTCTCCCACTATTATTGTGCTGCTGTTGATTTCCTCTTTTACAGCTGTTAGCAGTTGCCTTATGTATTGAGGTGCCCCTATGTTGCATGCATATATATTTATAATTGTTATATCTTCTTCTTGAATTGATCCCTTGATCATTATGTAGTGTCCTTCCTTGTCTCTTGTAACATTCTTTATTTTAAAGTCTATTTGATCTTATATGAGTATTGCTACTCCAGCTTTCTTTTGATTTCCATTTGCATGGACTACATTTTTCCATCCCTTCACTTTCAGTCTGTATGTGTCCCTAGGTCTGACATGGGTCTCTTGTAGACAGCATATATATGGGTGTTGTTTTTGTATCCATTCAGCAAGCCTGTGTCTTTTGGTTGGAGGATTTAATCCATTCACGTTTAAGGTAACTATCGATATGTATGTTCCTATGACCATTTTCTTAATTGTTATGTGTTTGTTTTTGTAGGTCCTTTCCTCCTCTTGTGTTTCCCACTTAGAGAAATTCCTTTAGCATTTGTTGTAGAGCTGGTTTGGTGGTGCTGAATTCTATTGGCTTTTGCTTGTCTGTAAATCTTTTGATTTCTCCATTGAATCTGAATGAGATCCTTGCCAGGTAGAGTAATCTTGGTTGTAGGTTCTTCCCTTTCATCACTTTAAATATGTCATGCCACTCCCTTCTGGCTTGTAGAGTTTCTGCTGAGAAATCAGCTGTTAACCTTATAGCAGTTCCCTTGTATGTTATTTGTCGTTTTTCCCTTGCTGCTTTCAATAATTTTTCTTTGTCTTTAATTTTTACCAGTTGATTACTATGTGTCTTGGCATGTTTCTCCTTGGGTTTATCCTGTATGGGACTCGCTGAGCTTCCTGGACTTGGGTGGCTATTTCCTTTCCCATGTTAGGGACGTTTTCACCTATAATCTTTTCAAATATTTTCTCTGGTCCTTTCTCTCACTCTTCTCCTTCTGGGACCCCTATAATGCGAATGTTGTTGTGTTTAATGTTGTTCCAGAGGTCTCTTAGGCTGTCTTCATTTCTTTTCATTCTTTTCTCTTTATTCTGTTCCGCAACAGTGAATTCCACCATTCTGTCTTCCAGGTCACTTATCTGTTCTTCTGCCTCCATTATTCTGCTATTGATTCCTTGTAGTGTAGTTTTCATTTCAGTTATTGTATTGCTCGTCTCTGTTTGTTTGTTCTTTAATTCTTCTAGGTCCTTGTTAAACATTTCTTGCATCTTCTCAATCTTTGCCTCCATTCTTTTTCTGAGGTTCTGGATCATCTTCACTATCTTTATTCTGAATTCTTTTTCTGGAAGGTTGCCTATCTCCACTTCATTTAGTTGTTTTTCTGAGGTTTTATCTTTTTCCTTCATCTGGTACATAGCCCTCTGCCTTTTCATCTTGTCTATCTTTCTGTGAATGTGGTTTTTGTTCCACAGGCTGCAGGATTGTAGTTCTTCTTGCTTTTGCTGTCTGCCCTCTGGTGGATTAGGCTATATAAGAGGCTTGTGCAAGTTTCATGATGGGAGAGAGTGGTGATGGGCAGAGCTCAGTAAAACTTTAATCTGCTTGTCTGCTGATGCGTGGGGCTGGGTTCCCTCCTTGTTGGTTGTTTGGCCTGAGGCGACCCAGCACTGGAGCCTACCTGGCTTTTTGGTGAGGCTAATGGCATACTCTGGGAGGGCTCACACCAAGGAGTACTTCCCAGAACTGCTGCCAGTTTCCTTGTCCTCACGGTGAGACACAGCCACCCCCCGCCTCTGTAGAAGACCCTCCACCACTAGCAGGTAGGCCTCGTTCAGTCTCCTGTGGGGTCACTGCTCCTTCCCCTGCGTCCCGATACGCACATCACTTTGTGTGTGCCCTCCAAGAGTGGAGTCTCTGTTTCTCCCAGTCCTGTCAAAGTCCTGCAATCAAATCCCACTAGCTTTCAAAGTCTGATTCTCTAGGAATTCCTCCTCCCATTGCCGGACCCCCAAGTTGGGAAGCCTGACGTGGGGCTCAGAACCTTCACTCCAGTGGGTGGACTTCTGTGGTACAAGTGTTCTCCAGTTTGTGAGTCACCCACCCAGCAGTTATGGGATTTGATTTTATTGTGATTGCGCCCCTGCTACCGTCTCACTGTGGCTTTTCCTTTGTCTTTGGATGTGGGGTATCTTTTTTAGTGAGTTCCGGTGTCTTCCTGTCGATGATTGTTCAGCAATTAGTTGTGATTCTGGTGCTCTTGCAAGAGGGAGTGAGCGTATGTCCTTCTACTCCACCATCTTGAACCAATCTCTGGCTGCTATATATATATTTTTGGTCTAGTCTTATTTTGTTTGCAATGGGAGGGCTAGTCTTGTACCAGTTACTCCATCACAGCTGGTGTCAAAAGCCTCTTATTCTCTCTTATCCAAACTACTAATATAGTCTCTTCATTGGTGATATTCTGCCCCTTAAATCTATCCTTTATATAGTTTCCAGAATATTTCTAAAATGCAATTATAATCATTTACAGTACACCTCCGTGAGATTCCTCCAATAACAGATCTCTCTCTCGCACTTTACTTATACATGGAATCATAATTAATCATAATTATTCATTTGTGCAACTAATTCCACATAAGTTAACAGCTTAACTTACCAGTCATTCTGAGACTTAAAGGCCTTCAATTGCTCTCCTTTGCAGTGTTTTTCAAAGAAGTGATGGTATGTTTGTGTGTGCATGTGACAAGGGACTTATCTCTCTGCTTCAACCAGAGCATAATTCTGAGTTTATCTGTTGTACAGGGCTTCTGCATGAGCTTTTCTACAAAAGGCGTTGTTCTGCTAAAAGAGTTTTAAAACTAATATCTTACAGAGCAAGTGCAAGTTCCCTGATATAGTATACCAGGTTTTCCACAATCTGGCCACTGTGTAAGTAACCAGCTTTAGACTTTACATAGTAGGAACAACAAATTGCTTGCATTTCCCTAACATATTCCTCATGTTGTAGTTCAGTGCCTTTGCTTAGTTTGTTCTCTCAGACTGAAATATTTTCCCTCACTTTCTTTTCTATTCTATACCTGCAAGGTAAACTCCTAACCATCCTAAGGCTTAGGACAGGCATTGCTTCTTCCAGGAATCTTCCTTTCTATCAGTTCCCTAAGGGAGGTTAAGGTACACCTTCCTGAGGTTCCTCCAATAACAAATCTTTCTCTGGCACTATACTTATACATGGATTCATAATTATTCATTTGTGCAACTAATTCCACATAAGTTAACAGCTTAACTTACCAGTCAATCTCCAAACCTTAAAATAGCTCCAACTCACAAATGAATAAATGAATATTTGATAGGTAGAGATGGGGGCCATTTTAGGCAAAGGAAATAACATAACATCAGCCAAGAAGTTGGTACGCATACTATTTTTTTACTGTATTTGGAACCAGGAGTAGGCCAATTTAGCTAGAGCCTCTTAAGGGGGAGAAGTGGGAGAACACCAAAATATATTATAACCACATGGGAAGGCTTTAATACCAGGCCATGAATAATTCAGGAAGCACTGGGAAACAATTCAAGTTTTTAGATCAGAGGAATAGTAGTCTTGTAATTGGTCTGTCTCCTGCCTACCTTTCCCTCTTCCAATACATCTTACAGATTAATATTCATAACACATAACTTTGATCCCCTTCCTTTCTTAAGCTTCCTTTGGTAATTGCCCATTGTCAATAGCATCTTAATGACAGAGACTACAGTGCTTTAGAATAAATGGATTTCTTTCTTTTATTCTATCCAGTTTACTTGTGCTATTTATCAAATTCCATTTTAAAATTATTTTTCCTATTCCCACAACTAAATTTGGTACTGGGGAGAGGGGAAAGAACTGTGTCTTATTCTTTGTAACTCCTATCAGTGAATTCACATACAGGGGCACATTATGTATCTGCTGAATAACTTGAAAGTAGTTCTGAATGAAATATGCCATGGGTAGTTTACCCCAGGATAAATAACAATTGATTTTAGCTGTTTGCACAAAGCCTAACTGCTATTTTCATCAATATATCTGAGTGTAAATACTGTTTTCTAAAATCATGAAAAATATTTTAAAATACTTTGAAATTGCATTATTACTACCTTGCTGCCTTTACACTAGCATCAAGCTTTTAAAATTCCAAATACAGAAAGTAGAGTCTGACTGAAGAAAAAAGGAGCCACTTTTACCATTCTTAATGCCTTGTTATTGCCAAAAGAAAGGAACTCACAAATTCAGCTTTCTTTTATATTTTTATACTGGCTGCACACTGGGGAGTTCATGATTATCTTCTCTACCATTTCCCTCAACTCCTTAATCTCTAGTTTACTTGGTCTTATCTCTTGCAAGCAAAATGGAATTCAAATGGCCTCCTACGTCCTCTTTGAACGGGTTGGTGCCAAGCCAGCTGGGGCCTATCCTGGCATCCGGACAGGGAAGTAAATTCATAACACATAAGCAATGTCTATTTGGCACAATTTGCATGAAGCAATTTACTGAATCAGTGAATCATTTCTCAAGGTGATACTCCTGGCACCTCTTTCAGCATTCTGCCCAGATCTACTCTTCTGTTACATTCCCATTTTGGTAATTAGTATACTTAACACTCTTCCCATGTACATTGCCCAAGCAACCTTTTTCCCATTTCTGACAGGAAACATGCAGAGTTAAGGGAGAGCATTAAAAGATCCCACACAGTGAATACATGAGTGATACTAGACTAATATAATCCTCCCACATTCCAACACTGCCTGGCTAAGGATTCAGTTTAAACCCTTACAGAACCCTCTTAATTGATCTTATTAATACAGCAATAAACACCCCTGTGATTCGCTGATTAAGGTTTAAAACAGCTTTTTAAGATAATTTTAGCAGGAAATTCCTTAAACTCCTTGTTTCAAGGAATTCTAAGTTGTTCAATGCAAAACTCCAAAGATAAGAGTTATATTCTTCATGATAGTGTGGGTGGAAGGTAAAAAGAGTGACAGCATATTCTGGTCCTTCCACAAAAAAAAAAAAAAAAAAAAGTATTTCTAAACTTTTCCTATCATAAAATTAACAGAATATTAAATAAAATTCAAGTAGCAGGTGTAACAATGCCTTAACATTTTCTTATCCTAGAGATTTAATCCAGTTTCTCCAACTTATAGTGGTAGAACATACCCGTCTCAGGGCATTAAACTGTTTGCGTAAACTTGTCATCCCTTACCTGGTCTATTGCAATAACGTAACTCATCTACTTACTTCCAATCCCTTTCACTCAATTTTCCACGTGATCAACAGAGTTACTTTTCTAAGAAGCAAATGTGATGATGTCATTGCCCTGTTAAATACCTTTCCATGGTCCAAATCATTTCTAGAATAAAGTCCAAATTCCTTAGCATGGCCTTCAAGGCACTTTATTATTCGGCTCTTGCCAGCTATCATTTTTCCTCTTGCAAATTATATTCCAAGAATTCTGAACATTTTGCAGTTTGCCAAAGAGATATAAGATGTTTCTTGACTTTGTATCTTTATATATACGTGGAATATCCTTCCCTTCTTTTCCTCCAAGTGAGCTTCTATTTGTCCCTAAAGACATGGCTTAATCACAAATTTATCTGTAGATACTTTTTTGGCATTCTTTACTTTAAACAATAACCCACCCCAGGCAATATCTTAGTTAATCTTTCCCTTGTGGTAATGTAATAATCTTTTTAAAAAAATTGTATTGAGGTTAAATTCACGTAACATAAAATTAACCACTGTAAAGTGAATACTTCAGTGACATTTAGTACATTCATGATGTTGTGCAACCACCACCTCTGTATCTAGTTCTAAACAGTTTTAACTTTTAATTTACCTCAGTGTGTTCCCAACAAACTGCATCTTTGCAACCACAATACTTTACACATAACGGATGCTCAATAAATAAAGATGGAATTTCATATTCAACAATTGAAAAGCATCTTATGGATTATTTTTCCCCTCTTTTATTATCCAGTCTTAGAAAAAATATGTAATTACACCTCTTGTTGTGGGAAGACTTATCACATAAAAAAGAAAAGATAGAAGGTTCGTCTCCTCTCAAACTTAAATTAAAAAAATGGATATTCAGGAATCAAAGTTTATAATTTGGCTTTTTCAAAATTTATTCAACAAATATTTGTTAGAATTTACTTATGTGTCAGGAACTGTTCTAAGCACTGAGGGATATAGCACTGAAAAAAACAGATAAAATCCTCCCTGCCCTAAAAGCTTATATAAGAGAAAAGAGACAATAAACATAATAAATAAATTATATAGCATTTTAGAAGGTGGTAAATGCTATAGGGGAAAAAAAAATACAGCCAGGTAATTAGATTGGAAGTTCTGAATGGAGATACAGGGAGGGGTTGCAATTTTGAATAAGTTGGTCAGAGTAGGGCTTATTGAGCAGGTGATATGCAACCAAAGAGTTGAAGGAGGTGAGAAAGTGAGTCCTGCAAATATCTGAGGGAAAAGCCAAGGCTAAGGTCTTGAGGCAAGAACATGCCTGATGTGCTTAAAACAGTGACAAAGCCATATCCAAGTAGAGGTGTATAATGGACAGATGGATATATGAGTCTAGAGAAGAGAGATGTGTAGGCTTAAGATAAAAAATTAAGATCATCAGCTTTAGAGGGTATTTGAAGTCATAAGATTGGATGAGATTCCTAAAGAAGTGAGGTCCACGGACTGAACTCTGTAGCACTCCCCTGTTGAGATTTGGAGAGTAGAAGAGAAATCTGCAAAGATGACTCAGAAGGAACTGCCAGAGAGACAGGAAGAAAACTAAGACAGCACAGTGTCATGGACGCCAAGTGAAGAAAGTGGTTCTAGGAGGAGGAATGAGTGATCAACTGCATTAAATTCCACTAACAGATTAAGTAAGACAAGAAGTGAGAACTGACCACTGAATTTAGCAATGTGGAGGTCACCAGTGAGCTTAACAAGAGCAATTTTCACAAGGTGATATAGGTCAGAGTACGAATGAAGTAGGTTTAAGAGAGAATGAGAGGAGAAGAATTAGAGACAGTGAGTTTAGAAGTTTCCAGAATTTTTGCTGGTAAGGGAAGCAAAGAAAGGGGTAGTAACTGGTGGTGGAAGTGAGATTAATGCAGGCTCATTTTTTCTTTTAAGATGGGAGAAATAATAGCATGCTGATGGGAACGATCTAGTAGAGAGCAGAGAGCTGAAGATGTAAAAGAGGTAAGGGAGAACTGCTATTGATACATCCTTGAATAGGCAAGAATGGGCACAAGGGGAGGGGCTGACAGTTGGACTGTAGGCAATCAAACCACAGTGAAAAGAGGGAAATCAGAGTATAAGGAAATAGTTGCTGGTGGATGGGTAGACATGGTAAAAGAGTTCTCTTTTGAGTGGCTGAATTTTCTCAGTGAAATAAGCAGCAAAGTAATCAGCTATAAGTGAGGGTAATAGACAAGGAATTATAATGGAAGAGGAAGCATGAAAAAATCATCTTAGAAATCATCCTGGATTGTGCTACTCCAAGGTCCTGTGCTGTTCTGCAAACTGTTAATGGTCCACAATAAACAATTTAGCAACACAGAAATTGAGAATTGTGCCTGGTGTGATCAGTGGATTCATCTCATTGTACAGCACACTCTCCATGAACATGTACAATTTTTGTAATTCTATTCCTTATTTTCCTATGTATGATTATTATTGAACTGTAATTTCATTTTTGTTCAATCTAATAAAAAATTTGGACTTAGATTTTTGTCTTTTTAAAACTTCATTTTTCTTCACAATTCACATTATTGTATTTTATTGTTCATGATGAGGTAGGGAAAAACTTGGTCCTTTACCACGCATAGACTGAGAAGCACTAGTCCAGTAGAGTTGGAAAGCAACTGGACTAGGAAATGTTTTGTGATTGCCAAGCAGCATTAGAGGCTCACATGAGATTTGTAAACATTAGTTTAAAGACTGTCAGCAGGGTGGAGTGATTTTCTCCAGACACATTATGCTGCATGGAAGCAGGGCAGGATAGATGAGGAGCAGGATTTAACTGACCTATCACATTGCCAAGCGAGTATGATGATGCAAAAAAGGGCAAGGAAATAGTATGCAAAGATGAAAATGACTGACCATGGAATTCAAGCTGGGAGAAGAGGGAAGGGAGGGTATCAGAGGTATGAGGGGCAGAAAAGGTGACAAGATCAATGGCCCATAGGTCCCAAAGGATTGAAAAATTGTTGGAAAAAGGGATGAGCTAGAAAGATATGAGGTCAGACAGTAAGATGCACACAATTGAGAATATTGAGAAGTTGTAGCAATGAGGCAGGGTAGAGGAAGAGATTCTTGGAGGAGAGGAGTTCAAGGAACTTAGAGTCAGTGTGTTGAAAGAATCATCTCTGCAGATATTGGAATCATCACAAGTTAAGGCTGGAGTAGTGCTGGAAATAATGATAATGAGCCAGAAGCTAAAATCAACAAGAAATGACGGGGGCCGGGGGTGGGGCTGGAAGATGACTACAACATGGGACTCAGAGTCTGGGCTTTATAGGGAAAATGAGGGAGAAGAGACAGGAAGCAGCCATGAAAGGAGAAGGATGCCTACTGTAGGCAGCATGGTATGAAGGCTGTGGGAAAAAAACAGCCATCACTTGACAGGACTTCACAGATGACAGTGTCCTCAGGAAAGCTACAGGTTCTCACGAGACCAAGAAGTTAAGGAACTGCTTCAGAAAGGGGTGGAAGAAACAGCTGATTTGGTTGATGATGGACTGTGAGTTGCAGAGGGCAAAGGGTTTCAAAAGGTGGGAAAGGAGAAAAGAGGATATACAGAGCGATATGTAGACGAGAAAATGAGGGGTTCCCCAGGTGTCTAGGGCTAATCTTGATGGCTGGCATAAAAAGCGATAAAGTACATAAGAAATTGTTTTAGAAATCATTCATCATGGACAGTTATTTTATGGGACTAAAGGGAGCCCAAGCCTGGATTACTCAATTGATCAGTATTATTTAATCCATGCATTATATCTTGGTTCTAGATAAGGAATGCTCTTGACCTTATGCTATCTATCTTTAGGCTATTTAATTTCTTACATTACTAATTGAATAAAATGTAGGTAAGGGCAAAAAGATGGCAGATGATATGTTCATATCACTCCTTATTAACAGCTCTGATAAAAGACTGCTGACAGAGTCGATTGGTTTAAATGCACATGTTAAATTATCTGTCTATTCAAATTGGATAATTAGAAATATTCTACACTAATATTCACTCTACCAATTTTTATTATGTATCTACTTAATAGAAACAAAGCAACATGTACTATACTGTTCCAGAAAGGGCTCACCTTTATTGAATTATTTTAATAAAATTAAGTTTAATTATATTACAATACTGGAAAAGGGTCATGGGTAGGGAGATGGTAACAAAAGTAAGGGACATTTTTCAATGGTTGGAGAAAAAGAATAACCAAGTTCATAGAGGGCACATTAGCCAGGTCCTTGCAAGTAAGAATTGCCTATGAAAATAAAAGAAGAAACTGAAATTGCTTTATTGCTATGACCTTGCCTTTACGATGTTAAAGAATGGTAAGTAAGAGAAGAGATGCAAAAGAAAAGGGACAGAGGGGGAGGAGAGAGAGAAGAGAAAAGGGAGGTAGAGATCCACAGACTAGAATTAAGAAATGTGTTTTCTGCGCACTGCTTCCTCTGAACTAACTTTTCCAGAGGGATGGCTTATGAAATTGATATTCTACCTACAGTTTTCTAGTTATTTATATATATTTTTGGCAATTAATCTTTCTCCTTCATTGAATGAGATCTCTTCTTCTCCTTCCCTCCCATTATCCCTCTTCTTGTCAAGATCATACTAATTTTTTTATGTTGTGGAGTAGGATGGTTTTTTGGCCTTACCAAGTCAACTATCCAATACATCACCAATAAGCAAATGAATTATTTGGATGTGGAAGGATTTGTACACTGTAATAGTTTGAGGAGTAAAGTAGTAATAGTATATGATAAGTTCAAGGGTTTTTTCACTTACAGGGACAGAAAGTTTACCTAGAACTAGATGTCTGTAATAATTACATTCTGTCTGCCTCTCCAGATCTACTCTCTGCCCTTCTCTCCCTTGCTGTGCTTCAGGAAACAAATCTCTACAGAACACATCAAAAGCAATCTTTTCCTTTGGCTTCAAGTTAGGTTTGGCCAGTAGGTAACACTGGCAAGAAATCAGAAAGCAGGAAAGAGACCTGGTGTGTCTGTTCTCCCTTGCTTCCTCCCTGCTGGCCATTTTTGTTTTGGTAGAGGCTGTGTTCTTTTGTGTATAGCCATAGCAACTGTTATGCAGTCCTTTCATGCAACTACAGTTCTCTGGGTTCCAGAAACATTGCTCCCTTCCCTTGCCCTGAAGGTCTAGGGTGACAACTGCTTTCTGCTGTTGCCAGTTCATGTGTACTTTATCCCCCTCTGATGGGTCCCCTATGCTGCCCATGACTCTGTATAGTCCCTTCATTAAACCGCTTTCAATTAATCTGCTGACTATGCTATTTGTTACTTGCGAGGAGCTGGACTGATACAATTTCCAATAGCCTCTCTGGACCACTTTCAGGGCCAGGTCTACACAATCCAACCCATTCTCATTCCAAATTACTCAACTCAATATCTCTTTCACTATTCCTTAGTGAAAATCCAGCCCTGTTTTGTTGACGTCACGCCTTTGCGGCAATAACGTATCATCATGATGACATCAGCAGTCCCTTAGACCCACTTAGAGTTTGTCCTTCATAAAGTCTCCATTTTCATAAATGCAACTCATCAAGATGCAAATAAAAACTAGATTATTTCAGGAATTTGGTCAGAAAAGGGAAGTAGCTTTCCTCGTAATATCCACCTCACCTCCTTTTCCTTGTTGAGCAACACCAGCTGGCTGTCTGTAAGGATGCAGTACTTCCGCTCCCATGTTGTTGTGTCGGTGTAGGGTGACTGGCCACAAGACAGACGATGGGTAGGTGGCCCTTTCACATCTGTGTGACAAACACAAAAAACAAAAGTGACAAATCATTGCCATGTTTGGTAAACTTGTAGTTCAAATGTAAGATTCTTCAAAATCAAAGTAAGGAGGTCTAAACATAAATCTAAATGGTAAACTGAAAACTTAAATTCCTCTGACGAAAATAAAAAGTTATATACAGAGGGAAAATTTTGCCCCATAGTCCGCAGAAAAGAGGGCTGAGACACTAGGAAGAATTGTTAGTACAAACTTGACATAGTAATCACCACTGTGCATGCACTAAAATAATGAGAGGTCACTTCAGAGCAAAACTACTATCATTCAAAAGAAAGAGGTGGGCATGACTCAGAGACAAGAACAAAAGATAGACTATCTTTAGGAAGAAGATGATATTGCATGTACACTCAAGAGTGCTGCTGATCCAGTACTGAAGGAGTGAGTTATTGGCAGCCTATGTCTTCAAAATAACTTTATTTCTAGTCAGTTGTAAGATTTAGAAATGGTTAAACTACAGCATCATATTACCACTAGAGGCCAGTAAGATCTTAAAAACATAGAAGGCAATTTCCTCAAGGAAAGATCTAAACATATTACCATCATGTCTCTTAAAGGTGGAGGCACACAATATCAAAGTTAAATGTTTCAACTCTTGTAAACGTCTCATTTCCTGTTACTTTAGTTTTTTTTCTTTTATTAAGGTATAATTGATGTGTAACATTATACTAGTTTCAAGTGTACAATGTAATGATTCAATATTTGTATACACTGCAAAATAATGACCCCAATAAGTCTAATTACCATCTGTCACCATAAAAAGTTACAAAAAAATTTTTTTTCTTCTGATGAGAACTTTCTAAGATTTATTCTCTTGGTAACTTTCAAATATACACCACAATATTATAATCACCATGCTACAGTTGACATCCCCATGACTTGTAAGTGGAAATTTGTACCTCTTAAAACCTTTCACCCCCTCACCCACCACCCCTTCCTCTTGGAAATCACCATTCTGTTCTCTGAATCTCTGAGTTTTGTTTTGTTTGTTTGTTTTGGTTTTTAGATTCCACATATAAGTGAGGTCATACAGTATTAGTTTTCCTCTGTCTGACTTATTTCATTTAGCATAATACCCTCAAGGTCCATCCATGTTGTCGTAAATGACAAGATTTCATTTCTTTCAATGGCTTAGTATTCTATTTATCCACCAATGGACACTTAGGTTGTTTCCATATCTTGGCTACTGTATGTATCTTTTCCAATTAGTGTTTTCATGTTCTTTGGATAACACCCAGAAATGAAATTGTTGGATTGAATGGTAGTTCCATTTTAATTTTTTGAGGAACCTCTATACTGTTTTCCATAGTGGCTGCACCAATTTACATTCCCACCAGCAGTGCACGAGGCTTCCCTTTTCTCTACATCCTTGCCAACACTTGCTATTTCTTGTCTTTTTGATAATAGCCATTCTAACAGGTGTGAGTGATATCTCATTGTGGTTTTGATTTGCATTTCCCTGATGATTAGGGAAGTTCAACACCTTATATACTTGTTGTCCATCTATATGTTTTCTTTGGAAAAATGTCTATTCAGATCCTCTGCCCATTTTTTAATCAGACTGTTTTGGGTGTTTGTTTGTTTTGCTGAGTTGTATGAGTTCTTCATATATTTTGGATATTAACTCCTTATCAGATATATGATTTGCAAATATTTTCTCCAGTTCAGAAGGCTGCCATTTCATTGATGGTTTCCTTTGCTGTACAGAAGCTTTTTAGTTTGATATAGTCCTACTTGTTTATTTTTGCTTTTTTTACCTTTGCTTTAGGGGTCAGATCCAAAAAGATCAATTAAAAACTCTTTAATATGATCTGTTTGTTCATTTGGCCTGTTGAAAAACTTGGAACATAATTTAACCATAAGTACACATTAGATCCATTGAGTAAGGCTTTTATGACAGTTCAGTATATATTAAAAGTTCTTTAAGGGGCTTCCCTGGTGGTGCAGTGGTTGAGAGTCCGCCTGCCGATGCAGGGGACACGGGTTCGTGCCCCAGTCCGGGAGGATCCCACATGCTGTGGAGCAACTGGGCCCGTGAGCCATGGCCGCTGGGCCTGCGCGTCCGGAGCCTGTGCTCCGCAACGGGAGAGGCCACAACAGTGATAGGCCCGCGTACCGCCAAAAAAAAAAGTTCTTTAGCCATGAAGGACTAATTCCTCTCAGGAATATACTGCAGGAAACAGTAAAATACATTACTTATTACTATTAATTATTACACTAGAGGAGCACCTCAAACTGAAGAAATTAGAAAACAAACACCCATGAGTGCAGGAGAGTTGTAATAATAAATAAGCACATTTTACCTATTAGGTGAGAATCTTCATTACTATTACTTTCTAAGGACTTTTAGTCTTTTTATCACAGGATGATAGGTATTCCTGGTATTGACTGACTTCAAGGAAATTCAAATGATTTCCTAGATGTTTTTATGCTATAATTATTCAAATACGCATACCTATAGCTGGAGATCTGTAGAAAGTAAAGAAGTTAGTACTTAGGGCATTAGGTATATGTCTCTTTTCTTGCATCCCCTTATGTGCCCAAGATTATCTTCAGTGCTCCTTCTGGCTTAACTTCTTTGCTCTCTAAAAGTGTATCTAAACTTGTTGCTCTGCACGCTTGGGGAACTTATCAACTACCCTCCAAAATAACTCAAAATTCAAGAACTAATAACATTACCAGGGCTTGGCTTGACATGTTACTAATTCTTAGAAGTTCACTGTTTTTCCTTTTTCCCCTTGTTTTTCCACTTCTATCTCCTCTGAACCTCGCACAACCAGTACATGCTGCATCGATAGCTTTTCCATTCTACGCCAACTCTCTCATCACGCGGGCCTCTCACTGTTGCGGCCTCTCCCGTTGCGGAGCACAGGCTCCGGACGCACAGGCTCAGCGGCCATGGCTCACGGGCCCAGCCGCTCCGCGGCATGTGGGATCTTTCCAGACCAGGTCATGAACCCGTGTCCCCTGCATCGGCAGGCGGACTCCCAACCACTGTGCCACCAGGGAAGCCCCCTTAACTCTTTTATTTCAAGCATTTAAATTAATTTAAAGTTTTCTTTATATGTCAAATTTTCCTAAAATTATCACAAAAAGCTTTAAAGGAACTGACTCAATCATTTTTGACACAGATAAAAGATTCTTGCCTGAACTTAAAAGCCATGTCAAAGCTGATTTTCTTCACATGATTTGGATAAACAAATGGGTTAGATTTTTACCACAGTGTAGGCCTATTTTTAGAGTCGAATACCAAGACCACTTCAACAGAGAGGGATGCACCTACTTTATGTAGAAATGTGGTGGTTTTGTGGCCTAGACAAGTTTTCATTCAAATGACTAACCTTCTTATGTAAGTTGGCCGTGGGTGACCTAAACTGCCCCCTGCAATTTAATCTGAATAGTAATCTTATGATCCACACTGAGCAAGAAGACATTGACAGACTCTGTCCATAAAATTAGAATATAGGAAACTGTATTACAGCAGGAAACCCAGTTTTCCTGACAAAATATAAATCTGCATCAGCACTGAATTTAAGAAAACCTAAATTATCTTCCCTGTGTCATCCTGAGTTAATTCTCTTACAGTCTCCCTTAATGCTCTCCCCTTCTCCAACTGCAGCTTTGTTCCTAGTTTCTTCATGGTATTGTGAAATGAGACAATGTCTCATAAAGCATATTGGGGACCCCAAATTACTCCTCTCCAAGGCTAAAGGTAGAATGAAATAGGGAGCAATACTTCTATATTTTACATTTTTCTGTCAGTCTAAATTATGAGGTTGATTAGCCACATTATAAATTTTATAGTTTCACATTTTTTTCTACTCTCTATTATCCATATTTTGATCATTTTATAAGAGTGCATAAAAGGAAGAAAACAAGAAAGAAGTTAGAATAAGTAGGATTTTTTTGGTTCTTTTTAGCATTTCTGGATTAAGGTTTGAAGGGCACTTTAAGTAACAATTTAAATAATTTTTTTTAAACCTATAAATTTAATTTATTCATTCTATCTTGTCCTCATTTCCATGGCTAAATGAAGGTTTAATAGTACACTTGTAAAGCCTGTTTACTGAGACTATATTAACAGGACAAACTCAGATTATTGCCGTATTTCACTTTACCAATTCTACCAGTCCTCCCCTCCCTCCCTCCTTTCCTCCCTCCCACCCTCTTTCTCTCCTACTCTGGTGACACACTTCTAATTTCTGACTTGCAATTACATTTAGTATCTAAAATTCACTACAGAATATGATAACTACCTTAGAATTACAAATAAGAATCTTAATAGCAAAACTGGAAAAAAATTTTATATTTGCGCTGTCCCATTCCTATAAGGATACTAAGGATATTGGATGCTGGCCTTATTACAAAAATTGAATAATTTTAGAAACATTAAAAAGAATCAGCGGTTACTCAATGAATCCCATTGGAGAGTGCTTCTTTGAGACTGGATATTACCATGTAGACTAGTAATTATCAAAATTTTTTGATCTCATGATCCCTTTAGACTTTTAAAATTGAGATTTTGTTTCTCTTTGTTTTCAAAGAGATTTTGTTTATGTGGGTTATATTTATCAATATTTACCATATTAGAAATTAAAACTGAGAAATTTTTAAAATATTTACTCATTTAACAACAATAACAAACCTACTGCATGTTAACATAAATAACACATTTTTGATGAAATGCAACTATTTTCCAAACAAAACAAAATAATTAGTGAGAGGAGTGACACTGAAGTTTTGCAAATCTCTTTAAAATCTGGCTGAATAGAAGACAGCTGGGTTCTTGTATCTGTTTCAACTTTTAATCTCTTGCTTTATGTTGTTTTGGTTGAAGTATAAGTAGAAAATCTAGACTCACACAGATATATAGTTGGAAAAGGGAAGAGTATTGTTTTTTTAAATTTATTTAGTTTTGGCTGTGTTGGGTCTTCGTTTCTGTGCATGGGCTTTCTCTAGTTGCGGTGAGCAGGGGCCACTCTTCATCGCGGTACGCGGGCCTCCCACTGTCGCGGCCTCTCTTGTTGTGGAGCAGAAGCTCCAGACGTGCAGGCTCAGTAGTTGTGGCTCACGGGTCTAGTTGCTCCGCGGCATGTGGGATCTTCCCAGACCAGGGCTCGAACCCGTGTCTCCTGCATTGGCAGGCAGATCCTCAACCACTGCGCCACCAGGGAAGCCCAGGAAAGAGTATTTTAATAGCATTTTCAGGTAACTGTGCCTCACCTTTTCTAATACTATAACAAAAACTGGCAAGCAGTTGCTCCTTAAAAGTAAGTAAATTGTGGAATTTGACACCACTTCAATAAACTTTTCATACTCTGTTAAGTTAAAAATCATTGGTCTACCTTGCCCTTTGAATGGATCTTTTTACCCATATGCATGACTTTGGGGCACTCTGCACTGATCATATAGGAAAAAACGGTTCACTTAGTTTTGCAGATCTTCCAAACATTGACACTTTTCATTACATAATATCAAAAAATCACACTCATTAATCTTCAGAAAGTCTTGGTCATCAGAAAAGTCTATAAGTACTGGGAAGCTGTCAAGCTCCATGTGGCAGATTCAAGTTTTCCAAAATACTGATCTTTGTTTTGGATCTTAAATTTTATCATCGTCAATAAATACTGTTGTTTTTTTCCCCTTAAGAGACAGGTTTGTGTCTTTTTTTTCCAGAAAATGGATCACTTGTGGCTAGTCAGGAAATCCCCTATGCTCACCATCACCCTTTTTAAGAGAATAGAAGACAAGCAGGAGATAACATATGACTCTTCTTTCTGGTGAATTATTTCCTTTAGCCTAAGGTTTGCAAACAGCTCTTTTGCTGCCTTACTCTCAGTCTCAGCAGCACCAGGGGCTAAGCACAGGGGTTATTCTAACTCTGCTCCATCACACTTAACTGAAAACAACGTAATAAGTTCCTTAAAGGCATGACTGACTTAATATTCTTTATCAACTATTCCTTGATAAAGGTAACACTTTTCTTTGCAGAAGAACTAATTTTAGTTTGGGAAGCCATTCCTATGATGGTTCCACCTTGCTTCTCCCTTCCACATCACTAGTACACAGTTTGCATTGCACCTTATCACTTGTGCCATGCAACAGCAGGCAGAGCAGATCATTTCGTTTTCCTTCACTTTTTAGATACGCATTAGAAGAAATAAGTCCCATAATTGCCACATTGGGCCAAGCACAGCTAAAGCAACTATATGGCTTGGGTAACTGAATGGAATGTTATGAATGATGCCATGTTAAGATGACAAATGGCAGTCAATCACAGCTTGCTCTTCAATCCTAATAGACAACTCACATCTACAGTTCATACTCTTATCTAAACAGAAAATACTCAAAATAAAATAATTCATTTATATACTCATCCTTAGAAGGAAAAAAAGGGGGTCTATTGCAAGTTTTCTTAAACAGTCAAGCACTGTGCAAATATAAGAAAAGTGTAAGAAAATATAAGTCTGCCACTTAAAACATAACCATGGTGTTGTATAAATGATCAAAACTCAAGATCCTTTTTGTAGCTCATGTTCCTGTTACTGGTAGAAAAACAAACTATACTAAGAATTAATCTCAAACACTATGTAATACTCAATCTTCTTGTTATATTTAGTACCTCTTCCTATATTAATATATCCCCCATGCCTGTCTCTTTTTGAATTGAATCTCATCACTTTCCTTTAGGGGCAGCTGCTGTGGGGAAAGAAGTAGAGCTTTTAAAAGAATGTGATTCTTAGAGGAGAAAGGGAAAAAAAAGTAAATAGCTTACCACTATTGAGAGATCAGTTTCTAGGGTTTTCACAATTGGTTATACTGCCAATACTGTGTCATTATCTCACTATAGCGGAGTAGAAGAAGGCAGACTGCATTAAAAAATAAAACTTATCAAGAGTTTGGCAGCATTAAAAAATTTTTTAATAGCTCTACCTCTCTCTACAGTATCAAATGGAATAGAACACAGACCTAAATTTGCATCTTTTCTGAATTGTGACCTGTTTGAACCACAAATCACTGAGCTTACAGTGAAAATTATCAAGGAGATAATATGTGCAGGCTTCTCTAAAGAATCCTATCAGTCACTCACTGCTAAGTCACCAAGCCAATTCAGTCAGCTAGGTCCTGACACAACTCAGCTGACTTACATGAGAGGTGAAAAACCTTTCCTGTTATCAAAAAACCAATGACCTCAAATGAGTAAGGGGAAACAAACAACTAAAATATGAGACTATAAAGCAGTAAAAGGAAGCATTTCACATTTTCTCTTCAATACAATCAACACAAATAGAACGTACATCCCTCCTATCTAAATCTAGTCCATTTCTGAAAATGTGCTGGATGGCAAATTTTCACATAACGGAGACTATATTCTGATTTTAAGTGGAAAAAGAATAATTCAGTTCAAGCCCATCTAAAACTCCCAATTAATTTCCCCCAATATTAAGTATTCTTAAGCCCCCCTATACAATCCACCAAAAATTTCTAAATTAAAACTAAACTTATAAAATCATTTAATATTTAATAAACTTGTTAGTGAATACATTTGCACATATATACGGTATTGGATACAAGTTACATCTTCCTTTTTTACTGCAAACGTGTTCTATAATGTAAAGAAACAATTATCTGTTAAAGATGCATAATGAATGCAAATAGCACAACAAAATTAAATTAACTATGAGTTTTCAAAAACTAACATCACTTTCATAATTTTATTTTTTCTCACAAATAGGTAAAAATCATATGTATAATACATCGGAACATGTGCACAGCCAAGTTTATATCTTTTAACTTTTTGTCTTTTGTCTCTCAGCCTTTATCATTTCCTAACATAAGAGCTTTTCTAATCCTCCTAGGCTCACCTACTTTTCACAGGCTTTTCCATTATCTTAAAAGATAATTGGAGCTTCCCTGGTGGCACAGTGATTAAGAATCCGCCTGACAATACAGGGGACACGGGTTCGGGCCCTGGTCCAGGAAGATCCCACATGCCACAGAGCAACTAAACCCATGCGCCACAACTACTGAGCCTGCGCTCTAGAGCCCGCAAGCCACAACTACTGAAGACCGTATGCCACGACTACTGAAGCCTGCGTGCCTAGAGCCCGTGCTCCGCAACAAGAGAAGCCACCACAATGAGAAGCATGCACTTCGCAACGAAGAGTAGCCCCCGCTCACCGCACCTAGAGAAAGCCTGTGCGCAGCAACAAAGACCCAACGCAGCCAAAAATAAATAAATTTTTTTTATTTAAATAAATAAATAAATAAAGATATTTTTAAAAAAAGATAATTTAGATTGCATGAAACCTTTAAACAACATTATAACGAAACACAATCCTGTTGTGAAAACAACGGATTCACGGACAATAGTCTACTCCATATTCTCTCACTCAGATTAATGTGCAACTTAATGTTTTTGGCCGGAACATACATGCAAGTTTCTTTCAATGATATTTCAATGTGAATAGTCAATTTTAAGTTAAAAATTTCCAAGAGATCGTAGCAAATATTTAAATGGTGAGAGTTCAGATATCGAGGGATACATTTCACATTATAGACAGTAAAGAGAAAAAAAAGAATATAGGGAAGCAAATAATGATGAGAATCAAGTGGGAGAAGAAATTTAAAAAATAAAGGTCAACAGGATAAGAAATGCATAGAAGAGGAAGAAGGAGACCCTTTGGGAAACAAATCAGAGTTGAAAGATCTTGAAGGTCAGTAAATCACACTTCCTCAATTCATAGATTAATAAAATGAGGCTCAGAGATATAAAATTACTTGTTCAAAGTGACACATCTAGCACAGTTATCTTAGAATTTAGTCTGATATATAAACTAGGATTTTTTCTAGCATATCATAAAGCTTCTCCTTGTTTTTTTGTTTCATTTGGTTTTGGTTGTAATTCAGTAAGTATTTATGCACTGTGTGTAAAGCACTGTACTCAATGCTGGGGATCTAACAGTGAACAAGACAGACCAAGCCACTGAACTCATGGAATTTAAATTTAGTTGAGGGGTCAAATACTGTACAATTAGCATACGATTAAATAATTATGATACACACTATAAAGAAGCAGTATAGGGTGCTGTGGGAGCACAGAATGAGAGCTATGGAATTAGTCTGGGGTATTATTGCAGCTGGGAGCATGGTTACTGGTGTGTCAGTATAGAAAGGACTATAAGTATTAGCATTTCAGACAAATGAAATCACAGGCCCAAAAGCTCTTGAAGAATAAAGTGGTTCTGCTCCTCTAACAATCTGAAAAGGAGGCCCCTATGACTGATGCATGGAGAACAAGAAGGTAAGCGCAGAGTTAGGGGGCTGGTGAAATAGTCCAGGCCAAGAACACCCAGAGACCTATAAACCAAGTTAAGGATGTTGATCTTGATCCTAGGAAGAAAAGGAAGCCCCCAAAATGTTTTAACAGGAGAGTGACACCGCTGATTTGCATTTGTGTGAAGAGGTGAATGGGGGTTTCATTTACTGAGACTTGAGGATATTGGGGGGGGAAGGGTAAGCTGTGACAAAGTGAGAGAGTGGCATGGACATATATACACTACCAAACGTAAAATAGATAGCTAGTGGGAAGCAGCCACATAGCACAGGGAGATCAGCTCGGTGCTTTGTGACCACCTAGAGGGGTGGGATAGGGAGGGTGGGAGGGAGGGAGACTCGAGAGGGAAGAGATATGGGAACATATATATATGTATAACTGATTCACTTTGTTATAAAGCAGAAACTAACACACAATTGTAAAGCAATTATACTCCAATAAAGATGTTAAAAAAAAAAGAATTCTGGAAGAAGATTAGGTTTGAGGGAGCAGCTGATGAATTTAGTTTGGTTCACATCAGGAAAAAAAAAAAAATCAGTCAAAAGCTAGGATCTGTCTATCTAGGTCTAAGACTTCTAACCTTGGCCTACAAAAGAACCCGGAATTACTTCAAGAGGTCCACAAATGCCTTATTCAAATTTCATTTCAAGAAATACATGGCAGCTACTAGGATAAAATGGCAGACTGAACATATAATTTCAGTCCTTCTCAAAACCCCACTGAAACTACAGTAAAGATAAATTTATATTTATATGTAGAGACAGTGACGATAACCCACAACGACAGAGAAAACGGAGAGAGGAAATAAGTAAAAATTTTAGAAGCTATAAAGAATACATTCAAGTGTTAACTGACTTAACCAGACCTGAGAAAATTGAATCCTGAGATAAGAGTGAGAAAATGTAAGAACCAACCCAATTTATACTAGAGAATCCTCAAAAAGTTCAGGGATAGGCCAGCACTCGGTACCTCTCAATGGGGAGAAGGGGTGGTCTAAAACAAGAACTGGGTAAAACTGATTTAAGAATGAGAGTCCCCACAAACATAGAAAATAAACTTATGGTTACCAAAGGGGAAAGGGGGGGGCGGTGAGCAGGGGTAGAAATTAGGAATTTGGGAGTAACATATACACATGACTGTATATAAAACAGATAAACAACAAGGACCTACTGTTTAGCACAGGGAACTATATCAATATTTTGTAATAACCTATATGGGAAAAGAATCTGAAAAAGAATATATATATAATATGTAAATATATGTATAATCACTTTGCTGTATACCTGAAACTAACACATTATAAATCAACTATACTTCAATTAAAAAAAAAGATGAATCAGAGTCCCAAGATTCTCTCTCTGACTATTTAATGGGTAACTATCTCCCCAACCCAGGTAAAAGAACAGAGGTTTGCTTGCTTGGAAGGGTAAAATAAGGGGTGGACTAAAGGATGACTGTCACAGTTGAGAAGAGCATCCTGGAAATGTTCAAGGAATGCTTAGAAGTGCTTCCTCCAAAGTTCTCTTCACCCCCCATTTGACTCTCATAACAGGCAGATAGACTTGTACTCACCAGGCAGGCAATTAGAAGAGCACTCTTTGGGAATCCGATCAGCTCAAGAGGAAAGAACCAAAGATACTAACCAAAGGGGCTCTCCCAAAAAACAGCCACCCAGATCACCTTACGATAAAGCCCTCAGTGGACAAGGCCCAACCTCATACTCAGATCTTCCAGGCAATTTTCTTATAATCCATTCTTAATCTGAATCAGACAAACAAGGATTACCAGAGATCAGAGGAAAGCCTCTAGCATGAGAAAACAGAGATCAAAACAAACAGAAAAAGGCAACTTGAAGGAGATACAAGTGATATAGGAGGAAAAAACCAAACAGCCACCATTATCCTCAAAGAGACATGAGAAGTAATGGCATCCATGAAACAAAAACAGGATACCTTTCATAAAAAACAACATTCATAGAACTAAAAAGAGCTCCTGATATTAAAAACATGATAGAAAAAAATATAAAACAAAATTCAACAGTACAAGTGGAAGATAAGGTTCAGAAAATAATCCCAGAAAGCAGAACAAAAAGACAAAGAGATGGAAAAGAAAAAAGGAATATTGAATAATGATTTTTAAATATATAGATAGATAGATAGATAACTATGATAAGGAAGTTGGGATGACTGTATATGACAGCTTAATCCTCACCTATCATAATAGAAAATCAACAAAAAGCTCTAAAATTGACGAATAAAAATGCAGTAGTATATGCATATTGTTCAGAATAAAGAGATGTATAAATGCCAGAATAAAAACTAGAAGAGTCAGAAGTTCATGACTCAGAAAAAGGGGACAGAGGTAAGGAAAACCAATATATTCTGTTAAGAAAGGGGCAGACATCCAAATGAAAAATGGGCAAAAGACATGACTACCACTTCATAAAAAAGAGTATCAAAATGTCCACTTAACATGTAAAAAGTTGCCCAGCTTTATTAATCATCAGGGAAATGCAAATTAAAACCACAGTGAGATATTACTACACACCCACCAGAATAGCTATAATGAAAAAGATACAATGTTGGTGAGGATGCAAAGTAACTGCAGGTGTGAGTGTGAATTGGTAAAATCACTCTGGAAAACTGCCAATATTTACTAAAACAGAACATATACATATCTAGCAATTCTACTCCTAGATATATACCCAAGAGAAATGTGGACACTTATTCAGCAAAAGACGTGTCAGAATGCACACGGCAGCACTATTCTTAATAGTAAAAACTAGGAACAATCCAAAATGACCACAAACAGAATGGTTAAATTGTGAAAATTTAGAAAATGGAATATTATATACCAATGAGAGTGAAAAAACAACTACATGTAACACCATATATAAAGCTCACAAATATTGAGCAAGAGAATTCAGACATAAAAGCCGTATAATGGCTTATGGAAAGTTCAAAAATGTAAAATTCACCTACAATATTAAACTCAGCATCATAGTTAGTTTTTGGACGTACAGTGACTGAGAAAGGACATAAGTGAGTTCCTGGGACGCTAGTAATGTTCTGTTTCTTCAGCAGGGTCCAAGTTACTCAGGTATGTTGTCTTTATGCAAATTCATCAAGCTATACACCAAGCTATAGGATTTGTGCACTTTTCTCTGTGTACATTATATTTCAATAAAAATTATCTTTAAAAAGATTCTAGATCTTCTGTTTATAAGTTGTGTGACTGGTCAAACTACTCAACCTAAGTAAACCTCAATTTCTTCATTTTTAAAATAAGGAAGACAAAACAACTATTCTCTTAGGGATTTCTGTGAGGTTCAAATGAGATAATACATATCAAGTGCTTCATAAATGCCTCACACATACTAAGCACAAAATAAAAGTTTATTTGTTAGCATTATTATTAACCACCTGGGCATTAAAAAGGTAGGGGAAATCACTATATGGTCCCATTTTGAACAAATCTAACTCATATGAAACATGAATTTAGCTGTGTAGTCAGATGATTATATTCAAATCTGCTATTTACTACTTCTATGATTTGGGGCAAATGATTTAACCTCTCTGATCCTCCTTTCTCAATTATAAAAGAGAATAAGATCATGGTATTGTGTGTGTGTCGTGTGTGTGTGTGTGTGTGTGTGTAGAGATAATTTTTAAAATAGATTAAAAGTGGAAGATAGTTCCAAACAAAGAGTGTTTGAAACTATGTAAGTCTATCTATATTTTCATATGAGTATGTGTGAATCATGAATTATTTTAAAATATGAAGGTAAGTAGTAGAAAAAGCCTCTAAAGGAGCTGAAAGTGGATGCCTGCATGGAACAGAAACTAGCTGCAGCAATGGGTAAGGAAGCTAGCCACTCTTTTGCATTTCAGTCCTTGTAGTACCCACTTGTAACTATATACATCTACTACATTAAGATTAAATTTTAACTCCAATAAAAATTAATTTTAAAAAGATTAAATTTTAAAATAACTTTATTCAATAAAAAATATATAGTTAGATACTACCAAATTAGAAAATGATTAAAGGCAAGCTCCAAACTTAAGCTGATCAATTATCAAGCTGATGGACAAGAAACAAGACAAAGTTTAAAGCACTTCAATACATCCATAATTCAACTTCTCTATCGTGGTACAGAGTGTGGGTGGCATAGAAATGCTAACTTTGAGTCCACAGATTCTTAACTTCCTCTATTAATAGTCAGAGAACCAAAAAAAAAAAAAAGCCATTACAGAACCACCTGTTACTAGGGAACCACCTATTTTTAACTAGTTCAACTCTACTTAAAGAACCTAGGAATCAAAAAGGAAATGCCGGCTATAAGGCTTTAATATATATATAGCATTTGGAACATGGAGTTGAAACTTATACTCTTCATATGACTCTCTAAGGTTTTAATTTCCCCTGGAAGATAAGTAATAAAGTACTTCAATATACAGGAAGGTGATACTAACTCACAGTGCCCTGGCACATACTGACCTCGGCTAGGATTCTTATATAGAGCTGCTTAGCATAACTCAACCCTGATTTTCAGCAGCTTTGAATTGTTTACAAAGATCTTTGAGAAGAGACTACTAAAACCAGAAATTTGGCAGTGAGGCTCAGAGTCATGGCAGGACCCATGTCCCCAGCGTAGGTTATTTGATTAAGTTAACACACTAGAAAAAGCTGAGAACAATTTCTCAATTTCTGGCACAGGGAAGAAATTCTGGCTCAATAAATATTAGTTCTCATTATTGTCACTGTTATTGAGAGACATATTTTCGAGGGGTTAAGAGCACAGACTCTAAGACTGCTTGATAAGGAATCCCATGGTTTACCAGCTGTGAGACTCTAGTCAAGATACTTAACCTCTCAGGCCCTCAGTTTTCTTACTTTTAAAATGGGAACAATATGGTTTCTCTTCACAGGGAAGTGGTGAGGATTAAATAAGAAATGTCAAGCATTTAGACAGTGTCTGGCATATTGTAAGACGTCAGTAAATGTAAGCTCTTATAATTCTTTTTACATCATGTATCTGAAATAATGGAGTCATTTCTTAATCCAATTCAAAACTACTGATGCTAAAAATATTGGAAAAAAATGAGGGGAAAAAACAATTTAAACTATGAATGATCATCAGGATTATATGATATATATAAATAAATTTTTCCATGGAAATATTCTGGGGAAACAAACAAACTACACAGGTTTGCATCTGTTATCATTGGACAGGTTCTGGTAGATCACTGCAACATGAATATACACAACATTCCTGATGCAAACTTTACAAAGGAAGAGCCAATAAACCTATAGCCACTTGGCCATAGAAACAATTATAAGCAGAAGTGAATGTAAGAGAAGAAACACATTCTTGTTTTTGGACTGGTTTGGTCAAATTAATGTACATCATTTAAGTCAGCCTACCAATTACATCTGAGGTGGGGGGAGTGGGGGGAGGGGAGGGAAGGGAGGAGGGGAAGGGAAGGGGGAGGAGAGGGGAAGGGGGAAGGAGAAAGAGAGGGAGGAGAAAAAAGAAAATAATCTTTTCAATGGCACTGTTTTATTCTAACCAATTAGTTCAAATACTCTCAGTTCTATAAGCCTCTTACCACTGCACAGCTGATGGCTAAACTTGAGAGTAGCAATTAATTCTCATCTGTCTCTCTACAGGTTTCAATTAGCACAAAAACATGTATATACTCCTCAAAAGCAATCACAAGAATGTGAAACAAAAAGAAATTTAGGGCTTCCCTGGTGGCGCAGTGGTTAAGAATCCACCTGCCAGTGGAGGGGACACGGGTTTGAGCCCTGGTCCGGGAAGATCCCACATGCCACGGAGCAACTAAGGCCATGCGCCACAACTACTGAGCCCACATGCCACAACTACTGAAGCCTGCATCCCTAGAGCCCGTGCTCCACAACAAAGAGAGTAGCCCCAGCTCGCCACAACTAGAGAAAGCCTGAGCACAGCAAAGAAGACCCAATGTAGCCAAAATATATATAGATAGATAGATGTAGACATATATATCTATATATACATATACATACACACATATAAAAAGAAATTTAGCAGGTGATATTTTTTTCTTTTTTAAAAAAGTTGAATCCAAACTCAAAAGATTAAGGAATGGATAGTAAGATTGTCACTGGTTCTTAAAATTAAAGCCTCAGAGAAAACTCTCTCTCTCTTCAGGTGCTTTTCCAAAACTATCTGAACTCCTCTGCAGGTCCACAAACAAGAGATCCATTGTGTGGATCTGTAAATTGTGTGACATCATTGAAACACAAGCACCAATTGGTATCACAAACAGTTTGTGTTTCCAAGGATACCAGGAACTTTAAATACCCTGCAGTTATACAAAGCCCAGGAGCACGACCTTCATAACAATACCAGGAGCCTGCACACTTTCTTTTTAGTCACTGTTTCCAGCAGAGAAAAGGCACTGATTCTGCCCCAATAATTCTTCCAAATAATAGTCTCAAGAACGTTCCTCAATCATTCAATTATTCATTTTTATATTCTCAATATAATGACAGCAAAAAAGAGGATTAAGAATTTACATAGCCCTATTAATAGAGAGATTCTCAAAAGGCCAGCCTAGGGTATCTTTAATGAAATCACACTACTGATTTTTAAAATGGAATGCACATGAACACTTCTGATTACTCTCTACAGTAATGTTCCTCTGTGTTACAGAGTACTCTTTTAGTAAAAGTAAAATAACTTCTTCCTTGTGTGCCTTTCCTGGAAAAGTTATTTTTCCTTAATATTAGCCTTTAGCTCACACATATGACTTTAGAATGTAAACTTGTTTATTCTAGCTAGAATAACTACTGCAACATAGAAACACAGGCTAAGTGTGAGGTGATTATGATTAACTATATTATTGTTAAAAGTCAAACAAGTTTATAATCTTTTATAAAGGACTCTTTAGAAAGGCGGTAGTTTAGGGCTAAATTGTTATAAATGGTCTATAGTAAGCTCGTCTCTAATATCTGTCTATCCAGAGTTAAACCTAAGTACTTATATTATCTTTACATCAACTTTATTTGTGAAATGTTTTCCATTAATTACGTGTACCATTGAGATTTTGAACAGTTCCAGAGTTATTTTTCTATTTAGGAGATAAATATTTTAAGCAAGTATTTCTCCAAATGCTGGCTGCAAATGTACAAGGAAAATTGGGAGAACTCACGGAGACTGCAGCTAGAGAGTTCCCAAGAGCTGTTTACGGAGGATGGAAGCAAGTAGGGAGTTTGAAGCTGTAAGAATGAAAAGCCACACCTTGTGGTTTTTCTCCATTATACTACCTCACATTTGGACTGTTACAATGCCAAGATTACAGGGCAAAGAAAGAGACTCTCTCTCTATTTAGTCATTTTTGTACTTTTTAAAAAATAACATTGTTGATTTTTTAAAAAAATAACATCGTTATTTTTTTAAAAAATAACTCCTCTGGGGGAAGGTTGTATTGGGTTTGCCAAAAAGTTTGTTTGAGTTTTTCTGTTAGATGTTATGGAAAAACCAGAATGAACTTCTTGGCCAACCCAATATTAGATGTCTGTTTATCTTAATTCAAGTTATTAGATGTCTATTTATCTTAATTCAAGTAATTAAGTACTGAGCTTATTTTAGGGAGCTTATACATTGCTTGGTACTTTTGAAGATATATATTACATTGTTTTAATCCTTAGAAAAGTCAGAATCTTAGTGAAAAAAATTTATGCCAGTGACTTATTTAACCATTCATAAAATCCTTTTCAATAAAAGTAATGTAAAGAATGATGTATATAAAGGCTCAACTACATGATGCTCAAACTACAGGAGAGAGATATAAAATCTAAAGTTTTTTTAACTTTAGAAAGCCACTTGAGCTTTATATAAGTCCCTTAGAGCTTCCAAAAGTAGGAAATATTGCCTAGTCATCAGTGTCCACATGACAATTAACGAGGAAGGGTAGAGAAAAGTATCTATTAAATTCAGCAAGGCACTGGTACAAATCTGAAGCAAAAGAAAGTTTAAAGTACAATTCTCGATGGCAATAATTACAACAAAGAACCAGATCATGGGTTCTGTGCCTTCCAACCATAAAACTGAATTTTGTGACTGTGTACATCTTTATCAAGCCAAGATTTACATGCAGGTGCATTTCTTTGTCCAAAAGACGATGATCGTAAGATGTGATTAAACATATTTTGCTTATAATAAATCACAATTAATTCTGTCAAAACGGGTATCTACTAAAAGTAATTCTTCAAGTGGAATCATCTCACCTTATTGTAAAAGTCCCTAATTTCATTGATTAAAAGCCAGTTTTATCATTAATGACAGTGCTTTCAAATTGTCAAATCTAGTCAAGCGTTTGAGATAAGTAGCTAAGAAGCTACTCAGTAACTCCTATAATTTCATACTTTCCATTATATCCAAGTAGGAAACAAGGAAGAGTGGGATAAAATGGCCAGGAGCCTATAGCAGGACAAATGGAAGAAGCAATGTCCACTGAAGCAGAGACCAAAGAAAGAAATGGCAGGATATTACTACTATAGTGTAGCCATTGCAGATCAAAGACCAGACTATGTTTCTCTAGTAATGCAGACCAAAGACCAAACTGTATGTTTTCATAACTATGCCAAGCACAAGCACATGAAGATTATCTGGATCAAGAGGGTGAAGCATATGAACCTGCCCAATCTCTAGTGGTTTACTATATAAACTCTCAGTCCTACAATAAATTAGATAAACAAGATGGCATACATATTAATTTATTGATGACACAGAATTGAGTGGAATGGTACATATGATGGACACACAATCAGGGTCCAAAATTATCATGATGATTAAAAAAATGTGCCAAATTTAATAAGCTATAATTTATTGATAATATATTGTTTGCACTGTCTGATGTCCTTTATCATCTTTGAGAATTATTTTTAAAGTAGTATTGTACCATATAGATGTAGCAAAATTCGAGTGAATTTCTTATGTTGAAAATATAGGTTTGTGCCAATCTTTCGATTTTATAAATAATTTCACAACAAATATTATATCCGAAGTTTGTATGTATCTCTGATTGTTTCTTAGAATAAGCTGTAAGAAATGTAATTATTGAATCAAAGGTTTACAGTTTTTAAGACTCTTATACACATTTTTCCAAACAATCCTTGAGAAAAATGTATGTACAAACTTATACTCTCCAATGCAGAAAATGAAGACATCCATTTCGACACATCTTGAAGAAAATGCATGTCATTTAAATCTATCAATTTTAAAGGGTAGAAAAATGTATGATCTTAAACATTTATTGAGTACTGCTTTAAGCAAATCATTGTGCTAGACATTAGGAAGAAAAGTACAGAGTCCATTGTGATAGACACATAATCAGATATTAGCAATACAATGTGATACACACAAAGAAAAACAAGAATTAAGTTCTATGGGTAGACAGAGGGAATAATTATTAAATTTAACAGTTGCAGGTATCCAGAGATGGAACAGAAGATATTTTATTCTTATCAATGGTTAAGGATAGGGAGGACAACAACTTGACTGCAAACTTCTTGTAAATGATGGTATGTATGACTATTAGGAAACTAGGCCCAAAGTATACTAGATACCTTTTTATGTGATCATTTTTTTTTAACTTTAGAAAGCCATTGTCAGCTAAATAAAGAATTTCTTTTAAGTTGTACTTGCATGCCTTAAAAAGTATATTTTAAAATCACACATATAAGTGCAAAACCACTGGCCAATATTTTGTTACAGAGCCAAGCCTTCTTTTAGAATGTAAGTCTACTGATTCATAGACTGCACAGTATTTTTGCACAAACCACACCCATTATATACCAACTATGATTTCCGGTTATTGTTTTTATTTAATGAAAACCTGAAGACACTGATGAAATAACTGGAACACAGAATCTTTCCAAACTTTTTCCCCAGTTTTTTATAGTTGATCATCAGATTAAGAACATTTGTAAACAACCTCTGTTTATTCTTTCCAAAATATGAAAATTTAATTTAATGGAAACAAATTTTTGCATTCATACTTCATCAATTTACAAAACATGAAAATTTAATGTAATTCCAATAACAAAAATAAAACTGGCAGGTTTGCAAAGAAACATCATTGATTCTTGGTAAGCTTCCAACTTCACTGAAATGTACATAAGTGAGGGTGCATGTTGGAGAGCAGCCTTTTAAGCCCCAAATGTCCAGGGCGTCCTGAGCGACAGTCACAAGGTTTCACAGAAGGAATGGGGAGTTTTGGGGGATTAATCATATCACCTAATCCACCAAGTCTTTTATAAAATGCTCCAGCTATTTTAGCAATGCTACTTATTGAGGCTACAAAAAGACTTCAAATTATAGAAGAAATAAAATAATGAAAAATAATTTTATATGTAAGCTAACTTGTTTTTTCTTCTTTGTATAATTAATCGACTTTAAAATCTGACAGCAAAAGTCATAATGTTAAACAAAATGAAGATTTTTAATATTTAAAATATTGAAATAATATAATTCTAATCAACTTAATTAAGAATAAGATTTAGAGGGACTTCCCTGGTGGTCCAGTGGCTAAGACGCCACACTCCCAATACAGGGGGCCCAGGTTCGATCCCTGGTCAGGGAACTAGATCCCACATGCCGCAACTAAAAAAGAGATCCTGAATGCTGCAACTAAAGATCCCGCACGCAGGAATGAAGATCCCGTGTGCCGCAACTAAGACCTGGCACACCCAAATAATTAATTAAAAAAAAAGAATAAGATTTAGAAAAAGGATCCTAAAATCATAGAACCTACCATTACATTTCTCCCTTCCCTAAAACTAAAACTAAGAAGGAAACCTCCCTATTAAGTCCATTTTCTAAAGAACAACCGTCTTTCATGTCTTTCGTTGGTTTACTATCATATCATATTTCATATTCAGGTTGTAATTTCTACCTGGAAAAAGACATTTTTCATGTCACTGTTTGACACAATTTGATTTATACTGAGCAGAAGTCTTAATGCGAACTCTAAAAATGTTAACAAAAGTTAAGACTGTAGAGGAAGATAAAGCTAGAATATATACATACAAGATAAAAGACATCAATCTTTTTTGGATCTCCAAATGTGCTAAAACAACTTTTATAAATTTATTTTTAAGATAACAAAATTAACATCTACTATGAAGGCAAAGCAAACCTCCCATTTCAGGCAATTTATATCACTCAGTCTAAAATAGAAGATTTTTTTTCAGTAACTCAAATCACTAAAAGGCTGTTTGTGGCTGTATGCTACACTCTAAAGTCTAAAAAGCAATATAATGGTTATAAAATAAACAATATCTGTGATACCAAAACACATGTAATTTACCTGGGGAGATAGACATTTCTTTTATAGTAGCTTTATTGAAATATAATTCACATAGAATAAAATCAACGTGTATAATTCAACGCTTTGTAGTATACTCACAGAACTGTGCAACTACCATCTCCATTGATTTTAGAACATTTTCATCACCTTGAAAAAAAGTTTCATCATGCTTTAACTATCATACTCAATCTTACCTTTTCAATTCTAAGCAACCACTAAGCTACTTTCTGCCTCCATTATATCTCACTATTCTAGATATTTCACATGACTAGAATCACATAATATGTGGGCTTTGCATAACACTTTTAAGACTCATCTATGTTGTAGCATATATTAGTACACCATTGCATGTATATACAAATTGGGTTATCCATTCATCAGCTGATACACATTTAAGTTGTTTCTGCCCTTTAGTTCTTATGAATAATGCTGCTATAAAAACATTCATGTACACATTTTTATACAGACATATGTTTTCACTTATCTTGGGTAGTTATCTAGAAGTCCATCTATTGAGTCATATGGTTATTCTATGTTTAATTGTTTGAAGGACTGCCAGGTTGTTTTCCAAAGCAGCTGCACCATTTTACATTCCTACCATCAGTATATAAGGGTTCCAATTTCTCTACATCATCATTAATATTTGTTTTTATCTGACTTTTTAATTCTTTTTTACAGAAATACATAAGCTCTACTCTCTTAGCAAACTTCAATTGTACAATATAGTATTATCAACCATAGTGACCATGTTATACATGGATCCTCATACCATATTCATATTATAACTTAAAGTTTGTATACTTTTACCAAACTCTCCCTATTTAGCCCAATTCTGACCCCTGGTAGCCATACTACTACTCTGTTTCTATAAACTCAACTTTCTTTTTACTTAAACTAGATTTACATATAAGTGATACCATTAAGTATTTGTCTTTCTCTGTTTGGTTTATTTCATTTAGGAAAATGCCCTTCAACTTCATACATATTGTTCCAAATAACAGGAGTTCCTTCTTTTTTAAAGCTGAAAAACATTCCATTATATATATATGTGTGTATGTGTGTGTGTGTATTTATTTCTTTATCCATTATCCATAGACAGACATTTAGGTTGTTTCCATACCTTTGCTATCATGAATAATGCTGCACTGAACATGAGAGTACAGATATATCTTTGAGAAAATGATTTTCTTTCGTCTGGATATGCATCCAGAAGTGAGATTGCTGGATCATACGGTAGTTCTATTTTAATTTCTTGAGAAACCTCCATACTATTTTCTTTAGTGGCTGTACCAGTTTACATTCCCATCAACAGTATTAAAGGGTTCCCTTTTGAGAGGGGGAAGATGGCAGAAGAGTAAGACGTGGAGATCACCTTCCTCCCCACAGATACATGAGAAATACATCTACACGTGGCACAACTCCTACAGAACACCTACTAAACGCTGGGAGAAGACCTCAGACGTCCCAAAAGGCAAGAAACTCCCCACGTACCTGGGTAAGGCAAAAGAAAAAAGAATAAACAGAGACAAAAGAATAGGGACGGGACCTGCACCAGTGGGAGGGAGCTGTGAAGGAGGAAAGGTTTCCACACACTAGGAAGCCCCTTTGCGGGAGGAGACTGTGGGTGGCGGAGGGGGGAAGCTTCGGCGCCACGGAGGAGAGCACAACAACAGGGGTGCGGAGGACAAAATGGAGAGATTCCCGCACAGAGGATTGGTGCCGACCGGCACTCACTAGCCCGAGAGGCTTGTCTGCTCACCCGCCGGGGCAGGCGGGACTAGGAGCTGAGGCTCAGGCTTCGGTTGGAGCGCAGGGAGAGGACTGGGGTTGGCGGCGTGAACACAGCCTGCAGGGGGTTACTGCACCACGGCTAGCCGAGAGGGAATCCGGGGAAAAGTCTGGACCTGCCAAAGAGGCAAGAGACTTTTTCTTCCCTCTTTGTTTCCTGGTGCGCGAGGAGAGGGGATTAAGAGAACGGCTTAAAGGAGCTCCAGAGACGGGCGTGAGCCGCGGCTAAGAGCACGGACCCCAGAGACGGGCATGAGACGCTAAGGCTGCTGCTGCCACTGTCACCAAGAAGCCTGTGTGTGAGCACAGGTCACTATCCACACCCCCCTTCCGGGGAGGCTGTGCAGCCCGCCACTGCCAGGGTCCCAGAATCAAGGGACAACTTCCCCGGGAGAACGCACGGCGTGCCTCAGGCTGGTGCAACGTCACGCCGGCCTCTGACACCGCAGGCTCGCCACACACTCCGTACCCCTCCCTCCCCCACGGCCTGAATGAGCCAGAGCCCCCGAATCAGCGGCTCATTTAACCACGTCCGGTCTCAGTGAAGAACAGACGCCACTGGCGACCTACACGCAGACGCGGGTCCAAATCCAAAGCTGAGTCCTGGAAGCTGTGCGAACAGAGAAAGGGAAATCTCTCCTAGCAGCCTCAGAAGCAGCGGATTAAAGCTCCACAATCAACTTGATGTACCCTGCATCTGTGGAATACCTGAATAGACAACGAATCATCCCAAATTGAGGAGGTGGACTTTGAGAACAAGATTTATTATTTTTTCCCCTTTTCCTCCTTTTGTGAGTGTGTATGCTTCTGTGTGACATACTGTCTGCATAGCTTTGCTTTCACCATTTGTCCTAGGGTTCTATCTGTCCGTTTTTTCTTTTTTTCAGTTAAAAAAAATTTTTTTCTTACATTATTTTTCATTTTAATAACTTTATTTTTTCTTACTTTATTTTCTTTTATCCTCTTTCTTTCTTTCTTCCTACTTTTTCTCCCTTTTATTCTGAGCCGTGTGGATGAAAGGCTCTTGGTGCTGCAGCCAGGAGTCAGTGCTGTGCATCTGAGGTGGGCGAGCCAACTTCAGGACACTGGTCCACAAGAGACTTCCCAGCTCCACCTAATATCAAACGTCAAAAGTCTCCCAGAGAGCTCCATCTCAACACCAACACCCAACTTCACTCAATGACCAGCAAGCTACAGTTCTGGACACTCTTTGCCAAACAACTAGAAAGACAGGAACACAACCTCACCCATTAGCAGAGAGGCTGCCTAAAATCATAATAAGTCCACAGACACCCTCAAACACACCACCAGACGTGGACCTTCCCACCAGAAAGACAAGACCCAGGCTCATCCACCAGAACACAGGCACTAGTCCCCTCCACCAGGAAGCCTACACAACCCACAGAACCAACTTTAGCCACTGGGGACAGACACCAAAAACAACCACAACTACGAACCTGCAGCCTGCAAAAAGAAGACCCCAAACACAGTAAGATAAGCAAAATGAGAAGACAGAAAAACACACAGCAGATGAAAGAGCAAGATAAAAATCGACCAGACCTAACAAATGAAGAGGAAATAGGCAGTCTACCTGAAAAAGTATTCAGAATAATGACAGTAAACATGATCCAAAATCTTGGAAATAGAATAGAGAAAATGCAAGAAACATTTAACAAGGACCTAGAAGAACTAAAGAGGACACAAGCAACGATGAACAACACAATAAATGAAATTAAAAATACTCTAGAATGGATCAATAGCAGAAAAACTGAGGAAGAAGAATGGATAAGTGACATGGAAGATAAAATAGTGGAAATAACTACTGCAGAGCAGAATAAAGAAAAAAGAATGAAAAGAACTCAGGACAGTCTCAGAGACCTCTGGGACAACATTAAATGCACCAACATTCGAATTATAGGGGTTCCAGAAGAAGAAGAGAAAAAGAAAGGGACTGAAAAACTATTTGAACAGATTATAGTTGAAAACTTCCCTAATATGGGAAAGGAAATAGTTAATCAAGTCCAGGAAGCACAGAGAGTCCCATACAGGATAAATCCAAGGAGAAACATGCCAAGACACATATTAATCAAACTGTCAAAAATTAAGTACAAAGAAAACATATTAAAAGCAGCAAGGGAAAAACAACAATTAACACACAAGGGAATCCCCGTAAGCTTAACAGCTGATCTTTCAGCAGAAACTCTGCAAGCCAGAAGGGACTGGCAGGACATATTTAAAGTGATGAAGGAGAAAAACCTGCAACCAAGATTACTCTACCCAGCAAGGATCTCATTCAGATTTGATGGAGAAATTAAAACCTTTACAGACAAGCAAAAGCTGAGAGAGTTCAGCACCACCAAACCACATTTACAACAAATGCTAAAGGATCTTCTCTAGGCAAGAAACACAAGAGAAGGAAAAGAACTACAATAACAAAACCAAAACAATTAAGAAAATAGGAGTAGGAACATACATATCGATAATTACCTTAAATGTAAATGGATTAAATGCTCCCACCAAAAGACACAGACTGGCTGAATGCATACAAAAACAAGACCCATATATATGCTGTCTACAAGAGACCCACTTCAGACCTAGAGACACATACACAATGAAAGTGAGGGGATGGAAAAAGATATTCCATGCAAAATGGAAACCAAAAGAAAGGTGGAGTAGCAATTCTCATATCAGACAAAATACACTTTAAAATAAAGACATTTAGAAGAGACAAAGAAGGACACTACATAATGATCAAGGGATTGTTCCAAGAAGAAGACATAACAATTGTAAATATTTATGTACCCAACATAGGAGCATCTCAATATATAAGGCAAATACTAACAGCCATAAAAGGGGAAATCGAAAGTGACACATTCATAGTAGGGGATTTTAACACCCCACTTTCACCAAAAAACAGATCATCCAAAATGAAAATAAATAAGGAAACACAAGCTTTAAATGATACATTAAACAAGATGGACTTAATTGATATTTATAGGACACTCCATCCAAAAACAACAGAATACACATTTTTCTCTACTGCTCATGGAAGATTCTCCAGGATAGATCATATCTTGGATCACAAATCAAGCCTTGGTAAATTTAAGAAAATTGAAATTGTATCAAGTATCTTCTCCGACCACAATGCTATGAGACTAGATATCAATTACAGGAAAAGATCTGTAAAAAATACAAACACATGGAGACTAAACAATACACTACTTAATAATGAAGTGATCACTGAAGAAATCAAAGAGGAAATAAAAAAATACGTAGAAACAAATGAAAATGGAGACACGATGACTCAAAACCTATGGGATGCAGCAAAACCAGTTCTAAGAGGGAAGTTTATAGCAATACAAGCCCACCTTAAGAAACAGGAAACATCTCAAATAAAAAACCTAACCTTGCACCTCAAGCAATTAGAGAAAGAAGAACAAAAAAAAAAAAAAAACCCCAATGTTAGCAGAAGGAAAGAAATCATAAAAATCAGATCAGATATAAATGAGAAAGAAATGAAGGAAACGACAGCAAAGATCAATAAAAGTAAAAGCTGGTTCTTTGCGAAAATAAACAAAATAGATAAACCATTAGCCAGACTCATCAAGAAAAAAAGGGAGAAGACTCAAATCAATAGAATTAGAAATGAAAAAGGAAAAGTAACAACTGACACTGCAGAAATACAAAAGACCATGAGAGATTACTACAAGCAACTCTATGCCAATAAAATGGACAATCTGGAAGAAATGGACAAATTGTTAGAAATGCACAACCTGCCAAGACTGAATCAGGAAGAAATAGAAAATATGAACAGACCAATCACAAGCACTGAAATTGAAACTGTGATTAAAAATCTTCCAACAAACAAAAGCCCAGGACCAGATGGCTTCACAGGCAAATTCTATCAAACATTTAGAGAAGAGATAACACCTATCCTTCTCAAACTCTTCCAAAATATAGCAGAGGGAGGACACTCCCAAACTCATTCTACAAGGCTACCATCACCTTAATACCGAAACCAGACAAGGATGTCACAACGAAAGAAAACTACAGGCCAATATCACTGATGAACATAGATCAAAAATCCTCAACAAAGTACTAGCAAACAGAATCCAACAGCACATTAAAAGGATCATACACCATGATCAAGTGGGGTTTATTCCACGAATGCAAGGATTCTTCAATATACGCAAATCAATCAAAGTGATACACCATATTACCAATTTAAGAAGAAAAACCATATGTTCATCTCAATAGATGCAGAGAAAGGTTTCGACAAAATTCAACAGCCATTTATGATAAAAAACCTCCAGAAAGTAGGCATAGAGGGAACTTTCCTCAACATAATAAACGCCATATATGACAAACCCACAACCAACATCATCCTCAATGGTGAAAAACTGAAAGCATTTCCACTAAGATCAGGAACAAGACAAGGTTGCCCACTCTCACCACTCTTATTCAACATAGTTTTGGAAGTTTTAGCCATAGCAATCAGAGAAGAAAGGGAAATAAAAGGAATCCAAATCGGAAAAGAAGAAGTAAAGCTGTCACTGTTTGCAGATGACATGATACTATACATAGAGAATCCTAAAGAAGCTACTAGAAAACTACTAGAGCTAATCAGTGAGTTTGGTAAAGTAGCAGGATACAAAATTAATGCACAGAAATCTCTGGCATTCCTATATACTAATGATGAAAAACCTGAAAGTGAAATCAAGAAAGCACTCCCATTTACCATTACAACAAAAAGAATAAAATATCTAGGAATAAACCTACCTAAGGAGACAAAAGACCTGTATGAAGAAAATTACAAGACACTGATGAAAGAAATTAAAGATGATACAAATAGATGGAGAGATATACCATGTTCTTGGATTGGAAGAATCAACATTGTGAAAATGACTCCACTACCCAAAGCAATCTACAGACTCAATGCAATCCCTATCAAACTACCACTGGCATTTTTCACAGAACTAGAACAAAAAATTTCACAATTTGTATGGAAACACAAAAGACCCTGAATAGCCAAAGCAATCTTGAGAATGAAAAACGGAGCTGCAGGAATCAGGCTCCCTGACTTGAGATGGTATTGTCACCACTCTTATTCAACATAATTTTGGAAGTTTTAGCCACAACAATCAGAGAAGAAAAGGAAATTTAAAAAATCCAAATTAGAAAAGATGAAGTAAAGCTGTCACTGTCTGCAGATGACGTGATACTATACATAGAGAATCTTAAAGATGCTACCAGAAAACTACTAGAGCTAATCAATGAATTTGGTAAAGTAGCAGGATACAAAAGTAATGCACAGAAATCTCTGGCACTCCTATACACTAATGATGAAAAATCTGAAAGTGAAATCAAGAAAACACTTCCATTTACCATTGCAACAAAAAGAATAAAATATCTAGGAATAAACCTACCTAAGGAGACAAAAGACCTGTATGCAGAAAATTATAAGACACTGATGAAAGAAATTAAAGTTGATACAAATAGATGGAGAGATATACCATGTTCTTGGATCGGAAGAATCATCATTGTGAAAATGACTCTCCTATCCAAAGCAATCTACAGATTCAATGCAATCCCTGTCAAACTACCACTGGCATTTTTCACAGAAATAGAACAAAAAATTTCACAATTTGTATGGAAACACAAAAGACCCCGAATAGCCAAAGCCATCTTTTTTGTGTGTGTGTGGTACGCGGGCCTCTCACTGTTGTGGCCTCTCCCGTTGCAGAGCATCAGGCTCTGGACGCACAGGCTCAGTGGCCATGGATCACGGGCCCAGCCGCTCCACAACATGTGGGATCCTCCCAGACCAGGGCATGAACCCGTGTCCCCTGCATCGGCAAGCAGACTCTCAACCACTGCGCCACCAGGGAAGCCCCAACCAAAGCAATCTTGAGAAAGAAAAATGGAGCTGGAGCAATCAGGCTCCCTGTCTTCAGACTACACTACAAAGCTATAGTAATCAAGACAGTATGGTACTGGCACAAAAACAGAAATATAGATCAATGGAAAAGGATAGAAAGCCCAGAGATAAACCCACGCACGTATGGTCTCCTTATCTTTGATAAAGGAGGCAGGAATGTACAGTGGAGAAAGAACAGCCTCTTCAATATGTGGTGCTGGGAAAACTGGACAGGTACATGTAAAAGTATGAGATTAGATCACTCCCTAACACCATACACAAAAATAAGCTCAAAATGGATTAAAGACCTGAATGTAAGGCCAGAAACTATCAAACTCTTAGAGGAAAACATTGGCAGAACACTCTATGACATATATCACAGCAAGATCCTTTTTGACCCACCTCCTACAGAAATGGAAATAAAAACAAAAATAAACAAATGGGACCTAATGAATCTTAAAAGCTTTTGCACAGCAAAGGAAACCATAAACAAGACCAAAAGACAACCCTCAGAATGGGGGAAAATATTTGCAAATGAAGCAACTGACAAAGGATTAATCTCCAAAATTTATAAGCAGCTCATGCAGCTCAATAACAAAAAAACAAACAACCCAATCCAAAAATGGGCAGAAGACCTAAATAGACATTTCTCCAAAGAAGATATACAGACTGCCAACAAACACATGAAAGAAGGCTCAACATCATCAATCATTAGAGAAATGCAAATCAAAACTACAATGAGATATCATCTCACACCAGTCAGAATGGCCATCATCAAAAAATCTAGAAACAATAAATGCTGGAGAGGGTGTGGAGAAAAGGGAACACTCTTGCACTGCTGGTTGGAATGTGAATTGGTACAGCCACTATGGAGAACAGTATGGAGGTTCCTTAAAAAACTACAAATAGAACTACCATATGACCCAGCAATCCCACTACTGGGCATATACCCTGAGAAAACCATAATTCACAAAGAGTCATGTACCAAGATGTGCATTGCAGCTCTATTTACAATAGCCAGGAGATGGAAACAACCTAAGTGTCCATCAACAGATGAATGGATAAAGATGTGGCACATATATATAATGGAATATTACTCAGCCATAAAAAGAAATGAAATTGAGTTATTTGTAGTGAGGTGGATGGACCTAGAGTCTGTCATACAGAGTGAAGTCAGTCAGAAAGAGAAAGACAAATACCGTATGCTAACACATATATATGGAATCTAAGAAAAAAAAATGTCATGAAGAACCCAGGGGTAAGACAGGAATAAAGACACAGACCTATTAGAGAATGGACTTGAGGATATGGGGAGGGGGAAGAGTAAGCTCTGACAAAGTGAGAGAGTGTCATGGACATATATACACTACCAAATGTAAAACAGATAGCTAGAGGGAAGCAGCCGCCATAGCACGGGAGATCAGCTCAGTGCTTTGTGACCACCTAGAGGGGTGGGATAGGGAGGGAGGGAGGGTGACAGATGCGAGGGGGAAGGCATATGGGAACATATGTGTGTGTGTGACTGATTCACTTTGTTATGAAGCAGAAACTAGCACACCATCGTAAAGCAATTATACTCCAATAAAGATGTAAAAAAAAAAAAAAAGGGTTCCCTTTTATCCACATCCTAAGCAGCATTTGTTACCTCATGTCTTTTTCATGCTAGTCATCATAGCAGGTCTGAGGCAATACCTCATTGTGGTTTTGATTTGCATTTCCCTGATTTTTAGTGATTCTGAGCACCTTTTCATATATGTGTTGGCCATTTGTATGTCTTCTTTTGGAAAGTACCTATTAAAATTATTTGCCCAGTTTTTAATTGGGTTTATTTTTTTGCTATTTATTTGTATGAGTTCCTTGTATATTTTGGATTGTAATCCCTTATTGGATATGTGGTTTGCCAATATTTTCTCCCATTTCCATAGGTTGCCTTTTCATTTTGTTGATGCTTTCCTATGCTGAGAAGAAGATTTTTAGTTTGATGCAGTCCTACCTGTTCATTTTTACATTTGTTGCCTTTGCTTTTAAGGTCAAATCCAAAAAAATCATTTCCAGACCAATGTCAAGGAACTTACCGCCTATGTTTTCTACCAAGAGTTTTATAGTTTCAAATCTTATATTTAAGTCTTTAACCAATTTTGAGTTGGTTTTTATGTATGATGTTGGATAGAAGATCAGTTTCATTCTTTTATGTGTGGATGTCCAGTTTTCCCAACACCATTTATTAAAGAGGCTATTCTTTCCCCACTGTATATCCCTGGCTCCTTTGTTGAAAATTAAATGACCATATATACACAGTTTTATTTCTGGGTTCTCTATTCTGTTCCATTGATCTATGCCATTGTTTTTATTCCAATATCACATTGTTTTGATTACTGTAGCTTTCTAGCATAGTTCGAAATCAGAAAGTGTGATGTCCCCCAGCTTTGCTGTTCTTTCTCCAGATTACTTTGGCTATTGGGGGGTCTTTTGTGGGTCCATATAAATTTTAGGACTGTTTTTTTTCTGTGAAAAATGCCATTGGAATTCTGATAGGGATTGCAAAGTGACTCTGTAGGTCACTTTGAGTGGCATAGACATTTTAACAATATTAATTCTTCCAATCCATGACACAAAATAGCTTTCAATTTATTTTTGTCTTCTTCAATTTCTGTCATCAATCTCTTCTATTTTTCAATTTACAGATCTTTTATCTCCTTGGTTAAATTTATTCCTATGCATTTTGTTCTTTTTGATGCTATTATTATAAATGAGATAGTTTTCTTAATATCTCTTTCCAATAGTTCACTATTAGTGTATAGAAATGCAACTGATTTTTGTATACAGGCATACCTCACATATATTGTGAGTTTGGTTCCAGACCACCACAATAAAGTGAACATTGCAATAAAGTGAGTCACACAAATTCTTCTGGTTGCCAGTACATATGAAAGTTATGTTCATGTTATACTGTAGTCTACCGACTTTGCAATAGCACTATGCAATTAAAAAAATGTATATTCCATAATTTTAAAATAATGCTATTGGAAAAATGGCATCAATAGGCTTGCTTGACATGGGTTATCATAAACCTTCAATTTGTAAAAAGCACAATATCTACAAAGTGTAATAAAGTGAAACACAATAAAATGGGGTGTGTGTATATTTATTTGTATCCCGGAACTTACTGAATTTGCTTATTAGTCCTAAAAGTTTTCTGTTAGAGTCTTCAGAGTTTTCTATATTATAAGACTATATCATCTGCAAATGCAATTTTACTTCTTCCTTTCCAATTTGGATGTTTTTTTTTTTTTTTCTTGCCTAATTCTTCTGGCTAGGATTTCCAGTGCTATGCTGAATAACAGTGATGAAAGTGAGCATCCTTGTCTTGTTCCTAATCTCAAAGTATTCAGCTTTTCATCATTGAGTATGTTAGCTGTGGGTTTGTCATATATGCCCTCTATTATGTTGGGGCACATTTCTTCCATACCTATGTTGTTGAGAGGTTTTATCATGAAAGAATATTGACTTTTGTCAAATATTTTCTCTGCATCTGTTGAGGTGATATTTTTTAGCCTATATTTTGTTAATGTGATGTAGCACATTCACTGACCTGCATATCTTGAACCACTCTTGCATGCCAGGAATAAATCCCACTTGATCATAGTATATAATCCTTTTAATGTGCTGTTGAATTTTGTTTCCTAATATTTTGTTGAAGATTTTCACATCAATATTCATCAGGGATACTGGCCTGTAATAGTCTCTTCTTGTGGTGTCATTGTCTGGTTTTGATATCTGGGTAATGCTAGCTTTGTTAAAAGAGTTTAGAAGTTTTCCCTGCTCTTTATTTTTTGGAAGAGTTTGAAAAGAAATGGTATTAATTCTTTAAACGTTTGATAGAATTCACCAGTAAAGTCATCTGGTCTTGGACTTCTGTTTGGAGGTTTTGGATTATTGATTCAATCTCCTTACTAGTAATTGGTCTGTTCAGATATTCTATTTTTCTTGATTCAGTTTTAGTAGGTTGTATGTTTCTAGGAATTTGTTTCTTCTAGGTTATCCAATTTGTTGTCATATAATCTTTCTTCGTACCCTCGTCTGATCCTTTGTACTTCTGTGGTATCATTTGTAATGTCTCCTCTTTCACTTCTGATTTTATTTGAGTCTTCTCTCTTTTTCCCTTAATCTAGCTAATAATGGTTTGTTAATTTTGTTTAACTTTTCAAAGAAGCAGCTCTTAATTTCACTGATCTTTTCTATTGCTTTCTAGTAGCTATATGATTTATTTCCACTCTGATTAGTTACTTCCATCCTTCTTCTAGTTCCTGGAGGTATTAAGTTAGGTTATTTATTTAAGATCTTTCTTTTTCCTTAATATAAGCATTTATCAATATAAACTTCCCTCTAAGAACTGCTTTTGCTGCAACCCATTAAGTTTTGCGGCATTTAAGATATATCATCCCACAACCTTCTGGCTGACAAGTTTTCTGCTAAAAATCTGTTCAAAGGCTTATGGTGATTCCCCTGTATGTAACATGATGCTTTTCTCTTGCTGCTTTTAAGATTCTCCTCTTGTCTTTAACTTTTGACAATTTAATTATAACATGTCTCAGTGTGGGTCTCTTTGGATTCATCATCTTTGAAACTTTCTTGGCTTCCTGAATCTGAGTGTCTATTTCTTTCCTCAGGTTAGGGAAGTTTTCAAACATTATTTCTTTGAATAAGCTTCCTGTCCTATTCTCTCACTAATCTCCTTCTGGGACTGTTATAATGCATATATTGGTCCACTTAATGGTATCCCATAAGTCCCTTAAACTATCTTGACTCTTTTTCATTATTTTTTCCTCTGTCTTAAAGCTTGCTGATCCCTTCTTCTGCTTGATTTAGTCTGATGATGAACCCCCCTACTGAATTTATCAATTCAGTCATTTTATTCTTTTGCTTTATGAATTGTTTGGTATTTTTTAATATTTTCTATGTCTGTTGAAATTCTTACTTTGTTCATGCATTGCTCTCCTGACCTGAGTAAGCATCTTTATGACCATTAACTTGAACTCTCTATTGGGTAAATCAATTATCTCCATTTCACAAGATCAGATTCAGGAGATATATCTTCTTCTTTTGTTTGGAACATACTTCCCTGTTTCTTCATTTTCCTTGACTCTCCGTGTCAAGGTTTTTGCACATTAGATAAAACAGTCACCTCTCAAGCCACTCCTCAAAGTCTTAACCTACTGGTCTTGTGTAAGAGATAAATCTTGTCAATCAGCCCAATCTGATAAATCTTGTCAATCAGCTCCTGGTTGTCTCTTGAACCTCTGTGATTGTCCAAAGCACCTTCTTTCTTCTTAGTGGCTCCCAGTAATTGAGGGTGTGCCAAGACCCATCAGTATCTCCAAGGTGTGAGAATTGCCCATACAGGCTCCCAGGGACTACAAACTGACTGACCCTTCGGCTCCCCAATGTAGGCTAATTAGAAACATTTCAGGTGGGGGCTGGGAGAATCAGGACATTCAATAAATAATCTAATTCCAATCAGGGAGAAGCTGGGAGTTGGGCGTTTTTGCTTACTCACTCTGTGGTGCTTATGCACTCAAATAGAACCACCTCTACGTTTGTTTTTTGTGGTCCTGATGCTGAAAGCTCGGCCTCTGTGCACCGGTGCCAAATCAAATCTCAGAGACGGAGTTTTGAGTGAAGTAGAAAAGAGTAGCTTTATTGCTTTGCCAGGCAAATGGGGACACAGTGGGCTCCTGCCCCCAAAAACTATGTGTCCCAACCTGGGAGGATTTGATAAGGAATTTTATAGCAATGGTTCAACGGTGGGGTTACTGATAAGATTAGGGTGTATGCAGGGCCTGCACTCCTCTAATCTGGTCTCAGGTAATCTTCTTGATGAGCTTCTCTGGTTCCTGGCCTCTGGTGGTCTTCTCTGGTATGAAGAATGCTGACAGCTTCCATTTGTTGGGTTTTAATTCCATAAAGAGTTTAAAGAATTTGTGATGTGTATCCTTTGAGATGGAACCAGGACGCTGCCCCAAGGCTGCACTATTGTTTCTTGGTTCCCTTCCTTTCCCAGATTAGCAACTGTTCGAATCTGCCCTTTGGAACTCAGGGAACATCATGGAGGCTGGAGTCTGTTCCCTACAAGAAACGAGAGACATGGAAAGGTTTCTGTGCCCAGGAGCCCCACAGGGTCCTGCTCGGTTTTAGTCCTGGGGTACCTGTGAATGCCAAGCCTGTTCCCAGAGCGATGTGATTTAGGAGCCAGTCCCTTGGGTGGCAGCCTTAACAGTTTGGGTACTAGATGTGTAGACAGGCTCCTTCCAGGGAGCTGGCAACTTGATTTAACTGTTGGAGTGAGACAGTTGGAAACAGCGGGGGATGTGCCCACCAGGTCTGTCGGGCCCCCTCTAGTATTTCAGTTAGCACATGCAGCCTGATTAGAAGCTGGAACCTCAGGCAACAACTAGGAAAGTATGCAGTCAAATCCCTTCCAGGCAGAAATTGGGAAACTGCCATTTTTGCCTGACTTTCTGGCTGAGCCCCATCACCCTAACTGTGGAGGGGTGGGGTAAGGATAGCTGCAAGAAGTGCATGTGCACCCATTTGAAAACTGTGGGGTTTTTTGTTTGTTTTGCTTACTACGGTCCTGTGGGACTCATGAATGCCAAGTCCTGTTGGTTATCAGGGATAGGAGATATGATAGCCCGTCCTTCAGGTGGCAGCTGTAAAAATGTGGGCACTAGACAGGTGGACATGCTCCTTCCAGGTAGAAACTAAAAAAAATTTTTTTTTTAAAATAAGAGCAAGCCAGTGGGAGAATGCAGGGCAAGTACCCACTGGCTTTTTCGGTCTCCCAGGAGGATCACAGTCAGTACCTCTATGCATGCTAATTAGAAGCTGTACCCTCAGGCAGCAGCTTTTAAAGTATGCAGCCAAATCCCTTCCAGGGAAAGACTGGGAGATGGGCATGTTTTCCCCTGTTCCCTTTGCACTGAGCCCCAGGGGAATAGCTGCAGTGAGTGCTCACACACTCATTAGTAACTACTTCTTTGTCTGCTATACTCCTGTGGAAGCCCGATTGGTTTTCAGAGCTAGGTGATTTGGGGGCCAGTCTCTCAGCTTTAAAAGTTGGGTCCTTGGGGCTTCCCTGGTGGCGCAGTGGTTGAGAGTCCGCCTGCCGATGCAGGGGACACGGGTTCGTGCCCCGGTCCAGGAAGATCCCACATGCCACGGAGCGGCTAGGCCCGTGAGCCATGGCCGCTAAGCCTGCGCGCCCAGAGCCTGTGCTCCACAATGGGAGAGGCCACAACAGTGAGAGGCCTGCGTACCGCAAAAAAAAAAAAAAAAAAAGTTGGGTCCTAGATATATGATCTAAACCCTTCACTCCTCAGGGAGCAGCTGGGAGTTGAGGCTTCCCTCACAATATGGTACTACATCTGGGATGAGATTTATGGCAAGGATTGTCTCAGCTTTTTTTACCTGTTTTGATATGAGTTTTTCTCAGCTACCCAATATATAGGAGGCACTCAGCTAGTTTCTGGATTTCTCACAGAAGGAATCATTCTGTGTGTAGCTGTGTATTCAGTGTGTCCATGGCAAGAGAAAGTTAGAGCCTCCTATGTTGCTATCTTGGTGATGTCTCTCTCATTGTAGTTTTGATATGCATTTCCTGATGACTAATGATGTCAAACATCTTTTTTTTCCCCCTGTATTAGGGTTTGTTCAAACATCTTTTCATATGCTTATTATCATTAGTGTATCTTCCTCGGAGAAATGTCTATTCCTTTGCCCATTTTAAAAACTGGGTTGTCTTTTTATTTTTGAAATGTAGGAGTTCTTTATATATTCTGGATAAAAATCCAAATCAAATAGTTGATATTCAAATATTTTCTTCCATTCTGTGGGGTTGTCTTTTCTTCACTCTCTTGCTGGTATTCTTTAATGCACCAAAGTTTTAATTTTGATTAAGTTCAAATTATCTATTTTTTCTTTTGTTGCTCCTACTTTTGTTATCATTTCTCAGAATCCATTGCTAAACCAAGATCATGAAGATATACCTCCATAATAATTCTTCTAAGAGTATTATAGTTTTAGCTCTTATGTGTAGGTCTTTGATCCATTTTGAGTAAATGATGTATCTGGTGTGAGGTAAGGGTCCAATTTCAATTTTTGTATCTGCCTATCAAGTTGTCCCAGAACCATTTGTTCGAAATACTATTCTTCTCCCACACTGAATGGTCTTAGTACCCTTGTGAAAAAATAGTTGACCTGAAACACATGATTTTATTTGTGGACTTCAATTCTATTCCACTGATATATATTTCTGTTCCTGAGCCAGTAACACACTGTCTGGATTATTGCTGCTTTGTAATAAGTGGTAAAATTGGGCAACATGAGTCCTCCCACTTGGTTATTTTTGATTTTCAAGATTGTTGTGCATATTCTGGTTCTTAGAATTCCGTATAGATTTTAGATTTAGTGTATCATTTCCACAAAGAAGTCAGCTGGGGTTCTGATAGGGATTGCACTGAACCTGCAGATCAGTTTAGGGAGTACTGCCATCTTAACAATATTAAGTCTTCTAATTCATGAACTTGAGATATTTTTCCATTTATTGAGATCTTCCTTAGTTTCTTACAATAGCATTTTGAAGTTTTTCAGAGTAAAAGTTCTGCACTTCTTTTGTCAAATTCATTCCTAAGAATTTTGCTCTTTTTCTGATGCTACTGTGAATGAAGTTGTTTTCTTGGTTTCATTTTTGTATTATTCATTGCAAGTTTATGGCAATACCACTGATTTTTGTATATTTATGTGGCATCCTGCTGAACTCATTTATTTAACAAAATTTTAGTGGCTTTCTTAGGATATTATACTTGAGCATTTCATTTTCAAATAGAGATATTTGTACTTCTTTCTTCCTTCCCAATCTAAATGCCTTTTATTTCCTTCTGTTGCCTAGCTGCCCTGGCTAGGACTTCTAGTAAAATATCAAGTTGAGATGAGGTCATACTGGAGTATGAATCATGTCCTTATAAAGAGAGGGAGATTTGAAGACCCAGAAGAGACACACAAAGAAAAGGACCATGTGATGATGGAGAAACAGACTGTAGTGATGAAGCTAAAAGCCAAGGAATACCAACAATCAACAACCTGAAGCTAGGGGGAAGGCCTAGAACAAATTCTCCCTGACACCTAGATTTCAGACTTTTGGTCTTCTGAATTGTGTGAAAACCACCTGTGTTTTAAGCTACACAGTTTAGGGTAATTTGTTACAGCAGTCCTAGGAAACCAACATAGAGACTATTATGGTAATCCAGGCACGAGGGATGGTAGATTGGGGTCAGTGTGTGGTAAAAGAAATAAAGCAAGGTCATATTAGAGAAATATTTAAGTGGTAGAAAGGACATGACTTGATGATGAACTGGATTTGGTAACAGAAAGGGAAAACAAGGTGTTATTGAAGAATCCTCAGTTTCTGGACTACCAAACTAGATGGTAGATTGTGATTTCATAATGCTTCTTAGCATTTGATCCTTTTTCTAAATATCATTGTAAACTTTTTGCCTTTAACTTTTATCTAAAAATTTGTTCTTGAGCTTTCTGGGCCAATGCTTGAGTTCTAATCTTAATAATTAATAGACTTTTTCATTCCTCTTTCTATGTAGCATTTCAGAGATCTGCAACCGAAGGAAAAAGACTAAGAGAAACTGGTTGCCAGTTCCTAAACATCACACTAAAGAGTCCCCTTAAAAATAAAATATAACTTATCATTCATTTTCTCATCTTCATGTAACTACAAACATTAAAATACAGTTTACTTTTTATTTAAATATCAATGTTCATATTGCGATCTTGCTGGGATAAGGTAGTCCTATCCTACTATTCTCCTCCAAGAATAAGTGAGTAGCAAGATCCTAGGGTGAGTTTACTATTTGAATATTCATAATCTATACCTGGATTATTCCAATTTTACATTTAAAATGTAAATTCATTTAAAATGTAATTCATAGGTTTAGAATATAAGTTTTCACTTAATTTTATTTTCAAATCTTGAATTTCTTTCAATTCCTCAGAATTACTTTTGAAGTGAAAATCGTTCAGGTTAAATCTCAAAGTGAATTGTAAGGAACAAAAAGCTACCTAAAATAATTTTTCAGATTACACAAGTTTCCAATTACTTTATTCTCCTGAATACATAACTTTTTCCTTTATTTAAAAAATATAAATTAGCACTGCATCTGGACTACAATGAGAAATCAACTTGGCAAATTTAATACCTTTTCTGACCTGACCATTTGACCTTTTGAACCTTATAAAAATATTTAGCTAAATCTCACTAATTTAAAATAGTCAAAATCTTGTGTAACATTTCATTTCATATACTGCCTCTACCTGCAACCACTATCAGCTACAATGTTAAAGATAATGTAAGAATAAGGTAAACAGTTACATTTTAATTTTCCCTAATAGAATGTAAGCATGTAAGGAAAAGAACTGTCTTACCTTTTTCCATGCACATAACAGCCACTTGATCAATAATTACTGAATTGAATTAATTAAAATACAATTCTAGGGCTTCCCTGGTGGCGCAGTGGTTGAGAGTCCGCCTACCGATGCAGGGGACACGGGTTCGTGCCCCAGTCCGGGAAGATCCCACATGCCGTGGAGCGGCTAGGCCTGTGAGCCATGGCCACTGAGCCTGCGCGTCCAGAGCCTGTGCTCCGCAACGGGAGAGGCCACAACAATGAGAGGCCCACGTACCGCAAAAAAAACAAACAAAAAAACAATTCTACTGTAGCAGAAGAGACTAAATGTTCTTACAAGTTACCTTTAGCCCATTTTATTGTCATTATAATTAATCAACGAACCATTCTTTGCCCCCATTTTCATACTTTTTCATTTCTTTGAAAAGACTCAAATCTACATTATAATTAAAACTAAGTATAAAAATGAGAAATTATTGTTTGGTCAGTATCCATAATTTATACATCTTATATATATATATATTTCTAATATAATGTGGCAAGGAGGATCTATGTTTTTAAATGATGAAGAAAACACAAAAGAAAATGTTCTAACAGAATTATCATCACCCACACATTATACATATATAGTAACTTTGGACTACTATTTATGCTGATGAAAAACTGTATACATATTTAATGAGCAAGTGAATGTCAATGCAGAGATGAATAAAGTTATAAGCTTATATAGCACCTTTCTCCCACAGATCTCAAAGCATTTTCCAAAAATTTTTTACCATCTTCCATGAAGTGAGCAGATGGCAAGATTCTTCTAGCTTTAGATTGCAAGATTTAGACACAAAAAGGTTAAGCAGTTTCCCAAAGAGTCCAAGTGAGTCAGGAACAAAACAGAAATAGAACCCCAAACTCCTGATTCTTAATCTCACACTGAAGCTACCAGACCTCACTTAACCCTTACCTTTTCTGATCTTAGGATTTTACAAAATAACAGTAGTAATAACACCAGCAAACATAATACTTACTAAGTGCTAGCCACCTACTGTACTAAAGGCTTTATAGGCATAATCTCATTTAAGCCTCACAGCATCCCTGCAAGGTTGGAACTATACCTGCATATTACACATAAAGAAACTGAGGCACAGAGAATTTGAACAAATTGATCACAGTCACACCGTTAGTAGGGAGTAAAGTCAGGATATGAACCAAAGTAGTCTGACTCTGTAGCCCACAATCATAATCATAATGCTATGCTACATCAGGGCTACCCAACAGGAGTCAGGAGATTTGGGATCTCATTAAACTAAATTATGTACTTACTAGCAATTTGATCATTACTAGTGTGACCACATGTCCCAGATTATACCTGTTGTCCCGAAGTAATTGTTAATAATGCCCCCTTTCAATCTTCAAAAGTCTCTCTGTTTAGATTACAAATTACAAGGTCATCTTAATATTAGGCATGTCTTTAATATTTTACCTGTGTGTAAAATAAAGATACAAGAGGACTTTTAAGGTCTTTCTAAATTCTAAAGTAATATAACAAAATAAAGTAAAATGACATAAACATACAGGAAGGTTTTTGCTTATATAAGTATTCATTGTAGTCCTCACAGTTATAAATTTTTATAGAGAAATAAAAGTTTACCAAACACAAAAATGTTCACTAGTTAACTGACTCCTTATAAAACTCAATCGCCACTTGAACAGTATCGTCCCTAAACCTCTGTTGATCACTGTTGAATACTGTATGAGTGCAAAATAACTACAGAGTCAAACTGCTAATCTTGTTAAAAAGAGATAGAATTTCACAAAGCTGATGAGAGCTATGTTGGGAAAGAACTCAGATTCCAAGTAAAAGTTCTTATAAGACAGGATACAGAAGATTTATATTGTTGAACAACTGAAGAAAATTGACATAGATGATCACAGGTTAGGCACTCTAAACAAAAATGTGAATAACAAAGAATTAAGAATGAGTCTTGCACCAGACAAGATGACACAGACTCCTGTCTTGCTGCTGCTCCCTGCTAAATACAACTATAAACTTTGGAACTTCAAAAGGTAGCCATAGGACTCTGAAAATAGAAAGAAGGCTGACTTGTTACGTGTCTTCGGAATGGAATGCTTCTTAGATTAGCTTCAGTAACAAAGGTTCAAGTATGTCCCAAAAGGGGTAGTGTGAGAAATGGGAGAAAGGCTACAGGAATTGGATTAAACCATAAGTTTGTACCAACCTGGTGAATGCAGACAGTCTAGTTTCCATGCTGCAGTGAGGACAGCATAGGGTATCACAGAAAAGGATGGGCCCAGGAAGAAGAGATGCAGGAACTCCTAAAGAACAAGATGTGCCCTATGGGTGCTCTGGTATGGGATATTCCCAAATCTCTGGGGTTGTGGAACTGATGGTAAGTGTAAGGGCTGCTTGGTTCATATGTTTTGACTTATTTATGTAAAGTAGATAATTCTAATTTTCACTGAATTGGCAGAACATCTTACAACCCCAGGTTCAACAAAAGAAATTGACCCAGACCTTGTCCCAAACCTAATAACAGGCAGTGCCCTAGGTAGGCTCATTACTTTCAATGACACTAGGCAAGCCCAACAGCACTGGTAAGGGGGTATTGATAGGGAGGACTACAGACAGTGAGCGGCCAAGGAAAGCACTCTCATTCCCCCCCAGACCTGAGCTTCCCCTCTCCCACTGACACACTAGGTCGAGGTATTGAAGGTGGCATTGGAAAGAGGGACCTACCACAACAAGGGCTCAGCCTGGGAATTGTTCTCCATCTCCTACAGACAGTGGGATCCTACCACAGCAGCCCAGCCCAGAAAGCCTCTCTGTATCCACTAGCTGGAGACTCCCTTCTCCCTTCTAGAAGCACAGATGGCATATTCTGGAGAAGCTCATTCCATTCCCTGCAACCAGCACTAGCAGGGACCAGTAGGAGGTCCAGATAAACCAAACAGACTAAAACAGTGCTGCAAAGGATCTGAAAATTAAATTGTCATTGGAACCATGCCCCTCAATGGTAGGCCTAAAACTACATGGTAAATCTAAATAGGGTGACTGCCTGCTAAAATACAAGATTTAAATAAACCCAGAGTTTCCTAATGTAACAGTCAAAATGCTCAAGATTCAATTAAAAAGAAAAAATCATCCATCATACCAAGAAACAGGAATATCACAACTCGAATATGAAAAGAAAATCAACTGAGATGAATCAGATGTTGAACTTATATGAGAAGGAATTTAAAGCAGCCATCATAAAATGCTTTGCAAACAATTATAAATTCTCTTAGAACAAATTAAGAAAATAGAAAATCTCAGCAGAGAAATCAAAATTATTTTTAATAAACCACATGGAAATTACAGAACTGAAAAATACAATAACAAATAAAAATCTCACTAGAATAGCTCAACAGTAGAATGGAGACGACAGAAGATAGAATCAGTAAACTTGAGGACAGATCAACAGAATTTACTGAAAATAAACAACAGAGATAATAAAATAGACAGAAAAAAATAATTTAAAAGGAATAAAGACCTGTAGGACAATATCAAAAGATCCAATATTTGTATCATCAGGGTCCCAGGAGAGGAGTAGGGATAAGAGTATTTGAAGAAACAATGGCTGAACACCTCCCAAAGGGTAGGCAAAGACATAAGCCTACACATTCAAGAGGCTAAATGAACCCAAATAGGATAAATCCAAAAAAAATCCAAGACAAGACACATCATAATTAAACTTCTGAAAACTAATGACAAAGAAGAAATCTTGAAAGCGGCCAGAGAAAAATGACTTATTACCTGTAGGGAATTCAGTGGATTTCTCATCTGAAATCACAGAGGCCAGAAGGAAGTGGGACAAAATGTTTCAAGTGTTGAAAGAAAAGAACTGTCAACTGCAAATTCTATACCTGGTGAAAGTATCCTTCAGAAATGAAAGGGAAATAAAGACATTCTCAGACGAAAGAAAACTGAAAATCACTAGCAGACCTACCCTTAAAGAATAGCAAAAGAGGGTTCTTCAAACACAAAGGAAATTATAAAAGAAGGAATTTTAGAGCATCGGGAAGAAAGAAAAAAATAATGGTAAGTGCAGAAATATGAAGACATATAATATTCTACCCTCCTCATGAGTTTTATAAATATTTATTGATTGAAGCAAAAATTACAATGCCATCTGATACTCAAGAAAATGTTATTTTAAAGTGGAGGGGCTTAAATGGAAGTAAGATTTCCACACTTCACTCACTCAAAGTGGTAAAATGTTGATACCAGTAAACTGTGATATCGCATATGAATATTGTAAGACTTCTAGAGCAACCACTAAGAAAACTATACAAAGAGATACACTCAAAAACACCATGAACAAATCAAGAAACAACCTGTGGGTGAAATAAGGCAGTTCTCTATCCTGGTGCTCAAATAGTGCTCCATGAGTGAGTGACCAGGTGAACTGAGGAGACAGCTAAAGGTAAAAACCATAGCAAGAGAATATAAAATCTTCATATGGAAAGAAGTTTCCAGACTAAGCAGTCCAACTGTAGCCTCTGCATGTACCTCTCTACATATGTATGTATGTGACAGGGGTGGGGGGTGTAATTCATCTGTACTATTATCTGCATGTATCAGTTAACCAGATGAAGAGTAAAGTTGTTCAAGATACTGCAATGATAAGTTAGGAGGCTGCTTGCCACCCTTGGCTCATTGCCCAGTACAACCTTGGTCATCCTTCTCTGGCAGAGGAAGAAAAGGTATTAGTAAAGGTTACTGAATCTCACTCATGATCAACGCTAGACTTATTCTAGTTAAATTAATGTAAAGATAGAAGGATAGAGATATCAGATTGGTGGAGGATTCAGGTCTAACTCTCAGGATCTCCCATTTCTCAATTTCAAATCCACAGCCACATTTTTAAGAGGAAAGAGCTTCCTTCTGGAAATACAATATTTATCTCCATATATAAAGTGTTTTTCCCCATAACAAAGTGAACTTACTACTTTCTCCACAATGTACTTATCAAATAACACATGTGATAGGGTTTGAAAACTACAAAGAACCCCCAAAATATACAGTACTTCTGTTGCAATACAGCTCGGAGATCTTTTGATGTCTGTACATAGAGAGCACTTTATTCTTTAATACAGTTACTCAGCACTCTGCATTTTATACCAAGGACAGACAAGATTTATATCAATAATACTCCTTTAGGATATGTAAGTTCTAAATACATAGCACTCCAGAAGGAAGCATGATTATCAACACCTAGATATTCAGGTGTATTCATAAATTCATTCTATTTTAAAATTTTATTTATAAATTGTAAACTATTCTTTCTTCAGAATTTTTCCTTGTGCTTGATGTCTTGCACTTTAATTTTAAAACCATGTTGTTAAATTAGAACAATGAAAGAGATCTTTCAATGAAAGAGATCTTTCAATGAAAGAGAGCTTTAGTATCTTATTTTAAGGGCACAACACCTCCATCCAGCTCAAGGACCAGTAGTAATACAAGAAGGCTTATTTTTTAAAACCCTTGGTTTAGGAGGCTGTCAAGAGGATGGAGGTAAATAAAACTTAAATACTAGAATGTCAGTGCCTCGTCTCCACATATTAGAATCATCACACAATCTTAAAGCATGTTTCTTACTCTGAGATTCTGGAAAGTAATTCTGTGAAATGTATGAGTTCTACTAGGTAGAATTTTGAGCAGTCCCTTGGGGAGAGTAATGTCTAAATACTTTGAAAAAAAATGTTCTTTATAAGTTGCTTAAAATACCATCACTAGTACTTAGGAATATTAATCATGTTTTTCTTGAAGACAGCTTAAAGAATGGAATCACAAAGTACCCATGACAGTTATCATTATTTTACCTATACTATCAGTAAGTTGTCGTATATTATTCTGCCAACAGTATAAAATCTTCACTAGTTACAATGTATTTACAGTATATAAAGCACTGTACTAAACATATACCAAGCATAGTCTCTCTCTTCAAAAAAAAAAAAAAAAAAGCTTGGATCTGAGAATAAACCCACAAATGCTGACAACAACTCTTATGTTCTTGCCACCAGATACCACTTTTCTCCAGAACAACAAACCACACACATAGCATTCAAAATATCCTTTATTTTCACCACGGTTATGGTTTTATACTGTGCTAAATTATAATTGAATTGGTATCCCTTAAGCTTCAAATTACTTTGACATTTTGGTGACAATGTCTAAAAACATGGATACAACACAGGATTTCTGTTTTGTAAAGGCAAATGAATAATCATCATTGAATCCAGAAATAAACTAAGAGAAAAAGAAACTAAGGATATCTCAATGAGAAAATTCACAAGAAATGACAGGAAAAATGCCTGTGGTTTACTGACTAAAGCTCAGTAACTACGAACCTGTATACTCATATGGATGAGGTTTCATAATCATAGATTCAGAGTCATTACTCATTTTACTCTTCTCTTTGCTTCCTCAAAAAGATATACCGACCTTGAGCATGAGAAATTAAATGAAAACTGCCTCAGGCAGATAAAAACATGACAATCATCCTGGCAATGAAGACAAATCACCATGTTCATTACAGTCAAGCTACCAAAAGAAAACTCTAGATCACACTAAACTAAAAACATACTTACGTTTATGTTTTCATTACACATGTAGGAAATTGCCAGTTACTGAAAGTAATTGTAGGATATGCCATGTAGGAAATTGCCAATTACTGAAAGTATTCAATTAAGACTAGAATCTTATAAATACCTTATACAAATATTTATTGAGTAAATATACAGATATAACACACAAATAAAATGGCAAAATTGTTACATGTTTAGATAAAAGATGGGAAACTAAATGTAACTTAAAGTCTCAAAACACTAATCCATTATCTTGGACGCAGGATGTGTCCTTCAAAAATAGAAGGGTAAATACCCAAGAGAAATGAAAACATGTCCACGTAGAAACTTGTTCATGAATGTTCAAAGCAGCATAATTCATAATATCCAAAAAGTAAAAACAATTCAATGTCCATCAACTGGTGAATACATAAATAAAATGTGATATATCCATATAAGAGAATATTACTTGGCCATTAAAAGAAGCGCTGATAGATGCTACAATATGGACGAACCTTGAAAACGTTATGCTAAGTAAAAGAGGCGATACACAAAAGGCTATATATTGAGTGATTCCATTTATATGAAATCTAAAGGCAAATTTATAGTCACAAAGCACATTAGTGGTTACCTATGGCAGGGGGAGAAGGGGGTGCTTTGAGAAGTGATTGCTAATAGGTACAGGGTTTCTTTTTGATGTTATAAAATTGATTGCCGTGTGACTGCAAAACACCATGAATATACTAAAAACAACTAAATTGTACCAAAGGGCAAATATTGTGTGATTCCACTTACATGAAATACCTAGAGTAGTCAAATTCATCAAGACAGAAAGGAGAATGGTGTTACCAGGGGCTGGGGAGAGAGAAGAATAGGGAGGTATTTGTTTAATGGATACAGAGTTTCAGTTTAGAAAGATGAAATACTGTGAGAAGAATGGTGGTGATGGCTGCACAACAATGTGAATGTACTTAATTCTACTGAACCCCACACTTAAAACTGTTAAAAAATAAAATGTTTAAAATGGTAAAATGGTAAACTTTATGGTATGTACATGTTACCACAATTCAAAAAAAACCCAATTGAGTTGTAACTTTAAATGAGTAATTTGTATGGTATGTGAACTATATCTCAATAAGCTGTTAAATAAATAAGTTGTGTGGGGTATAAAAGTAAGAATGTTAAACTTGCCACCACGATAGGTTAACTCCAAGTCTATAACTGTAAAAGTTGAGTGGCTCTGCTAATAGACTCTGGTTAGCCTGGAGTAAGATAGCCGGATGTGCCAAGGTCAGGGTGCTAGTCTTGACACACTCATTACCCTCACACTACATCCTCCACTGAGTGATTTCATACTCTCCTGTGACTTCAACATCCTTGTATATCTTCATATGGGACCTGGTCTCTACTTTTGAACTCCTGCCCCTTTATTCCTCAATGCTCATTGGACAGCTATTCCCAGGTTTTTGAAAAACTCTCAAACATCACATCACAAAATGGAGGGTAAGAACAGGAGCTTGAAGTCAGAGAGACCTGGACCTAGCTGAGACACCACTTAGCTGCATAGTCTAAGGGAAGTAACTAAACCTTTCTGGGCCTCTACTTCCTTACTTTTAAAATGAGAATAATTACCTCACAGGATTATTCAGAGGGTTAAACCAGATAAATGCATATAAAGTACCCGGAGGTTGAAAAACCAAGCATATAGAAAATACTGAACACATGTTCACTGACTTCCCCTACAAACTTGTTCTGCTTTATTCTCAAATTTAGTTAAAGGGGACACCATTTTCCAAATCTACAAAATTTGTTACTATTGATTCCTATTTGTCTTTTGCATTATTCTTCATATTCTGTCAATCTACCTCAGAAAAGTCTTTTTAAGTCTCTACCCTCAGTCATTATCAACACTTTAATTTAGGCTTTTATCATGTCTCATTCTGGCACAATTTAATTGTATCTCTCCATCATTAGTCCACCCTCCATGCTAACATAAAATTATCTTCCTGCTTATCTCCTACTTTAAAATATCTGTTCAAACTTTAGCTTGGTACTCAGCATAGAATGCTTCAAACAATGACCCTCCACTGTCCTTTCCAGTCACATCTACTCATCTTCACATACTCTACACTTTTTACCTTGCGAACTTCTCACCATTCCCTAGATGTACTCCTGGCTTTCACACTGTTCCCTCTGTGTAGAATACCCCTAACTCCTTTACTTAACTTGGGAGACTTTTATTCATCCAAATCTATTTCAAATGACATCTTCTCAGGGACTATTATTTATCTGTTTACATATCTGCCTCTTCACTATGTTGTAAAGTAGTGTGGAGTATGGATAATGGGCTATATTCCTTTCTGTATCATCCTCAGCGGCTGGTGATGAAGAAAAAATGAAGGAAGTCAATAAAGAATGGAAGATCTGGATCCAGTTACATTAAGGTATCAGAGCCCAATATAAAAAGTCACAGGTTAATTTTGCTCCAAGGTAAATGCCAGAGATCCTAGTGTTTGGTGAAAGTCACAACATAAAGTTCCAACCAGTGAAATAAACTATTAATCACAATATTTAAAACCAAATTCTTTCTGATTTTTTTTCTTTTTGTTTTACTTTGCTTGTTAAGACTTTACTGGAAAACTATGAGCAACTGAAAACTAAGGAATTACTAATCTTTATAGGCTTAAGGAGCAAAAAATGACCCCGCTGCAAGTATATAAAAAAATATATTATTACTTGGATGACTAAGCAAGTTTTAGAATGGTTATTGAGAATTCTACTAGCTTTCAGCTTATGTCAAAAATTAGAATCTCTGATTTTGGAAACTGAGATTATCAACAAATTCTAACGCTGAAAGACAGGTCCAGATTACATACCTATGAAGTGATAAATTCTATTCAAGGTTAGAGGTAGCTCAGCACTCAAGATTATTGGGCATAGACTAGAAAAACTGCTATATGGTTGATGTCACCATTAACTACCATTTGGACCTAATATCTCAGTAAAGAATATCTTCTGATTATCTAAGGGTTTGATAATCAATGGCTCTCTAACTTAAATTTCTACAAAATGAGCATGAAAAAAGATACTGGCGGCCAGGAGAAGGTGGGATAACAGCTGAATAATTTTTTTTTTTTTTGAAAACACACTAGGATATTTTAGATAAATAAATAGCCAGGAGATTTTATTCCTTAGGATGCTGGCTCTCTATAAATTTATCGATTTACTTACTGACTTGATGAATTTAAGTTAAACTATTTTGTTTTAGATAAGAAAATCAAACCAGTTATTTGTTAAGGAAAGTCTTTGCATATAAAGCACATATTTTTTTCATTTTATTATTCAGATTGCTCAGAAATTACATAACCACATGGAAAGAGTGAAATCTGATCATTTAAGCATGAGACAAAAAGGACAAGAAAATTCTACTTTCAAGAATAGATTCGTTGAAAATAAGAAAGAATGTATGTATATGTATAACTGAATCACTTTGCTGTATAGCAGTAATTAACACATTGTAAATCAATAAAAAAAATAAATAAAATTTTTAAAAAAGAATAGACTCATTGAAGCATTTCATACAAATTCATTGAGGGAAATAAACTAAAATATTCAAGCAAGTTCTTTTTATTGATTATACCTAATAATTAGCTGCATTTATATTAATTGGATTTACTTAAATATGAGGCAAAAATAAATGAAAATTTTTATTAATGTTGGAGGTTATTTTACTTAGCACATATTAATATACTGAAAATTTACGTGAACATAATTTAAAAACAGAAAGCACCAAAGTGAAACAAGAGGTAGAAAAACAATTATCAATAATAGGGAATGCAAAATATTAAATCACCTTTTTAAAAATATCACTGAATAATTAAGGCACCATGAATGAATTCACTAGAGATAATTTCCAAAGTATTATATATCATTCTAATATTCAGAAAAGGATTATACTTTATTCAAGGGGCTAAAAACTAATACATAGTTTTGACCACAAAATCACTCAAAATAAGATTTAAAAAATTACTGTGCAATCTCAAAGAGAAACATAGTTACAGATGACTTACAAAAAAAAAAAAAAGGGCTAACATACCTCAGCAAAAAATACCTCAAACCAATTATCCACCATACATAGCTTATCCTAGACTTTCAATGTTAGTAAAATAATAGAAAAAGAATGATAAAAAAATAGATCTCAGTAGATGACAATAAGGCATTTAATAACAACTCAGTATTCAACTTTAATTGATACTATAGAATATCAAATATAAAAGTTCTTCATGTGAGAAAAAGCATATTTATTTCTAGAGTCAAAATCATATTTTCTTCAATAATGCTAGTTATTAACTCTAAATATTTAAATAATAACAGGAGTTAACAGTGGTTGTTGTTAAACATTTAACACTGCGGCTCCTGAAACACCACCATCACCCCAACCACCACCCCTCTCTGATCTGTAACAGTTCTGGAGTATAAATAGTCCCACCATGTCTAATTTAAAGCTATCATTGCCATGTCACTATGGGAATTGGGAACAGATGCACAAAACTGGCTTCTGCTTGCTGCCTCCAACAAACCACTGAGTATTAACTTATTGAGCTCTTACTATCTGATGAGCACATGCTATGAACTTTACACATCCCCTTTCATTTGACCCTCACAACAACATACAAAGTAGATATTACTTCATCTTACAAATAAGGAAACTGAGGCTTAGGGAGATAAAGTAATTTGCCTAAGGTCACATTACTAACGAGTGGTAGAGGCAGAATTTAAGAATACCTTTAATCACTTTAATTATCATTCTTCATTCATGACCTATTGTTATTAAGGAGTCATGCATGGCCTGATTTGTAAATTAATCAACTCATCCATTTATCTCCTTATTTGTACCGCAACATATATTGGTAAAACCATAATTCAACCCCTAATGAAAACAATACCAGTGACTTACATCAACCTATGCATTCCTTCCCTTCAAGTCTGCTTAGTTCTCCCCAGCAAAGGTATATCCTAAAGTTGGTGTTAATTATTCTCTTTAAAGCCAGGTTTACATCCCAAATATCTGTAAAGAAAACCTCAGATTCTTGACAACTGCATTACGTTGCTTTTTAATAATCTTTCAATATAGATATTGTCCTTATTTTAAATATGAGGAAGGTAATTAAGGCTCAAAAAAGTCAAACAAACTCACCAAGAATTACTTAGCAAATAGATGACATAAAAAGAGTTTGAAAACAGGTTTTTATGTCTCCAAAGACCAATCTTTTCACTAAAATATTCTGCTTCAAAAATAAGGTGATTTTAAATATCAGATAATTAATCAGTAATAAACTAGAGCTCACCATAAAGATCAATGTACCTCCTTACCATCTTTAAAATTAACTGTAATATATGCAATAAAAACAGAGCCCAATCATAAGTATAATAATATTTGAAGGTTAATTTTTTTCTCTTATTAAAAATAATATGCAAAATTCCAATGGAAAAAATTAAAGAAGCCAAGAACAAATGGAAGTGTACACACACACACACACACCCCCACACACACACGCACGTGGTGCTCTTGATTGGGAAGACTACATACTGTAAAAAATTGCAATAGTTCTTCTATTAATTAAACAGTTAGCAAACAGGAAGCTAAAGTAAAGTATTCCCAGAATTTAAGAACACATTTAGAAAATAACACTTAGACAAAACTGATTTATAAATATATAACTAAGATTGGAACATTTTTATTTATTAAGTCTACTGAAAAAAGATTCCAAGGTGTATCTTCATGAACATACAGCATTATTATTATTTTAAACCATTAATTGAGCTCTTACTATAAGTTAGGTAATGTGCTTGACACATACTATCTGATTTAATCCTTATAATAACTTCATGACATTTGTAATACTAGCTCTATTTTATCGTAAAGAAAATAGAGAATCAGATAGGTTATGCATAAATTTTAAACAGAAAATTTTTTTTTACTTTTATAATTGGAGAAAAGGCTATTTCATTTTGCAGGAAAAAAAACACCTTATTGCTTCTAGAAATAGAAAAATCTGTGAAATAAGAGAAATTCCAGGGAACATTTAAAAACAGACATAGAGACATTCAGAATATTTTAAATATAAACACTACCAAAAAAAGAAAATTACAAGCCAATATCTTTGATGAATATAGATGCAAAAATTCTCAACAAAATATTAGCAAACCAAATCCAATAACACATAAAAAAGACCATATACCACGATCAAGTTGGATTCATCCCAGGGTCACAAGGATGTTTCAACATACACAAATCAATCAGTGTGATACACCACATCAACAAAAGAAAAGACAAAAACTCCCCAATCATCTCAATAGATGCAGAAAAAGAATCTGATAAAATTCAACATCGATTCATGATTAAAAACTCTTACAAAAGTAAGTATAGAAGGAACATATCGCAACATACTAAAAGCTATTTATGACAAACCCACAACCAACATAATACTCAACAGTGAAAAGCTGAAAGCCTTCCTGGCAAAATCTGGAATAAGACAAGGATGCCTACTCTCACCACTTCTATTCAACACAGTACTGGAAGTCCTAGCCACAGCAATCAGATAAGAAAAAAGAAATACAAGGCATCCAAACTGGAAGGAAAGAGGTAAAATTGTCATTATATGCAGATGACATGATACTATATATAGAAAACCCTAAAGTCTCCACACAAAAACTACTACAACTGATAAATGAATTCGACAAGGTAGCAGGATACAAGATTAACGCATAGAAATCTGCTGCATTTCTTTACACTAACAATGAAACATCAGAAAGGGAAAGTAAAAAAAGAATCCCTTTTAAAGTCACATCAAAAAAATAAAATATTTAGGAATAAACCTTACCAAGCAGTGAAAGACTTACATGTTGAGAACTACAAAACACTGCTAAAGGAAACTGAAGATGATTCAGAGAAATGGAAAGATGTCCCATGCTCTTGGATTCGAAGAATTAATTTTCTTAAAATTAATATTGTTAAAATGGCCATACAACCCAAAGCAATCTACAGACTTAATGTGATCCCTATCAAATTACCCATGACATTTTTCACAGAACTAGAACAAAAAAAATCCTAAAATTTATATGGGAGAATAAAAGACCCAGAATTACCAAAGCAATCCTGAGAAAAATGAACAAAACTGGAGGCACAACCCTCCCAGATTTCAGACAATACTACAGTAATCAAAACAGCGTGGTATTGGCACAAAAACAGACATATGAATTAAAGGAACAGAATAGCGAGCCTAGAAATAAACCCAGACACCTATGGGCAATTAATCTTTGACAAAAGAGGCAAGGATATATAACGGAGGAAAGAAAGTCTGTTCAGCAAGTGGTGTAATGTAAATGTAAATCAATGAAGTTAAAACACTCCCTCACACCATACACAAAAATAAACTCAAAATGGCTTAAAGACTTAAATATAAGACATGACACCATAAAACTCCTACTAGAGAACATAGGCAAAACATTTTCTGACATAAATCATAACAGTGTTTTCCTAGGTCAGTCTCCCAAGGCAATAGAAATAAAAGCAAAAATAAACAAATGGGATCTAATCAAACTTATAGGCTTTTGCACAGCAAAGGAAATCATAAACAAAATGAAAAGACAACCTATGGACTGGGAGAAAATATTTGCAAACAATGCAACCAACAAGGACTTAATTTCCAAACTATACAAACAGCTCATACAACTCAATAACAAAAAACCAAGCAACCCAATCAAAAAATGGGTAAAAGACCTAAGTAGACATTTCTCCAAAGAAGATACACAGATGGTCAATAGGCAAATGAAAAGATGCTCAACATCATTATCAGAGAAATGCAAATCAAAACTACAATGAGGTATCACCTCACACTGCTCAGAATGGCCATCATTAAAAAGTCTACAAATAACAAATGCTGGAGAGGGTGTGGAGAAAAGGGAACCCTGCTACACTGTTGGTGGGAATGTAAATTGGTTCAGTCACTACGGAAAACAGTATTGAGTTTCCTTAAAAAACTAAAAATAGAGTTACCATATGACCCTGCAATCTCACTCCTGGGCATATGTCCAGAAAAGATGAAAACTCTATTTCAAAAAGATACATGCACCCCAATGTTCACAGCAGCACTATTTACAATAGCCAAGACATGGAAGCAATATATATATATAAAAGTGAATCACTTTGTTTTATACCAGAAACTAACATTGTAAATCAACTATACTTCAATTTAGGGACTTTCCTGGTGGCGCACTGATTAAGAATCCACCTGCCAATGCAGGGGACATGGGTTTGATCCCTGGTCCAGGAAGATCCCACATGCTGCGGAGCAACTAAGCCTGTGCACCACACTACTGAGCCTGCACTCTAGAGCCCGCAAGCCACAACTACTGAAGCCCGCACGCTCTAGGGCCCGCGTGCCACAACTACTGAGCCTGCATGCTGCAACTACTGAAGCCTGTGTGCCTAGAGCTTGTGCTCCACAACAAGAGAAGCCACTGCAATGAGAAGCCCGTGCACCGCAATGAAGAGTAGTCCCCACTCACCGCAACTAGAGAAAGCCTGCACACAGCAACAAAGACCCAACGCAGCAAAAAAAACACCAAAAAACTATACTTCAGTTTTTTTAATTTTTAATAAAAAAGAATATTTTAAACACATACTGAAATCATGTAGAAAGAAATAATTTGTTACAAAGGTTTTAAGTTACAAATAATTTGCTTATTAGCTCTATACCTCACTTCATACAACTAAATCAATCCCAGATAGAATATAATTAAGCATTAGCAAAACAAATTTTTAAAATAATTAACTATAAGGATATATTTGTACTAACTGTTAAGATAAATTTTCTAAATAGTCAAGAAATGAAGAAGGATCACAAACATGCTTTAAGGTTTGAATAAGTCTTTTAAACTGCACAAATTTTGTTTGAAAACAGAAATATCTGGGATAAATGTAAATGATTTTAAAAGCTACAATGTAGAGTAACTGAAAATAAATGAAATATTGCTACATATACTCAGATTCCACTTGATAGTCAAAAGAAACAAGAGGGTCTATGTGAAAAATACTCAAATATTATATTACAAATATAAACTATTTTACAGAAAAATATACCACTTCACTAATAAAATAAAAATACAATAGTAATATTATATACCTATTAAACTAATAATCATAAAAATGTTATTAACTAAGTACCTAATAAGAGCTAGATATCTTGTTTCAGTTACTATTTATAATAACCCTACAAGATGTTATCACCATTCCACACTTTACTGATGAGAAAATGGAGGCTCAGAAAGGTTATGTGAAACTTTCTCAGTCATATAAAACTAGACAACCGCATGGGTAAAAACCTGAACCTACTCATCCAACTCTAAAGATCTTTTCTTTTTCCTCATTCTATGCTATGAGTAAAACACAAATCACAGAACTATAATAAAGCAATGCTTAAGCCCAGATTTGGTAAAGTCATGGGGGGAAATTGTACTCATAAATTGTTATGGGCATTATTAATGTGTTATATCTTTCTAGTGGAAAATCTTATAATATATAATGAGCTACGAGATAGTCATATTCTGCAGTATAATCATTCCTAGTATACCCCCAAAGAAATAAGCCAAATCGGGGAAAGGGGGGGTGGGGCACATATCCATAAGGAGAAACTGTAATGGAAAAAAACTATAAACAACTGAAGTGTCCAACAGAGCCTACTTCAACATTTCAATGTAATAGATTAGCAGAGTATCCCACATCCTCAACATTATTATTGGTCAATAGACGGGAATGTATATGAAATAGTCTTAAATGAAAAAAAGGAATACAACTTACACTGTTTATAACCATTTTAAAAATATACATATACAATGAGAAAAATAAGACAAATTTAAAGTGACATAGCCTATTTTTCTCTAAAGCTACTTAACTTCATAACAAATTATTTTAAGTTTGAGCATATATATGACTATGTCATATAACATTTTAAAATTTATGCTAGTATATTGCATTAATGACCTCATAATTGATGAGACCTTTGTTCCCTGATGTTATGGACTGAACTGTGTGACCCTGAAGTTCGTATGTTGAAGCCCTAGGCCCCAGTGTGACTGTGGGCCTTTAAGGAAGTCATTAAGGTTAAATGAGGTCATAAGGGTGGGGCCCTAATCTAATAGGACTGGTGTCCCTTTAAGAAGAGACTGAGACAATAGAGTTGCCTGTGCACAGAGTAAAGGCCAAGTGATAATATAAGAAGATAGCCCAGTCTACAAGCTGAGGAAGCCTCAGGAGAAAGCAGCCCAACCACACCTTGATCTTAGACTCCTAGCCTCCAGAACTGTGAGAAAATACATTTGTTTTTTTAAGCCACCTAGTCTGCGGTATTTTGTTATAGAAGCTCTTGCAGACTAATACACCCAGAATACATTTATTTAAAAACAGAAGAATTATACTGATATGTTGGATAATTTTAAATACAATAAAGTTACATGTAAATAGCATAAATTATTAAAGTTCATTGCCTAAGTTTTTAAAAATATATTTATTAACTTCAAAGTTGCTTAACAATAGACATCATAAATATCATAAGTGACAAAACGTTGGACTGACAGCTGCAAGACAGCTTAAAAGCAACAGATGAGTGACAAACTGCTAGCTGGGTAGGGGTTATGCATACTGAAATGCAATGATTCTTAGGAGAAATGGCAGGAAAGGAACATATTTCTCTGCATTTTGCAAAGAGGTCTCTTTTAATTCATTACGATATAAAGCAAATAGACAGACAAGATCTGAGGTATTATATGTACATTTTATGAACTGAGTACTCTATTTTTTTTTCTAATTTAGGTACTGACTCTCGAGAATAAGTGAGGAAGTCACCAGTTACTTAATTAAATAATGTGCTGTGTTCCCAGTACCAAGAGCAGTATCTGTTGATTTAATGTGTAAGGCCCTTTTGAATTAGATTTTTTATTAATAAGTTGATTAAATTTGAATGAGACTATTAAAAGAAAATTATCTTGAAGAAAAAAGTAAAGCCTTCTAATTCCTAAGTTAGGAGGTCTTTAAAAATGTAACACGGGGAGAGAGGATATTGTTATTACTATGACATTATAGATAAAGACAACATATTAACTGTAACCAGAAAGGAGAACTACATAAGGTATATTTAATTTCTTTTCCTACTTTTTTTATTTAAGCTTTCAGTCCTATCTATACCTACTGACAGAGGAAGAAAAATAATTTAGGAATAAAATTGCTTCCCAGTAATCCTCCTTTTAAGTGTTATACACATGGGATATATATAGTTTACATCCCATGTATATTTATATTTTATAGTTTCTTCTGAGTTTCACACAGCTAATAAGTGACAGTTATGTAGACTATATGGTATTCTGTTGATTTTATATGTCATAATCTGTTTAGTTAATCCTCTTTTATTGGGTGTTTCAATTTATTTCCACTATTGCAAGCATGGAGACACCATTAGACATGGGCCCAAAGCAGTTGGAATTACTTTTAGCTATAAGAAGCACAAGTTTTATTTTTTATATTGTAGCAGGTGAAGGAATACATACTGTATAGCTGGAGGGTTAAACATAGTACAGTAGTGAAACCTCTGAGCTTTTACCTCTTCAATTGGTTAGTAATCCTGAGTATGGTATATTTCATTGCTTTAAGCATGAGATTAACTGTATTCAGCTACGACACAAAGAATTGTTACTTATATATACTCAGACATACACATGCTCAGAACAGATTCAGATTCACAGAATTTAAGACTAGCACATTACAATTTATTTACGTTTGGTAATTATAACAAATTCAATGATCAGGTATCCTCTTTCTCTTTCCTATTTTTTTAAAACTATATCCCTATAAGTTCACTTTCTTAATAGAAACAATATCAAATATATACTGAACACTGTAAATCAACTATACTTCAAAAAAATGGAAAAAAACATTTTGACTGAAAACACATTAAAAAAATAAATATATATATATATATATATATATATATACTGAACAACCGCTATGTGCCAAACACTATTTTAAATGTTTTAAATACATACTATATTATTTAATGCCCCTCATATGCTGCAATTCCTATCAAACAAGAAAAGTAACAAACACTAGTGGGTTTCAAATTTTAAAATATATTGATTTTCTTAAAGACATCTATATTTTAATAATTTCACACCTTGCCATAATACTATAATAGCAACTCTAATAAGAACACGTTCTACTCACACAGCATTTGTGAATAAATGCTACATAAACTATAATTTACATAGTGTTTCCAAATTTCATTTATCACTTTGTAAGAAAGAAATTACTACCCCATAAAAGTGTAAACAGAAATTCAGAGATTAAATTTCAAAAATGAGAATTGGCATAGATGGAAGTAGAATTCAGGTCTCCTGGATCAATGTATTCTTTCCCCTGTGGGGAATGAGAAATGAAGAAAGGTTCACAACTGCAGAAAGTTAGAAAACCACTTACGTAGACGCTAGGCTGGGTAGAAGCTACCGCCCAAAGAGAAAAGGAAATCTCTACACAAGAACTAGCTCCAGTCTTTGTATTAAACAGTATATTTCTGCCTTAAGAGCTTGACTCTCCATTAGTGAAGCACTTAGGAGATATCATAGTTACTGCTAAATAAAAACTGCTGATCTGACTGGTAGGAACACTATGTACTGTTCTTTACTTCCTGGACCCGAAATCCCTTACAATAGCACCTTAAACTCTGTTTAAGCCTCCATTTGCATAATTATTATATGATTAGAATGTATAAGATATTATGAAGTAATAAATATAGAATATTTTATATCACTTTAAGTAGACCATAAATGTGTAAGAAGCAGGGACACATTCTCAGAGCACCTCACACATAAGTGGGCTACCAATAGGTTGGCATAGTTGCTAAAAACTGAAAGTTAACTACGAAAGTCCAAAAATGTTTGTAAATACAAATACCAAAAAAACCTCAAAAACCTATAGATTTCTTTAGTCAAATGTATACATGTTAACCACTGAGAGGCACTGATTCTAAGAATTTCTTTTAAACTCTTTATTTCCTTTGATGCTCCTTTACTTAGATCATCCTATGATCACCTGGAAAGGAAATAGACATACTAGTATCCAAGGAAATGCAACAACCTAGCCTTTCAAAAATTTTAGCAGAATGTTAATAGAGGCACATCAAGAAAGACTTTATTCTTTTGGTAATTATCTATAAGTCAAGGGTAAGAAGAAAACATATTTACTTAATAGTATAATTAAAACTCATCGGGCAAAGGGAAATCTAAGGGAGGACAAGGTTTAGGAGAAATACTGAATTTCTGGCACAAATATATTTGAAAAATTACTCAATTTTTCACTTATATTATTTTTAAAGAAATTAAATTGTACTCCAATAAGAAAATTATTCAACAATTCCCACAGTTTTAGAAAGAGTTTAAACTTCTGCTGATGTGGTCAATCTCATAACAAAGATAAGGTAAAGTTTCAGTGTTAAGGTTTTCAAAAGTTTCAAAAGTTTCAGTGTTAAGGTTTTCAAAAACAAAAAACAAACATAGGTCCTAACTCATAATTGGAATACTTCATCAGATAAGGTCAATCATTTCCAAGGCAATCAGATAAAAATTTAAGTTCTTTTTGTAGTTTAAAATGCTATCTCAATATAAAACTTTTTAAAATTTAAACAAGTCCTAAATGAGTTTTTTTAAATGTTGAAGACTCTGTTATCTGAAACGCATCAAACACGAATTTCTATTTTGTCATCTAAAGAAATATTCAAGATTTGCATCTTCTGCTTCCACATTCAAATTGTGTATTACTATGACATGAGCAAATCAAAAGCCCCACTTATTAAAAGCTATCAATACACTTCAGCTCTAAATAGTTCTCTCTAATAACATTTGTCAATTTTTATGAAGAGATAATAGTAGAAATTCTGCCTTTTAATTCTCAACTTTGTCAGGAGAAGATGATTTGATAATTTCTCCCTCTAAATTGCATTTAATGTACAAAAGTAGATCAACGGGATGAAAAAGGGTAAAAGACAAAACAAAACAAATAGTTTTACACAGGCCCCAAAATAGAGTTCAAGAGTATAATGTAATAAAAAATTTCTTCTAAATCCATTTTTTACTATTAATTACTATCATTCATTGAGTCTCTAAAACAGTGTTTATTACTTTCTAAAAACTGTACTAATTAAGTAAATTAGTTTATAATGAGCAAACAGAATGGTTTATTATAAAACACAAATATTAAAATTCCAACAGTCATTAAATCTGAGCCCTCCCACTTTCCCCTTATTCATCACAATATACCTTCTCTTACTGGCTCATTGGTTGATTCTCCTTTTAGACTCAGCATCCTGGAGAAGCCACTGGAAAGAGTAGAGAAAATGCCACGGATGAAATATCCCTGCTGCTCAGACTCCATTGACCCCACTGAAGTCGGCCACCGTCTAACAAATCTGATACTGCAGCGGTGCTCTGGCTCTGAAAGAGATCTGCTGAATGGAACCCGAAGTGACCGAGTGTTGACCAGGTTCTGCTTCTCCATTGATGTTCCAAGGACCTCATTAGCAGAGGAAGAAACATTATCCCCAACCATCTTTGGCAGGACCTCTTGTTGTGGTTCATCCAAGCCTCCTTTATTATTTTGCAATTGCTCCCTTTTGTCCCCTTTCCACCTAAAGCTGGGATGTGTTTGCCACCGATAAGCACTCAGTGGCTTTCCTAGATTGGAAACAGCCTGTTCATTTTTCTTCCTCTTGCTTTTCATTGGACCACACCATGGATAACTCTTTACGCTTGTTCCTATCTCTGAATGTGCATAATCAGGTTCTGACAAAGATCTTCGATAGCTCGGAGGACACGGTGATGTTTGTCTCCTAAAGATGCTCATCTTCCATGACTCCATTTTTTAACAACTTCTCGAAACTTTAAATTTCCACTGCTCTGCAGTCTTTGCAGTTGAACCACACTTGTCCGTGCAGTCCAAAACATTCAACTGCTTAAGCAGCTTTCTTTGTGCGGCTTTGAACCACAGCAGATGTTGCTGCTTAAGAGCTGGTGTCATGTTATTACCCCATTTTCCCAGATCTCCGAAATTTCAGCAAGCACCCAAAAACCTCCTGTCTGAAGCAAATTATCTTCATAATACAGCAAAAGAAGATCATCTCGCTTCCTGCAGTACGTTATATTTCTGCACTGAGTTTTCAGGAAATGGTGTTTTTAAAAAATGAGAAGTGAAATGAAAGCGATAAAAAAGCCACAAACACCTTTATGGACCAATAGCAGTTAAGTGTTCACTATGTGAATGACACTGGGTTAAAAACAGATTGTGAAAGTACTCAAGCTGACATCCACACTCTCCGGAAGAAGAAGAAAAAAATCTGCCTAAAAGCCTGCTCTCTAAGTGACAGCTCTTCAGAATAGTTTTTAAAGTTTGCATTTCAAGAAAATCCTTGTTATTTACACCACAACTTCTCTCAAAGTTAATACTGTTTTTAAACTAATAGGTAAAGTCATATACTGTTTTGTGCAAGTAGGCATTTGCAAAGATGAGGAAAAATGGACAAAAGAATGTCAAAATATAAAGCTATTTTTAATGTAAACATACTAGGGAGAATTTTAAAAGCACAAATGGATTTAAAAAAAGGGATAGAGGATATTTGCTATGAACTATAGCAAAGGAAAAGGAAAGTCTTGAGGCAACATCTTGTGGAAACTGGAACACAGGAAAGTACATACTTAAATGATTTCTAGAAGGGAAAAGTTTGCTTTGAAAATGTAATTGGGATAAGTTGTCTGGAAAAATATTCCCTATCTATTTAACCAAATAAATTCCTTTATTCCTCTTTGTGCTATTTACAAGTTAAAAAAAAAAGAGCTGACTACCTAAAATTTTGTTAAAGCAAGTACCTTATATTGAACCAAGATAATGAATGCCAAGTTTTTGGCTGGTTAATTTTTTTTTCAACTGTCTGCTCATAAACTCCTGAAAATAGGGGTTTCGAATGGAAAGCCTGACAGACTTTAGACCACCAATAAAAGAGATATAACACGGCAATCAAATCACTTCGCAAGTTGTATAAAAAAATGATGATTTCATGTGGAAAACTAAAAAACCATCCATTTATTTGTAGAATATATACAATGAAAAACAGTTCTTACACTACGTCTCTTTCTTATTACTGCCAAATAGTAAAGTTGGTAACATACCTATTCTTTGAAACATATTAAAATGTTCTCGTTATTTCCATTATCATAAAGCAATAATCTCATCTTCATTTGTTTATATAGTCTGTAAATTTACACATTTCTATATTAAAGAAGTTTTGAAGAACTTGGCTTTCCCAAAAGCATAATATATCAAACTAGAGTGTATTACAATTGTAAAATTTTCCCTTGTTTTAAAAAAATACTTAGAAATGTCAATCCGCATAAAGAGAAAAACAATAAACATTAAATTCTAATCTCTATTTATGGCACATCACACAATCCACAAAAACTAATCTGTGATGGAAAATAAACCTAAATGTAAAATATAAAATGATAAAGCTTGTAAAAGAAATCACAAGAGAATATTTTTGTGAACTGAAGGTAAGCAAAGATTTCTTAGAGTACAAAACGTAATAACAATGATAGGAAAACATTAATAAATATGAATTCATAAAAATCAAAACCTTAATATGTCTAATAAGACATATTAAGAAATCAACAAGCAACCTACAAAATGGGAGAAAATATACACAATGCAAACATCTCACAATTTGTACCACAAGATATAAAGAACTCCTACAACTTATTAATAAAATGAAAACCCAATTTTTAAAAGTAGGCAGACAGAGCTGAACAAATCCTTCATAAAGAAAGCTATATGAATGGTCAATAAGCATATGGAAAAAGTACTCAACCTCATTAGGATTTAGAGAAATGCAAATTAAAGCCATAATGAGATATCACTCACATTCACCAAAATGGCTAACACTTAAAGGGCTAATAACACCAGACGTTGGTGAGGATGTGGAGCAACCAGAAATCTCATAATTAGTAATAAAATTAGTATGAAATGATACAATTGCTATGGAACAAACGTGACAAAATTTTTTTACAAAGATAAACACACATCTACCCAATGCACATCAGTTCCACTCACAGGCACTTAAGAAAAATGAAAATACACAAACTTGTACTTCAATCTTCACAGCAGCTTTATTTATGATACCCATAAACTGAAAACCACCCAAATATCCATCACAGTAGAATGGATAAACAAATTGTGATGTTTTCATACAACGGTATACAACTCAGCTATAAAAAGAATAAACTACTAATAACAAAACAATGTGAATGAATACCACAGATATTATGCCAACAAAAGAAACTAGACACAAAAGAGCACATACCATATGATTCCATTTCGACAGAGTTTTAAAACAGGCTAAACTAATCTACAATGGGGGAAAAAATCAGGAATGCAGTTGTCAGGGGTAGAGGCATTACTAACAAGAAAAGGACACCAGGAAGCTTTCTGGGGTGATGGAAACTTTCTAAGTCTTGATGTACATGTGAGTATGGGTGTGTTTATTTGTCAAATTCATCCAACTGTTCCCTTAAGATTTATGCATTTTTCCTTAATTAAATTTTACCTTAAAAAACTGTAAATACTGTACTCTAGTTAGTAAGTTTACTTATCCAGTGTAATGGGTTAGCAACTCTGAAAGCACTTTCTGTGTATTTTAGGCTTGAGGAAAGGAGTAAGTACATTGAAGAGGATGAATGAATGGATGAATGAATACATACAGACAGACAGACAGACATACCAATACTGGAACAAACCAATATTATGCAACTCCTGATATGATGAACTGTGAAAGAATAGCTTGTGATTTTTTCCTGCCAAAAAAAAAAAAATTGCATAACCTAAATTTAATCACAAGTAGCATCAGATAACCTTGAATTAAAGAAGATCTACAAAATAACTGTATCCTTTGCTTCAAAAATGTCAAGGTCAAGAAAATCAGAGAAAGGCAATAGAACTGTTGTAAATCAAAGGAGACTAAGGAGAAACAATTAAAAATAATGCATAATTTTGGATTTGATCCTAAAGTGGGGGGGAGAAGCTATAAAGAACATTATTGGGGCAATTGACAATATTTTAATATGGAGTATGGATTAGATAATAGAACCATACCAACATTAAGCTTCCTGATTTTGATTATGAAAGAAAATGTTCTAATTCTTAGGAAATTCACACTGAAGTATTTAGGGATCTAGAGTCATGATGTTTCCAATTTACTCTCAAATGACTCAAGGAAAAAACTATGCATGTAAAGGTAGATAAAATATGACCAAAGAAATGGGGCAAACTGTACACAATCATTGAATCTAGGTAAAGGGTATATGGGAGTTTCTTGTACGCCTGCAAATTTTCTATAGGTTTGAAATTTCATCAAAATAAGACATTACACAAGCAAAATTTTTTTAAATTTCAAACTACTTCCTTTGGGTCTGTAAGATATTTTTATTATTAATAATGTAATATTATTAATATTACATGTAATATTATTAATACTATTTCAGAGTATCTTTTGAGTAATACATATAACAAAGTATCTAGTTTCACAGGTTTCATGAGAGGGAACTTAATCAAGATCACCCTATTAAAATACCTCAGTGAAAAATTAAATTAAAACTACAATTTTGAGAAAAGTTGCACCACAGGAGTAGAACTTGAGCCCCATAATCAACATTGTAAAATTCAGAGACTCAATGTTAAATGAGAAAATACTTTTACACACTAAATAGGTAACATAAAAATAACTGCCATAGTTTCTAAGGAACTACTACAATTCTTCTAACCATAAACTTCCCTATTTAAGGAATATGGAAATGGAAAATAATAAACAGCACAGAAAAACATTCAAGCGAAATCAGAAAGCAAAAGAACTATAGATTGAAGAAGTGACAGTCTCTAAGTAGGAATAATCAAAGAAATGAAGAGATTCACCTCTCTCACAGTTGGCTAAAGGTGGATTTGGCAAATGCTTCAAATTATCTTCTATCATTATGAAAGCCTAACATCATTTATGTTAGTTATTTCTCCAAGTTTTATCTTTCATCTGAATATAAGACAACTTGACACTTCGTTTTCTGAATTTTATTAAATATATATAATGAATTTATAATTTTTAAGAAAATATTCACAGGTTTTATAATTTTTAAAATTAGAAACAATGACACTAGTGCCACTGAACTACCACATTCATTATGAATCCTAATATAAAAATTGGCTGCTGATTGAAGTGTCATAACAAGAACATTACTGCCATCTCAAGTATCAACTAATTATTATTAATTTTCTTAATAGAAATCTGTAATATTTAAAGCACAGCTTTAAGAACCACTCTGTTGCTAAGTCAAAAGAAACATCTGAATTCTCTAAATAAATATACAAGTACTTATATTCACATAGAGCCATATTTTAAATTGTTATTGAGTACCTGCCATGTATCAGGCACTGTATTAAGACTAGAGGGGCTTCCCTCGTGGCGCAGTGGTTGAGAATTCGCTGCCAATGCAGGGGACACGGGTTCGATCCCTGGTCGGGGAAGATCCCACATGTCGCGGAGCAACTAAGCCTGTGCACCACAACTACTAAGCCTGCGCTCTAGAGCCCGCGAGCCGCAACTCCTGAAGCCCACGCGCCTAGAGCCTGTGTTCTGCAACGAGAAGCCACCACACTGAGAAGCCAGTGCACCGCAATGAAGAGTAGTCCCCATTTGCCACAACTAGAGAAAGCCTGCGTGCAGCAACGAAGATCCAATGCAGCCAAAAATAAATAAATTTATTTAAAAAAAAATACTAGAAGAACAAAAAAGAATAGAACACTGTCCCTGCCCTCTTGGAACTGCCAGTTGACTAGGAAAGACTGACATTAGGAAGGGGGGTCTACAGAATGTTAGGGAAGTGATTTGTAAGGGAATTTTGAACCATGTCTAAGGCATAAGGGATGGAAACAATTTCTTTTGAGATTCTCTTAATCTTGAGATTCTATTGTTATACTCAATTCTGCTATAATGTGGCATGCATTTCTAAAAATCATCACACTATACAAAATTGCATAATAAAACTTCAAGACTTATGAGGAAGTGGGGTTGGGAAGCAACGTTCAGAAACAATGACACATAAAAAAAGATAAGAAGCTAATAAAAACTGTAGACCATTTTACACAGGTTAGTTAAGAAACACTTAAATGCCAAAATAAATATAGCACGCTACTTTGAAAAAACCCTGAAGTTTGCAGTGGGCATCAGAAGGGTTGTAGCTTTTGTGTTTTTGTGAAGTGATGGAAGGAGGGTTATCTGAAATCTGAAGGACAGCTATAACACTTAAGTGGATGGATGTGGCTCATAACAAGTATGGGGAACTGAGGCAGCCAGTAGTTGGTCGAGATGTATGCCTTTCAGTATTTGCTACAACACGATGCTTTACTTGGATACAGTTTTCTGTATTCAGCTAACGTTTCTCAAACAAATGGCACATAAGCAAACACAAAATTCATGTAATGCTCAAATTGTTCCCTACTATCAATCATATGGTACAAATCCTCATTTTCAAAATAAGCGTGATATAAAATAAAATTTAGTTTAAAGAATTTTTTAAAAACATGTAATAAAAATAATTTTATTTTTAAAACACCAAAAACAAAAACAAAACCAAGCATGATAGTAGAACTGACTATATTTTCTCTTTTCCATATAACTGGTATGGTAAAAAAACAGGTAAAAATCAACAGGAGACCTTACCATTGAAAGGCACAATAAAAGCAGAGGGGAAATAGCTCTTATCCTTAGTAAATTCCACTCTTTAGTTTAAACTTTTCATTTTTTTCTTTTCTTCCTCCTCTCTATATCAGAACAATAAGAACCAAAGGATCAAACTCATGATGTGGGCATAGAGGACCAAGCATAAAAAGGTAATGCAACAGATCTGCTTCTAAATTGGTGCTTCTCACGTTGTAACATGTAGATGAATCACCACAAGATTGAATTAAAATGTAGATTTTGCTTTAGTACATGTGGGAGAGGGCCTGAGATTCTACATTTCTACCCAGTTCCTAGGTGATACCTATGCTGATTCATGGGCCAAATTGTGAATAAAAAACTACAGACAGATTTTTAAATAAAAGGACTAATGGAATTCTCAAGGCTCCCATAAGATTCAGTCAAGTTCACCAAAATAAAAAAATTGTATTGGGATTGAGGGTAAAGAACATTTGCCTGAAATATTCTGTGAGAGCATATACATCACATAGAGACTTAGCTCATGGTAGTGTACTGAGAATCAAATATACAGTAATCCAAACCTCTTCCTTGGAGACAGCAAAGACTATCTACAACATATAAATAAAGCACAATTAAAAACTGAACAATCTTCCGCACTTTATGAACTGCAGCATTTTTTTAATGGAAGGAAGCAAGGGAGGAAGATGTAAATGACCATCTATAGGAGAGTGACAAATAAATCACAGTACAGAACTATGTAAAAACAAACACATATATTAGGGTAAGCTACAAAGACACACATTTTTAAAGAGTGATGCCTGTGAGGAGTACAACTGAGAAATCACCTTAGATCCTTAAAGTTTTATTTTTTAATTGTTAAGTATATACTATAGTCATAATAGTAAGAAAAAACTTAAACAGAAATTTATGTGGTAAGAGGTCTAAGAGATAAGGTAGAAAAGCAATATATACTATAAAAAAGTAGATCATGATCCCACTTTTACTGAAGATTATCATTAATACATCAGTACGTACATGGTGGAATATGCACGGAGAGAAAAATCTGTTGCTATTTCTTTTAAATATTTTCTTTTTTAACAATAATAAAATCTGTTGTTATTTTTGTTACTACAGGAGATTTTTTTATATTATTAATTTCTGTAATATATGAAATTTTACAACAAGTGGGTATTTTTATTCCTTTTGAATGCAGAAAATTTAAATTATTATTATTATTTTGGCCACACCACACAGCATGTGGGATCTTAGTTCCCTGACCAGGGATCGAACCCACGCCCCCTGCATTGGAAGCATGGAGTCTTAACACTGGACCACCAGGGAAGTCCCTAAATAAATATATTTTTAAATCTATCCAGAGTGAAAAAGGAAGCCTTAATGTTAACCCACAGAATCAGAATTAGAGAATAGAAAACTAAACAAGTCATCACAGATTAACTTAACCAACTCTTTCATATAAGCAAACAAGACCAGAGAAAAGAACTTGTCCATGACTACTTAGTTAACATCAAAAAACAAAACAAACAAACAAAAGGAAGAACACAGGTGTATCCTAATTCCCAGTTCAGGATTCCAAAACCTCTTTAAATTAGCATTTTCCAAATTACGATCCACAGAACGTAGCTGAGAAATTTAGGCTTACAGAGCATAATTGTGACATTAAGGCCAGACATTATAGTGTTATTTCGTTTAAATGCTAAAATTCTTTCTTTTTTAAAGGTTAAAATAGGATATCAGTTTCTCATTAAAATGGCTTTTTAAAATTTATTTCAACTAAGGGAAGCAAGTGGAGATGAAAAGGCAAAACTTGAGCTTTCTCAGTTTACAAATACTAGTCTGCCACCACTTCCTTTCTTAAGACACACCTTTTCTATAATGAAATTCTGTACTATAAATCCCACATGCTCTTTTATAATAGAAGACATAACACATGTTACAATTAACAAAGAGTTCTGGAGTTCTGTTATCAGAAAAGAGAGTACATACCTCTTAGATCAACTCATGAAAAACTTTAAAAATAGGATTAATTTCTATAAACCAGAAGAAGACATCTTTTAAAAATACAAAGTCTTTGTTTATACAAAGCTAAGTAATTAATAACAAAACATCCCCTTCCCATCTCCTATCACTGGAGCACATCTGCTTCCCGATGAAACACTTCCTGTGGCGAAAACTACCTCCCTTCTAAGTAGTAGAACTCAAAGACACACCTGACACGTACACAACTGCTTTTCATTTAAGAGACAAAGATATGTCTAAAAGCACTAAATAAAGATTATTTTTAACAGACAACTTCTGGAATCGATAATAATTTTTTAATAAGAAAACACTGTAAAATGAAAACAAAAACATAGATGACTCCTAATGCCATTATTAAAGTCTTTTTAAAAAAAAAAAAAAACTTCTGCTTTTCCTCTGAACTCTCTGGTCACACCTTTTCTGTCTCCTTTGAGGTGCATTCTTCTCTATCTAGTCTCTAAATGTTAGTTCTTCAAATTGGGTCCTAGGCACCCCCTTCTCCATATTCTCACCATGCACATCATCATTCACAGTTACCACAGCAACTTATACCTCCAGTTCAGACCTTGTCTCCTTTGAGCAACATACTCATATATTCAATTTGACAATTTGTGGCCTCTCAAATTGAAAATGTATAACACTTAACCTGTGATCTTTCCTTTAAAATCTGGTCTCATTCCAGTGTTGCTTATTCTAATAAAAAGCACCGCATCCACTCCACTGTACAGACCCCAAACCTTAGTCCTCTCCCTCTCTTACCATTTAATATCAATTCCATAAGACTCACTGATTTTCCCTCCTAAGTATTATTTAATCTATCTACTTCTCACCATTTCCTCTAAATCAACCTACTATCATTTCTCACCTAGATTATAACAGCCTCCTAAATTAGTCTACCTACATCTACTACAGCCCCTTGCAAACCATCATTCCCACTATAGTCAGAATAATCTTTTCAGAATACAAATTTACTGCATACTGTTTAAAACCTTTCAATTGCTTCCCAATACTCTTATGAAAACAACACAAAACAAACCAAAATTCCTCAACAAAGGCTGGTCCCTACCTATCTCACCCCTTCAGCCTCCCTTGAAACCTTTTGGTCCTTCATACGAGCTACTCTCCTTCCCGCCATAGGGCTCTTGCCCACACTGCTCCCTCTACACGGAAGGATCTTTCTCTCCTCATTATTGCCTACTCATAATTCACATTTCAGTTCAAGTGTTACCACTTCCTGAGGGAGGCCTTTCCTGACCTCCCTGACTAGGTCAAATCTCCTTTTATAGGCATTTACAGTCCCATGTATCTCCCTATTACAGTTATAGATATATTTGGATATTTCCTTGTGAGATTATTAATCAATGACTGTTTTACCCACAAAACTATCATTTCCATGTCTGTTTTATTGTCCACAGAGTTCTCGATGCTTGACATATGATAGGCACTCAATAAATATTTGTTGAATTCATTAATAAAATCTGAGAAAGATCTAAACTAAAAGCACCTAACTTCAGACTAGTAGTAAGAAGGGTCAGTGATCACCTATTTGAGTTTAACATTTTCTCTGATACCAGGAAGATCACATTAAAATACACGATGGGGGAGGGGGACAGGGGAAAGAAGATAGTCAGATATACTCCAGGGAGTTGTTTTCCCTGAAACAAGGAAAAATAAAAGAATTCTGTGAAATGAGAAGAGGGCAAAAGGGAGGCAGGAAATATTGCTTTAATTGTTAAGAAATTTTTTTCCAGAAATGTCAATTTAGTTGATGCAGAAACCATTATCTGGCTTTTCTAGGTTTTCTTAAAAATTATTTTTAAGAAAAATTTTGGCATCACTGTTTGCAAAAAATCTTTAAAAAGCATAAAAAAGATAACTACAAGCACTCAACAAGTTATATACATTCTTAATGAACATATACTTGGAAAATGAACAACATTCTGATAATCTGAAATAAATATCGGCATTGTACATCTGATAAATAACCAAGCAGCTTGTACTAAGGTAGACTTAGCTAAGCACCAAAATTGGGGATGCCAAAGGAAGGAATTAGGAATATTTTATTATTATAAGGTACTTGCATTACCTGGGAAACAATATAGTATCATTTGAAAGTGGACTTGGATTAACTGTAAATATATATTGCAAATTCTAGGGCAAACACTTAAAAACTTTTTTTAAAAAGTAAGAAAGAAAAAAATAGAATGATATAAAATAATCAATTAAAATCACAAAAGGCAAAAAAAGTGGAAGACAAATACAGAAACAAAGAACAAGAGCAACAATTAGAAAACAGTGACAAATATAATAGATATTGACCCAACTATATCAAAAATCCCTTTAAACATAAATGGTCTAAATAGTACACCAATTAAAAGACAGAGGGCTTTCCTGGTGGCGCAGTGGTTGAGAGTACACCTGCCGATGCAGGGGACACGGGTTCATGCCCTGGTCCGGGAAGATCCCACATGCCGCGGAGCGGCTAGGCCTGTGAGCCATGGCTGCTGAGCCTGCGCGTCCAGAGCCTGTGCTCCGCAACGGGAGAGGCCACAGCACTGAGAGGCCCACGTACCGCAAACAAAAAAAACAAAAAAAAAAAATAGAGATTGTCAGTGGGGATCAAAACACAAGGCCCAACTATATGTTGTCTACAAGAAACCTGCTTTAAATATAAAGACACAAATATATTAAAAATAAAGGGATTGAAAAAGATGTAGTATGCTAACACATGTAACATATAACATGCTAATCAAAAGAAAGCTAAAGTAGCTACAGTAATTTCAAACAGAGCAGAATCCAGAGCAAGGAGAAGAATCAAGGATAGATAAAGGCTTATGTAATGATAAGAGTCAATTCCCTAGGAAAATATAAGAATCCTTAATATATATGCATCTAACAGCAGAGTGTCAAACTGCATGAGGTAAAATCTGCAAGGAGAAATAGATGAATCTCCATTATAGCTGGAGATTTCAACCACCCTTCTATGAGAAATGGACAGATCCAGTAGGCAGAAAATCAGTAAGACACAGTTGAACTCAACAGCACTATCAATCAACCAGGTATAATTAATACCTATAGATTACTTCATCCAACAATGGAATACACATTCTTTTCAAACTCACATGCAGCATTCAAAAAGATGGATCACAGTCTGAGCCATAAAACATACCTTGACAAATTTGAAAAACTAGAAATCATACAATGTATGCTCCCAGACCCATGAAGAATAAACTGGAAATCAGTAACAGAGAGATAGCTGGAAATTTTGAAAATATGTGGAGATTAAACAATACTCAAAGAAGAAATCTCAAGAGAATTTTTTTTAAAATTTTGAACTAAATGGAAATGAAAATAAGACATCAAAATTTGTGGGATGTAACAAAGAAGTACCTAGAGGGAAACTGAATGCATATATTAGTAAAGAAGAAAAATCTAAAATCAGTAACCTAAGCTTCCACCTAGGATACCAGAAAAAGAAGAGGAAATTAAATCCAAAGTGATTATGTCTAAATATAATTCTTATTGCAAAAGTGAAACTCAAATATTTCAAAACTATGCTATTTAAAGGTTTATATAACAGTCTAAGTCAGACATATCACCCTCAGCATGACTCAAAAAAAAAATGATAAAGACAGTAGATAAAGTAGGAGAGACTACCTTTCAAAGAGGTCTAATTCCAAGAAGAAAGGTAACCTTGAGCTAGGCCAATCCTAGCACTAGGGAGAGCCTCCACCAAGTTGTACTGTTCTGACAGGAGTTGGAAAACCTGAAGTATTTGGTCCCTGGAAATACAGGATTGTCAGGTTATCCCTGTATTAATGGAGCTGAAATTCCTTGATCTCAAAGGCCCATTAATCAACTGAAAGTAAAAGATTCCTCCCGTACTTTGCATCTGTGTTTGAAAGTACAGCGACATCATTAGGCAAATAAGGAATTAGTGATGACAACCATATACTCAGTAAATTCTATTGAGATATAGTCTGGGTAATGGAAAGGAGCCCAAGCTCCTCTTCATCAGACTCTGCCTTTATCTTCAGTGAACCAACCACATTCTGGAACGAGAACAAAGGAGCTGATACTCTGGATCAAAATAATGAAAATTCCATCAAAAATGAGAAGCCTAGCTAGATGGTCACTTTCCAAGTCTGATCTCATTTTCTCATTTAGTTCATACAGGAATTTTATAAAATCTCATGCATTTCATAAAAGCCAACACCTATTTGATGCTCTACATGAGATAATTCCTCAGGCTTCTCTTTTACATAGGTCTGTATTATTACTATAATTCTCCTAGGATTTACATCCAGAAATTTACCACATCACTCTTAAGTAGTATAGTTCACAACTAGTAGCAATGTTCTACAACTGTTTGTCAATATAAATATCAACATAATTCCTACACTTAAATAAAATCTCAATTTCCTAAGCTTTTTAAATTACAATTATATAGTTATTGTCAACATTTTTTTCTGTCAGCTAAAAATCAACGCTTTCCCATTTTTTTTATTCCTATTCTTTCATGGTATGTTTCATACTTAAAAAACAAGACAAAACAAAAAAACAAAAACTCAAGCTACATCACTCAAACTGTATCTTACCTGTAAGTGTGATGGGCCATCACCTCTTAATGGCAGCCATACAGACCTCAAGCATGTGAGTAATAATGTTAAATATCTTTATTTCTCCTAGTCATCCTTTCCCTCAGGCTATTAGCAACCAACAAGGATATGCAGTTCTTGGGGAGTTTGGGGGAGAATGTATACATTGGCTGAGTTGCTTTGCTGTGCACCTGAAACTATCACAACATCATTAATCGGCTATACTCCAATAGAAAATAAAAAGTTAAAAAAAATAAAATAAACCTAAAAATTACCAAACCACACACACACACACACACACAAAAAGATATGCAGTTCTTCAAATGCCCTACTTGGGATTATTTCTTATACTGCTGCCATATCCTAGTACCAGTTCCTATATGGGCTAATTGGCATGAGCCATTTAGTAGGTCATAGAATTCACATAAAAGAACCATACAGACAGCAATCTGAAAATGCTATTTTTATATTTGTTTAGTTATTTCAACTTATTATATGGTTCACCATATTATTTGTTGGGTGAGTTCTTTTGTAATTCACTCATTCGACAAACACTGTCTGAATGCCTACTACCTTATGATGAACTGAACTAGTTGAACATGTACTCTGCCAGTTTTTGGTGACCTCCAAAATTTTACAGGGACTTTTAGACATCCTTTTCCAAACTGTAGATCATCTCAACATGTAATAGGATACTAGAATTCTACAAGATAAAACTCTAGAAACTATATAATGTACTTCTTCATTTTATAGTTCATTATGAATACCAAGTGAGAAAGATTTTACAATACTGCTCAGGTCAAAACATTCATTCAATTACTTCAGCAGACATTTTTAAGGCACATATTGTATTCTCAGAGTTAGGCTAAGGAATGGGCATAAGTTACAATGCATTCTATATCCTCTCAATGACCTTAGAGTCTAGTAAGGAGAAACAGACATGGACACTAATAACTGCTAAGATAGGTTGGTTAGTCCAAAAGTATTAACTACATATGGAATATAATAGGGACAAAATGGAAACCACAGTCTACTCTGTGGAAAATGAGGTGATAAGAGAATACATGAAGAAAGTTCTACAGAAAAAAAAAACAATTTTCCCAGGTTTTAAAGGATGAGAAGTTCTTCAGGTCAAGGGGACAGTGTTTGAGGGTAGAAGAAAGGCACTCCTAGCAAAGAGAAAAGTACAGGCAAAGATACAAAGACATAAAATATTTCAGGCAAAGATTAGCATACAGAGTACAAAGAGAAAGGCAATGGGAGACAACACTACTGTAGAGGTAGGCCAAGGGAGGACTAGTGAGACACTTTTTTTCTTCATCTTATAAATAATGAGAGCTACTAAAAAAGTTTAAGTGAGCTAGTAATGTGATTGTGTTTGGGTTTTTTTAGAAAGCTACTTCTGGTAATAATGGTCAGGAAGTTAGATGGCAAGGGACATGGCTCAATGGAGAGAGACCAGCTAGAATATAACTGGAAGTAAAATAATGAGAACCTGAACTGAGACAATTGGGTTAATGATCCCATTCCTGGTTCCAAGACCTACCAAAGATTTCATGTTATAAAACAACTAACCATGGTGAGGAAGTACCTGAATGAGACAACAATCCAGAGGAGTAAGCCTGGCACTGGAAGCAGTTCCTACTTGAAAGCCTTTGCTACCAAAAAGAGGTCCTGAGAAACTGAGCTATGTTGTTAATAGGCAAAGGGTCTAAAGAGATAAAAAGTCAGAGACCAGGGAAAGACAGGGTTGGAAACCCAGGTTACTAATCTCCTTCTCTTTAGCCCACTTTGGACTGGGACTCCAAAGAGTCACCCTAGGACTAAAGTGAATTACAAGTAAACCAGATTTGTAAAGAGCTTGGCTTTTACTCTTTTAGGTTAGCTCATCAAAAATCTCAAGAATTGGGGGCTTTCCTGGTGGCGCAGTGGTTGAGAGTCCGCCTGGCAATGCAAGGGACATGGGTTCGTGCCCTGGTCCAGGAAGATCCCACATGCCGCGGAGTGGCTGGGCCCGTGAGCCATGGCCGCTAAGGCTGTGCGTCCGGAGCCTGTGCTCCGCAACGGGAGAAGCCAAAGCAGTGAGAGGCTTGCGTACCGCAAAAAAAAAAAAAAAAAAAAAAAAAACTCAAGAATTGAAATTGGATATGATTATTCCAGTTTGTTAGAACCTTTGGTGTTTGGCAGGAAATAATAAAAATCTTACTGAGAGAAATATAACATTATCCCAAGTCTCAAATTATTTCTAGAAATAAATTTTCAAATAGGTCCACTATTGTTTATCTAAACTTTCAGGCTAAATGTGTTTGAGAATTTGGAAGATTTCACATTTTAGAAAGATAATATGGTACATATACCATGTATTGTTACATCAGTAGGGTATGGGGCATCACCCTGTTATCAATCTGACACAAAAAGTACAAACATTTACACTAAGTTGGATAAGATTAAATAGCTTTGTGTCACTTCACAGCAGGTTTGGACAATAAATCAGTTATGAAACAAATTTAGTTGCAGAGCTTTCTGGATTTCTGTAGATAAAGGACTCTAATGCTATATAATGCTCAGCACAAAATAAAAGATAACAATGCACATGAGAAGGCAGTAAATCATGAGCACAAACAAGTAAAACGAACAGGTAATAAAAACATACATATCTAACAGAGTCATTAATAGAGGTATGGACTTGAATTGCAAAACCAAGTCTATATAATTACATGCCTACAATATACAGGACAATAAAATCCAAGCTTTGAGATTTAGCAAAACATTGCAAATTATAAAAATGTCATAGTAGATCAGAAAAAGAACTAAATAGAAGTCCTAGATCTCAGAAAAACTACTAGATACTGCTGAAGAGAGAATTAGGTCAGGGGAAACTATCCAGAAGAAAGCATGGAAATACAAAAACATGAAAAACATAAAAATATAGAAAGTATTCAGGAGTAAAAATATAGGAGTAAAGAGACCTAGAAGTTACAAGGAGAATGTTTAACACGTTAAATTGGAGCCCCCAAAAGAAGAATGAATGAAGACAGGTATTGTTTGAAAGGTAATGACTAAGGATTTTCCGTATTTGATGGAAGATATCAATCCACAGCTTTAGGAAGTTTGAAAATGTCAAACAAATAATATTTTTTTAAAATCCAGGAAATGTAACTTTGAGTTTTTTTTTTTTTTTGGCGGTTCGCAGGCCTCTCACTGTTGCGGCCTCTCCCATTGCGGAGCACAGGCTCTGGACGCGCAGGCTCAGCGGCCATGGCTCATGGGCCCAGCCGCTCCGCAGCATGTGGGGTCTTCCCAGACCAGGGCACAAACCTGTGTCCCCTGTATCGGCAGGCGGACTCTCAACCACTGCGCCACCAGGGAAGCCCTAACTTTGAGCTTTAAGATAAATAATAAGCCCTCTTATTACTGCTCTCAGAATGATTCATGCAGATATTTGCCTTCATTAAAGAAAAACAGGATGCTATAGAAAAAAAGCAATTTTTAAAAAATTAGCCTTCATTTGGTTTATAAAATTGCCCAAGAATCTTAGGGTCAAAAGTAAAAGTCATATTACTCCTGCCTCAATTTTTACCACTAAAAATACACAAACAAAACAGTTGAAACACTTGTACATAGAAAAATGGGCAACTGTATTATGCAACCTCATTAAGACTTTAATTGTTCCCTAACTTCCAATCTATCCATTCCCCCCACCCTTCGCCCCTGGTAACCATAAGTTCATTCTCTAAGTCTGTGAGTCTCTTTCTCTTTTGTAAATAAGTTCATTTGTATCATTTTTTTCCGATACCGCATATTAGTGGTATCATATGATATCTGTCTTTCACTCTCTGACTTACTTCACTTAATATACACTACTATGTTTAAAATAAATAACCAACAAGGACCTACTGTGCAGCACAGGGAACTCTGCTTAATAATCTGGGAATATTATATAAATGGGAAAAGAATTTGAAAAAAAATAGATACATGTATATGTATAATTGAATCACTTTGCTGTACACCTGAAATTAATAAAATATCATTAATCAACTGTGCTCCAATAAAAATAATTTTTTTAAAGACTTTAATTGTTGTATCTTTAAAATCATGTGTATGGGGCTTCCCTGGTGGCGCAGGGAAGACAGTCCGCCTGCCGATGCAGGGGACACGGGTTCGTGCCCCGGTCCGGGAAGATCCCACATGCCGCGGAGCGGCTGGGCCCATGAGCCATGGCCACTGAGCCTGCGTGTCCAGAGCCTGTGCTCTGCAACGGGAGAGGCCACAACAGTGAGAGGCCCGTGTACAGAAAAAAAAAAAAAAAAAAAATCATGTGTATGGTCAAATATCAAATGTTACAGAGAGCACACAGTAAAAAGGAGGTCTATATCCCACCCTTGTCCCACAGTGCTTTTTCCAAGAGTCAACAATATGACTTGTTTCTTATATCCTTTTAGAACTAATCAATGCACACCCAGCATTTAGGTAGGTGCCTCCTTTTTATTTCCCTCAGGTGATAACATGATATAAAAACTATACAGGACTTTGTTTTCTTTTCTACTATTTCCAACATATCTTGGCAATTATTCTATGTTAGAATGACCAGAGTTATCTCAGTGTGGAAAGAAAGCAATTATATTACAAGAAAGAACTGCTGGGAATTCAAATTAGCCAAAACAAAACTAAAAGATAAAAACAAATTCTCAAATATCACTTGAAAAGTAAAGTTGGGAAAATGTCCTACAAATAAGGACCAAAAAACAGTATAGATCAGTATAGAACAGTATAGAACAGATCAATCTATGAGGTCTAACATTTAATTAATAAGAATCCAAGAAAAAAAGAATGGGAAAATGGACAGGACGATATTGTTATATAAAAGAAACAGAAAGAGAATTTTCCAGAACTGAAATGCCAAGTCTTTAGATTAAAAGAACCTACCAATTATTGAATGAAAAAAGACCCAACCAGTGCACATCATCACAATATTTCAGAATATTGGGAATAAAGAGATGAGCTTAAAACTTTAAAGGAAGGGGGATAAAAATGTCACCTACAAAGGAATGAAGAAAATGAAAAAGCACTGGACTTTTCAGGAGCCACAGTGAATACCTTCAAGATATTAAAGTGTTATTAGACCAGAATGACATGCAAGGACTCAGAAATTTTGATCTCAGTGCATCATTTCTTAGGAAGCTACTTGATGATATGCCTCAGCAAAATGAGAAGTAATTCAAGAAAGAGGAATACATTAGATCTAGGATATAGGGTATCTAATCCTGGAAAGCAATTAGAGAAAGTCCCAAAACTAGGTCACAAAGCAGAAAAGAATATAATCAAAGTATGGTCTCATGTTTAAAAAAAACACTTTTTTCTGATTTGACTAAACAATATACAGCTATTTTGGAGATGCTGTAGTGAAAGTGGGTGGTATAAGAGTCCTAATGTCTCAAAAGAGGAAGAATTAAATATATAATATCTAAGATCAAGAAATAGAAAATATTGTCACATTACTTATTTGAGAAAACCCAGAGTAAACCATTTAAAGAAATTAAAAGTAGTTGCTCTGGACGTGAGAAGGCGGAGGGAGGAGGGGACTGTTGTTTTTCATTACAAGCCTTATAAGTTATTAACCATAGGCATACATTAGTCTGTTTAGCAATAAAAGAATAATCTAATATCTTACCACTCAATGAACATTTTAGTTTATTCTCTTCTGGTATTTTTTTAATGTGTATATGGGTTAGGTATATGTATATTTCCTTATAATCGAAATCATAATGTTTTCATATAACACATTTCCAGTCATCATTAAAAATGCTTTAAGCTCATTACTTTTATTTTCTATATTATATTACATTGAATAGATCACCATAATTTATTCAGCCATTTCTTTAATGATGGACGTTTAGTTGTTCCAGATTTTTCATCAGTTTATCTTTGCTTTTAAAAGTAACATTGTGACAAACAACTTAGTACAGATCTTTGTTCCAATATTTACTTTTCTGGAGTAGATTTTTAGAAACAGAATTCACGGTTCAAGGACTTTTACCAAAGAGTAGTGACTAGGATGGGATCTTAAACTGAAAAAGAAGATAATGGTGAATTGCAAAGAACATGGACGGGCTTTATAGCCAGACAGCCTTCCACATCCAGTATTAGTTCCATTCCTTATTAGCTGTGTAACTTTGCTTGGGCTTGTCACTTAACTGGTTTCCTCATTTCTAAAATGAAAATAATACTTCTCTCAGAGTTTTTGTGGACAGTGTCACACACAAGTATTGTCAATAACTCTTAGCTGAGAGTCTGACAAAGTAGAAAGGGAATGGTTGAATATTCAAGAGAGAAAAGCATTGGTGTGGCAAGGTCTAGTAGGGAATAGGAAGGGAAAGGGAAGGGTAGAGGTAAAGTATAGCTTAGCCATTTGGTCTCTAGATCTTTAAGAATAGAACAGAATGCTACTCCTCTTTCCTCTCTGGCTTTCTTTATTCCTATCTTTCCTGAAACCTTCATCTAAGCTGGCTTGTTTGGGTATACAAGAGTATAAAGAGAACAGAGTACACAGAGCAAGAGAAATACACTGATGAGAATTTTATACTTAAGGGAAGGGCAAAGGACTAGAACTGAGGAACAGTCAGAAAAACAAAATTAGTACAGTAACGTTAAAGAAACCAGAGAAGAAAGAATTTCAAGGACAGTACGGTTAAGCATCAAACAGAAGTCAATAATGTCCAGGATTTAGAAGTTGCCATTAGATTTAGCAACTAGGACCTTCGTGATTTCAGTAAAATGTTAAGTATAGATGTCAGGTTCCAATAAGCTAAGAAGTAACTCTGTTTCTGGCCTTTAACTAAATCATTCAGGGAAAAAAACCACTTTACTAAAAATTCTATAAGATCTGATATGGCCTGTTAAATCACATAAGCATCTATTTTTCCATAAACATGAACCAATTTTTGACAGTATCTGAATGACAAAAAGGATTCTAAATAACTGGCTTTACTAATTGCTTGACTATACATTTTTAACTAGTAATTCTAATATTTCTTTTCCCTTTTTATCATGGATATTTTAGGCCCTAATTATGGTCAGGAATGAATTTGGAAGCCTTTATATATTCCCCCAGTTATGAAATACAATTATATTCCATTTTCTGGAAGAAAGTACATGATAAATTGTAACTGAAATTAAAATGGCAAATGATTTGTCTTTAACTGTATAAGCATTTTAGTTTTTTTTTTTTTTTTTTGCGCGATACGCGGGCCTCTCACTGTTGTGGCCTCTCCCGTTGCGGAGCACAGGCTCCGGACGCGCAGGCTCAGCGGCCATGGCTCACGGGCCCAGCCACTCCGCGGCATGCGGGATCTTCCCGGACCGGGGCACGAACCCGTGTCCCCTGCATCGGCAGGCGGACTCTCAACCACTGCGCCACCAGGGAAGCCCTGTATAAGCATTTTATAAACGAATTGGAAAAACCCATGAAACAATTTCATAAAGGGCTTTTATTTTTTCTGTATAGACTATAGGATGATTTAATCAAATTTTAACATCAAGGTTTCTCAAAATACAGTGTTGTACTTTTTAATTTGTGGATATTTTCAATATTTGGCTTAAGAACCATCTCTTTCAATTTTCTGCCTCCATCAAGATCAGCAAGCAGCTTTCTTCTGGAGATCATTTTAAAAATGCAAAAATCTTCCAGTTTGTATTTCCCCCTTAGGAGGATACTGCGTTCTACATATGCTTGAGGAACAGAATGAAATTATCAGAGGTGCAGAGAAGAGGGAAAGTGTTAGTAGAAGGCTACATTTGTTTAGTGCAGGGTCGGGCTCCCTCTTGTCTGCCTCCAGGTAGTTGAGGCTAGAATTTTTGCCTCCAAAAAATTACAAGAGTATCTATAATAGGCTATGAGCATGTTTAACTTTAGCAAGTAAAGCTGAAGAGTTTTTTTAAAGTGCTGTACCAATTTACAGTCCCATGAGATGCATTAAATAAGAATTCCTATTGCTGTATATCTCCTTCAATATTAATTCTAAATGTTTACTGATCTGATGGTGTGTGATGGCGTTTCCTTATATTTTAAGTTGCATTTTCCTGATTAGTTACTAGCAATTTCTGTTTCTTCTTTCGTGAGATGTCACTTGAAGTCTACTAATTTTCTATTGGGTGGTTTATCTTTCCCTTATTAACTTATAGGAGTTCTTTATTTTAGATGTTAATGCTTTGTTTTATATTGATACATTGCAAATATCTTCTCTCACTTTTGACTTTTCTTTGGCTTCTCCTTCTCTTTATAGTGTTATAGTTAATTTTTAACATGGTTTTAATGAGTGTGAATGGCCCCCCAAATTTGCAAAGCAACATTTTTAGGCATATATGATACCACTGGCAACTATTCACTTTTTTTTTTTTTTTTTTTTTTTGCGGTATGCGGGCCTCTCACTGTTGTGGCCTCTCCCGTTGCGGAGCACAGGCTCTGGACGCACAGGCTCAGCGGCCATGGCTCACAGGCCCAGCCGCTCCGCGGCATGTGGGATCTTCCCGGACCGGGGCACAAACCCGTGTCCCCTGCATCGGCAGGCAGATTCTCAACCACTGCGGCACCAGGGAAGTCCTCACTTTTTTTTTAATCAATGAAAACAAGTATCACAAAGAGAGAAAAAGGCTTTTGAGAATTAAAGAGTCTATCTACTTTACTTCTTATATTAAAAGCCTATACTATTTTACATCCTTCTTTCCTTTTTTTTATTTACTATGGTTATACTGATATCCTCAAGTATTTCTGAGATCTAGAATCCTCTTAAGTCTTTGATCTCGGGTTAGTGGATTTATATCTTTAATATGTTACAGAATACTAAGATTTACATAAGTCACTTGAATAGTGTGGACAATATATACTAATCACATGGAAAAATATGAATATACATATGTGAATGGTATGAGTTGAGGGGAAACTGTCAGTAACCTATTTTTTTATGATCACAATAATAGCCATGGAATAAGGAATCCAATATATTTAATTCAGAGCCCACCATAATTAGCTTATTTTTTTGTCCTGGGTATATATGTTATGCTTTGAAGAGTTCTATCCAGAAAATAATGTGTAGTTTGATGAATAATTCTGTTTAGTCTTGACGTCATAAAAAAATGATCCATCTTCTGCAGCAGTTTTTTGAGAGGGAAAATAGCAAGTATGCTAAAGGATAATAATACATACCATTTATTGAATACTTAACATCTTATATTATCTTCTTTAATTTTCACAGCACCCTGTGAGGTAGGTATTATTCTCATTTTATAGATGAAGAAAATGAGGCTAATTCCCAAAGCCACACAATTAGGTACCAGAGCCACAGTTATTAAGTGGTAGAGTAATATTCAGCAGGAGGCAGAACAATAATTCAACACAAGCCTAGTAACTCTTAACCCTCGTAATAACCAAAGTTGCATATTATTGAAAAGATAATAATCAGCTGTTCAAGTGAAATTAATTAAATAGCAAATTTTTTTTTTTTTTTTTTTTTGCGGTATGCGGGCCTCTCACTGTTGTGGCCTCTCCCGTTGCGGAGCACAGGCTCCGGACGCGCAGGCTCAGCGGCCATGGCTCACGGGCCCAGCCGCTCCGCGGCATGTGGGATCTTCCCGGCCCGGGGCACGAACCCGTGTCCCCTGCATCGGCAGGCGGACTCTCAACCACTGAGCCACCAGGAAGCCCAAATAGCAAATATTTAATGAACTTTTACTATAGGGAAAGTAGTGTCTTGACTGCTGGCAAAGTAGAAGAGGTCTGGATTGTAGGATAGAATATAAGCTTTACAATCAGAAAAAAGATGAGGTCTAGCTGGTCCCACCCACGACAGTCTAGCTGGCTGACCCTGAGCAAATCAGTTAACATCTCTTGGCCTTACTTTACTCAAATAAAAAAGGGACTATAGTGGAATTGAATTGTGTATGTGTATCTGAGCTGAGTGAAATGAAAGCAGGAGTGGAGTTAACTCTCAAAGTAAAAGTTAAAATTGGGTGGAGTCAAAAACTACCCTTGAAAGTTTTTAAATTACTCAAACTACAGTATCAGAAGTACTATCTCTTACAGCGTCCTACACAACTATTTTTATTTTTGTTTTTCATCAATTGACTATGGCAGGTAGAGCAACAGAAAAATGGTTGGCAAACATTTGGTGGGCATACTGAACCAAAAATATCTACATTTAAATCTTAAAAACATTCTTTGTGTCAAGTCCTTATAGTTAGATTTGTTTCAGTTTCATACATATATGAGGCAATATAAGTTGTTAGCTACAAGGAAACAAAGATTAGGTCCCTCTCAAAGAGGACATTTAAATCTAGGTAAAGAAGTGATATATTAAGTACCTGTGTTAGCTGCTGAGCAGGAGTCGGGGGTCGGTGGTTGGGGGAGAGAGAAAAGAGATAGAAGTAAAAAGTTAAAGAAATGAAAAAAGGTTAAAGAATTTCCAAACAGAATTAAGTTTTATGAAGCATGATGTCATAAAACCATGTCCTCGGTTTTTTAGGCCAGTGCTAGCTTATTTAATTTTTGTTCTTTTCAATATAGAGGACTCATAAAATTATAAGCAAAAGCAATTTATTTTTACCGTTTTAAGACTTTTCCAACAAACTTCTCATCAGGAAGGATGGAAAAGACGGTCTACGGCATTTATTGTGGACTTCAACATTCGCTTGATAACATGACCTGTTCTTATCCTATGAACCATATTTAGAGAACATTACACAGTTGGCAAGTGGGGTTAAAACACAACAGAAGATTATCAGTCAATGTTTGTGAAGGATCATCAATAAAGGTAATTGCCACATGAATCCACACTGATTTATGTCATGGCAGAATAATTTGAAATTGTTGGGATGGGTTCCCTCAAATGTGATCCAGATTTAAATATATTTTTTCATTGCTTCTTGTTTAGCTGAAGAAATCTGATCCTACTAAGGGCCTTTATTCCTTTAAAAAGTAATTTTCCTGATTCTCAAGTTGTGACTCAGTCTGGCTGTGTCTATCTGCCTCCTGCCAAGGATCAGCTTCTCTGTGGGAACTGGAAATGTGCGCATACCCAAGAAGTGATGCAAGATCTGAACTTTCCCCGAGGGCAGTGCCAGCATCCTAGGACTTCAGACTTCTGTACTTCTTCCCTCTCCTAAATCAGTCTCTCAGAGACGGAATGCAAAGGAAATAGTTGTGCAGCCTCACAGGAGGAAGTCCTGAAAATTATACACTCATTTGCCTACTCAGTCACACTTTCAAGGCAAAAGACTGTATACCTCTAAATTCCTCACCATTTTCATCTCCTGTAGATTAGAGGCTAAATTTAAATTTCCATTTGTTGATGGGCTGCTTAAGCTAGATCAATATGGTCTATCTATCCAACCACCTTTCTCTAAATTATCGATTTTATTATTTAAAGAAAATATTAAATCTACTTCAATACAGATGTGTCATCTATAAACACTTAATTTTAAAATAATGTAGACATATTTTAAATTTCTTCATTACTCTTCTATTGCAGTATCTAATGCATTTTACTCTGTATTTTAGTTAGTTTTATATATTTTGACTTATTCACCAGATTTTAATCTCCTCACGCTCATGTTCCTTTGTACTTTCCAAGGTGCCTAGCAGAGTACTCAGTAAGGTATCATCAAATATACATTAAAATAAATTGAAAGAGTATGATGGGATACCAAGTTGCAGGAGCAAGAAGAAGGTATCAGTATAGCACAAAGTAACCTTCAAACTCTTAGGGCACTAGTTTTCAAGCCCTTTCCCCATCCTAACATCCTCCTCCTCTGCCAAAAACTGTTTAAAACAGTGTTGCTAGCAGGTTAAAGTGGTTTAAGTTCTTTTTTTTCTCCCAGTCTGTGTTATACAGTTACAAAATGCGTGTATGTATTCGTCTGCTTTTCTATCAAGAATTATTTTTAGGGCTTCCCTGGTGGTGCAGTGGTTGAGAGTCCGCCTGCCAATGCAGGGGACACAGGTTCGTGCCCCGGTCTGGGAAGATCCCACATGCCGCGGAGCGGCTGGGCCTGGGAGCCATGGCTGCTGAGCCTGCGTGTCCGGAGCCTGTGCTCCGCAACGCGAAAGGCCACAATAGTGAGAGACCTGCATAACGCAAAAAAAAAAAAAAAAAATTTGATTCACATAGACATAAAATTACTAGTCTAACTTTTGAGACTAATAAGCTGTCTTCTTTTCTTTCCAGAAAATGAAGTTTTCCTCCACCCAGTATGTACTGACATTTGGAGCCTTAGGATTTTGCTGCATTTATATATTCAATTCTTATTTCATTCATTGAGCAAATTTTTACTTATTGCCTGCTATGTGCCACAAACCTTCCTAAATCCCCAGTTCTTAAGGATTGTTTTTACATTTTCCTTAAATAAAATAAATGAATTAATAAAATAGTTGATAAGATGAAGCCCCCTTTGAAGTAAAGTGAGAGTACAGATGATGGATTACCCAAGTCAGCTTGGGTAAGTCGAGGAAAGCTTTGCAGAGAAGGTCATACTTCAACTGAGATTAGGCAGGAATTTGTACTTAGTGAAGGCTAAGTTGCAAACAGTAAAAAAGGAAATTTTATTTCAAATAATTTCTATTGAAATCAGTCCTATTCAAAACTTAGTTCTCAGACCTCTGGTGGTCCACAAACTGCTATAAGGCTGTGTCAAGATGAATACAAAAATCGAGAACAAGTGTGTAGAAAGCTTTACAGAAATTTGACAGAGTAATTTTATATCTCTTGAATCTAATAAAAATTACAGCTTGTTTTTTATTTCATTTCTCTAGTTACCCATTTTTATTGTGTTTTGCTAAAGTACTGGTACACAACAGATTGAAAAAATTTTTTAGATGGAGATAGTTTGATATTAAATGTATCTAATTCTCACTATAACTCTCCAGTTGCTCCCTCTTTAAAGCTTCTTTCTGGATTTAGAGGGAACTCGAGAGGCTTATCCCCTGACTTCAGGGAGAACCTCATATATCAATTAGATGATGATCCATTTTAATTAAGAATCATGCTAACAATTCAGCTATGCTGACCAAACTCCTTAAGCATCTTAGTAGAGTGAGGAACAGCTGGTTCATATTCTTGGCATATGTTATCAAAAGTAGAAGCAACTAGATGGTGATAGAATACTGTTCTATTTCGTTTTTCTAATACTTGAAGCCATTAATCCTTACACAATTCTTTTTTGAGGCCAGCCTTGCACCTCTTTGGAATCGTCTTAATTCAAAGCACACAAGTACACATAGAAATAAGACACATTTGATTCAGATATAAATGCAAATAAAGACAGGTCTTCACTATCTAAAAAATTGTGCTCTGAAATGGAAAACACACAGTGAATGTTTATTCCTACTATAAAAAGGGTTTTTTCTATCCCTAGGCTGTAAAAACCAAAATAAAGTTTAATATGCAAAGAATAATGTACTGAAAGCACATAAACTCAGAAATAAAATTTCAAGTCAGAATCTTTCACCAAAATCATTAGACCATATAGTCTTTGTTCTTTACTTTGCAAAACAGTTCATTCTAATTGATGATGGATTCTCTCCTCTCAATCTTATCAGTAGCTACTTTCCTTTTAGATTTCAATGCATCAGGACACCAATTTAATTTATAAAATATCAAAAGGTTTGGTAGCATACAAAGTAGAATTTGATGAAGTGTAAAATCACACACAAATATTTAAGATACTACTATGTGGGCCTTCACACATTTTCTTACTTGTTTTCCTCTAATTAATTAGATTATCCTTTTGGTTTTACAAAAGTCTGGATACTTACAAGTACCTTCAGTTCTTTTGGTGCCTATTTTTGAGATACTAAAAATATAGACATACACACAGGAAAGCCCAGTATTAGTCTAAGGTGAGATGAAAAAGAAAAATGGGCTAGACTCACTTCTTTGTTATCCATCTCTCAAGGAAGAAGAAATACAGCCTGTAGCAAGGTTTCTCAAATTCATTTTAGACCACATGATAATTCTTTGTGTGTGTGTTCGGTGGCATGTGCTAGCAGAGAAAACTGTTCTATGAACTGAAGGGCATTTAGCAGCACACCTGGCTTCTGCCCACTAGATACTAGAAGCTCCCTGAAGCTACCCTTACTCCCTAGTCATGATGATCAAAAATGTTTCCAGACACTGCCCCCAGTTAAGAACCGCTGATTGACAGTAGAGAATAATAGCGCCAAACTTTTTTTGCCAACACATACTGTCATTAAAAAATAAATTTGAGCATGCATCTCTATCTAGTTATATTTATTTATAAATTACATACATAGACTATTTTACTAATGTTACATACATTGTAAAGCATAAATTTAAGCAGAATGAGATTTTAAAATATCAATAGCAGTGCTAATACTTTTAAGACCTGAACCCAGAGGATTATTTTGTGTACTCCCAGGGATATACACACCACACTTTTGAGACAACTGGTATATATTATATTCACAGATTGGAGATTTGGTTCTTTTGCTAGCTCAGTTACTGATCTATACTGAGACTTAGAGACAATCAGAGTTAATATAACTCTAATATATGGTATAAAAGGTTATTAAGACCTTTGTTGAAAATGAAATAATTCTAAAGCTTTCAAGACACTGTATTAATTAAATTCTTGATATTATTAACAAGTATGATCTTGAGACCAATGACTCAGGATGAATTCTCTGGTTGCCTATGATCTTTCCTTCTCCTATATCTGATACTTGTACATATTATTAGTTCAAAAAATGATAGATGCAGTATTCCTACCAGTTACCACAAAGTTCCACAACCCTTATTTTCAACCGACTCCAATACTGGACCAGGAATTAGTTATTATATCCTTACATGATAATCAATCTTTATTAAAATTATGTGGGGTATATGTACCAGGGAATATAAGAACTATAATTATAGCTATTGCTAAAAGTCTCTTATTTATGCCATAATGATCTCGCCACATGGTTTTGGAGACTATCATGAATCGTTTACTTATGGTGCCTCATGGTTGATAATGATGCTTTGATATCTGTGTAATCGCTCCAGATTTTACAAAGGTAACATAGATAAACATTAGAAGTGGATGACAATAATTGCTATGGTTACGTGCCTATATTTTGGATGCTTCTAACAACCATATAGGTCTTTCTTTTATAACTGGTGCAAGTGAATATGGCTCCATATTAAGCAAACTTAGTGGTCCCATCTATGAATCAAAACAGAAGAAATGTCTGAGGAATAGGGGCTTATATAATTGAGAAATTAAGTACTTTCAGTGACTCCTAGAGTTCTTCACCCTAGAACAATGCAGTTTAGTTCATATTTAGGCTATTATACAGATATTTGTAAATACTAAATATAATTTACCTTCTAAATAGTAATACTCCATAAATGTTTGTTGAATTAGAATTAAACGTAGAATCAGAAAGTAAGTTTAAGGATTTTACTATTTCTAGGTTTTATTTAAACATGCTTTGTGACAGGAAATATTTTAAATTATCTGTTAAGTAAAATTACTTTAGTGGTAGACTTTTTGGTGACATAATTAATATTGTGCTAAAAGCGAAACTACAGTCATCCATTTCCTGCCATGACCAAGTAACTGATATTGAACTTGCCCTCCTGCTGTAAACAACTAGAAAACCAGACAAAATATACGAAATAAGATTTTTCAGATATTAGAAAACAGGAAACACAGGACTGTGATGCCTAGGAAACGGAAAACATGTCAGATAAGCCTTATGACAATCCTGGGTTTTAAACTGGAGGCATTTTCTGAATATTGGCACAGGCCAGAACACAGGCAGAACACAATCATCTCACTAAATTTGAGGAGACAAAAATGGGAGTTCAGGGAGATTGAGACTGATGGAATTTGTGGGTAAAGTATTAGAGAAAAGGAAATTACACAGAGAAAGAGATCCAGAAATCTGCATGGGGATCCCTTTGAGTGACTGGTTGCATAATTAAGCTGCATGTGTGGAGGATTAAACTTCATGACTACTGGCCAAGAAAACTACTAGGGAGCTATAAACTGGAAAATCCTCACAACTCAGGTCTGGAAGATATTTGAGATCCCTCAAGTCAAAGAAGAAATCTTGTTTAATACCCAAAGCATGTGTAGATATCCCCAAAGGTTATGCATTGGTAGCAGGACTAAATTAGCCCAAGAAAAAAAGGCTACTTTAGACCCATCCTAACACAGCTTTAGGTCAAACCTCAAAACTTAACAAACTGATTCTCAATAAATGTAAATTCAATCATAATTAGAGGAAGACAACAAAGAGCAAAAAATCAACAATGTAAAATGCACACTGTCCAAAATCCAATCAAAAGTTACTATCCGGGCTTCCCTGGTGGCGCAGTGGTTGAGAGTCCACCTGCCAATGCAGGGGACATGGGTTCGTGCCCCGGTCCGGGAAGATCCCACATGCCGCGGAGCGGCTAGGCCCGTGAACCATGGCCACTGAGCCTGCGCGTCTGGAGCCTGTGCTCTGCAACGGGAGAGGCCACAACAGTGAGAGGCCCATGTACCACAAAAAAAAAAAAAAAAAGTTACTACCCATGTTGAGAAGTAGGAAAATGTGAAACATAACCAGTAGGAAAATTAGTCAGTAGTTATAATACCAGAAATGAAAGAGATGATGGACTTAACAGATAGAGACTATAAAAGTACTATTAAAATATGTTTAAGGACTTGAAGGAAGACAAGATAAGAGGCAAAGAAATGGAAGAAATTTTTTAAAGGACCAAATGGAATTTATGAAACTGAAAAATACAATATCTGAAATGAAAATTTTACTTGATGGGTAGAAGAGCAGATCAGATTACATTCCACAAAAGAAAATATAGTTAAACATGAAGAGAGAGCAATTCAAAATATATCAATTGGAAAACAGACGTGGGAGAGGAGGCTGACAATAATGACCAGTAGTCTGTGGGACCACATCCAGCAATTCCTGAAGGAGAGGATAAAAGGGGAGGTGACAGAAATAAAGTTGAAGAAGTCTGAAATCTGTAAAAATTTGAACTAAAAATCCATAAAACCAACAACAAATCCCAAGCAGGATAAAGCCAGGGAAACCACACCAAGACACATAATACAGTTGACCCTTGAAAAACACAGGGAGGTGGGGTGTCAACCCTGCCACATATAACTTTACAGTTAGCCTTCCTTATCCCTGGTTCCACATCACCAATTCAACCAACCACAGATCTTAGTACATATTTACTGAAAACAATCCACATGTAAGTGGACCCCTGCAGTTCAAACCTGTGTTGTTCAAGGGTCAACTGTAATTAAATTGCTGAAAACTAGTTATAAAAAGCAAAATAATAAAGTGAGCCAGTGGGTTGGGGGATATACCATGAAGAGGAACAAACGTGAGAATAACTTGATTACTCATCAGAAAAAATTCAGACTTCAAGATGATGGAACAACATTTCTATGAGCAGGAGAGAAAAAAAAAAAAACACCGAACAAACAAAAACACCCTGTCATACTGAATTCTATATTTAGGGGGAAAAAAAACCTTCAAAAATGAAGGGGGGACAGAAAAGACATTTGGGGGGAAATAGAGCTGAGTGAATTCATTTAGCGCTTGCTTAAGTGTAAAACAAGCAGGGGAAAAAAAAAGAAAAGAAACAAATAAATGGAACTGAAAATGGGAAATCAATAGAGAAAAATCAACAAAACCAGAAGCTAGTTCTTTGAAAGGATCAATAAAATTTCTAAATCTCTACCACAGGTAAACAAAAAGACAGAAAACACAAATTATCAATTACCAGGGGAAAAAAAGAGAAGTCATAACTCCTGATCACACAGACATTACACGATAATAAATATTACAAACAACTCTGCCCATAAATTTGAAAAGTTAAATGAAATAGTTCCTGAAAGACCTAACTTACCAAAACTCACACAAAAATAAAAAACGTTAATAACCTTATGTATATTAAAAAAATGAATCAATAATTAAAACAGGGAAGAATAAATCTGACTCCATATTGGATCTGTTTCTTTTACTTTAATGTTTGTATTCTACTGCTTTTGCTACAAATTAATCACTGAAGGGATGTTGCCTATAGCTTAACGCATACATAATGGCCCATATCTCCAGGGAACCCTGTTTCCCACACCTGAACTTTAAGTTAAAATACCTTTGTTTAAGGTCACAGGAAACATCCTGACTTGGCCCACCTGTGCATGGTGGCAGGAAAGAAGAAATTAACACAGGCCCTGTAGAGTCTGGCAGAACCAGGAAATACTTGCAACAGCTTATCATCTTTTTTACTTTACCTCCCCATCTCTGCTCTATAACAGAAACTAGCATCCAAACCTGGATAAGATGTTTCTTTGGGACACTAGTCCACTATCTTCACGGTCTGCAGGCTTTGCTAATGAAATCATTATTCCTTGCCCCAATACCGTTTCTCTTGATTTACTGGCCTGTGGTGTGGAGAGCAGTACAAGCTTGGACTGGGTAACATAATAATCTTCTAAAAACAAAGAACCAGGTCTAGAAAGTTTCAGTGGTGGATTCTACCGAACACATTAAGGAACAAGCAATGCTAATTCTCCATAATATCTTCCAGAAAACAGAAGCAGAGAAACCACCTTCTAACTCATTCTATGAAGCGAGAATTATCCTAATACCAAAATCCCACAGAGACTTTACAAGGGAAAAAAAACGACCGGGGCTTCCCTGGTGGCACAGTGGTTGAGAGTCCGCCTGCCGATGCAGGGGACACGGGTTCGTGCCCCGGTCTGGGAAGATCCCACATGCCGCGGAGCGGCTAGGCCCGTGAGCCACAGCTGCTGAGCCTGCACGTCCAGAGCCTGTGCTCCACAACGGGAGAGGCCACAACAGTGAGAGGCCCGCGTACCGCAAAAAAAAAAAAAAACGAAGAAAAAAAACGACCGAACAATCTCTCTCATAAACATTGACATAAAAATCCTCAACAAATATTAGAAATCAAATCCAATAATGTACAAAAAGAATTATACACTACAACCAAGTAGGATTCCAAGCATGAAAGAATAGATCAATAATCAATGTAATCCACTATATGAACAGGATAAAGAAGAAAAATCATAAAATCATCTGAAGACCAAAAAAAAAGACTTGGAAAATCCATATAATATTTTAAATCAACTATACTTCAATTTAAAAAAGGAAAAAAATCCAACACTTGTGAATTTTTAAAAAACCTTCAGCAAATTTCCTCAACTTCATAAAGAATATCTACAAAAAAACTTACATAGCTAACATCATATTTAATGGTGAGAGACTAGACACTTTTTCCCTAAGATGGGAAATACGGCAAGGATGTGCACTCTCACCACTCTTACACAACATCCTACTAAAAGTCATAACTACTGCACTAAGACAAGAAAAGAAATAAAAGCCATCCAGATTGGAAAGGAAGAAATAAAACTGTCTTTATTTGCAGATGACATGGATATCTGTGGACAAAAAAACAAAGAATCTACAAAAAAATCTGGAACCAGTAAACAATTATAGCAAGGTCACAGGATACAAAGTTAAACAAACATTAATTGCTTCCCTATACACCAACAAAGAACAATTGTAATTAGAAAATTTTAAAATACCATTTATAATAGCATCTCACCCTCTTCCAAAAAAGAAAAGAAATACTTAGGTATAAATCTAACAAAATATGACCAGAAACTATATGCAAAAACTACAAAACGTTGATGAAAGAAATCTAAGAAGATCTAAATAAATGACGAGCTATTCCATGTATTGGAACACTCATTACTGAAAAAGTGTCAATTCTACAAACTTGATCTATATATATCAACACAACCTCAATCAAATTCCTAGCAAGGTATATTGTGGATACCAAAAAACTGTTTCTAAGGCTTTATAAAATGGAAAAAGACTAAGAATAAGCAACATATAATACTAAAAAAGAACAAAGATGAAGGATCACACTGCCAGATCTTAAGACTAACTATAAAGCTGCAGAAATCAGGACAGCATGGTATTGGCAAAAGAAGAGACAAATAGATCAATGGAACAGAATAGAGAGCCAAAAGGAGACCCACACATATATAGTTAACTGATTTTTGACAAAAGCAAAAAGGCAATGCAACAGAGAAAGGATAGTCTTCCAACAAATATGTAAAACAATGTACCCAGACACAGATCTAACACACCTTTCACAAAAATTAACTAAAAATAGAACACAGACCTAAATGCAAAATGCAAAACTATAAAACTTGTAGAAGAGAACATAGGAAAAATTCTATGTGACCTGGCATTTCATGTTTGGTTTTTAGATATGACATCAAAAATACATAATCCATGAAAGAAAAAATTGATTAAGTAGGACTTTATTAAAATTAAAAACTTGTGCTTTGCAAAAGATAGCTCTAAGAGAAAAGACAAGCCATATTTTCTACAAGAAAATATTTGTAAAACACGTATCTGACATAGGACTTGTCTTCAAAATATACAAAGAATAATCATAATTCAACAGTAAGAAAATAAACAACCTATTAAAAAATGGGCAAAAGATCTGAAGAGATACCTCATCAAAAATATATACAGATAGCAAATATGCATATGAAAAGATGATAATGTGTCACTGAGGAAATTCAAATTAAAACAACAATAAGATAGCAGATACAAACTACTCTATACAAAATAGATAAACAAGAAGGTCCCACTGTATAGCACAAGGAAGTATATTCAATGTTTTGTAATAAACTGTAATAAAAAAGAATATGAAAAAAAATATGTATAACTGAATCACTTTGCTGTACACCAGAAACTAAAACATTGTAAATTAACTATACCTCAATTTAAAAAATTTTTTTTCATTTAAAAAAAGAACAGTAAGATACCACAACACACTTATTTGAATAGCTAAAATCCAAAACACTGATAATACCAATAGCTGCTAAGAATGCAGAGCAACAAGAACTCTCAATCATTGTTGGTAAAAATGAAAAACGGTACAGATGCTGTGAAATACAATTTGGCAATTTCTTGAAAAGCTAAACATAGTCTTATATAGTCATATGACCTAGCAGTCATGCCTCTAGGTATTTACACAACTGTTTGAAACTTATATCCACACAAAAACCTGCACACAGATGAGCATGAGCTTTATTTATAATCACTAAAACTAGAAGCAACCAAAATGTCCTTCAATAGGCAGTGGTAATAATAAGCTATTAAACAAAAGAAAGGAATGAGCTATCAAGACACACAAAGACATGAAATCTTAAATGCATATTATTAAGTGAACAAAGCCAGTTTGGGAATCCTATATAATATGTATGATTTCAATTGTATGACATTCTGGAGAAGGCAAAATATAAAGATGGTAAACAGATCAATAGTTGCCAGGGTAAGAGGGGACAGGGGTGTTGAACAGGTGAAGTACAGGGAATATTTTTAGGCAGCAAAACTCCTCGCTATGATACTGCAATGGGGGATACATGATACTATACATTTGTCAACCCATAGAACTTTATAGCATAAAAGACTGCACCTTAAAGGATACAAACTAAAAATAAATCATTTAGGAAGTCGGGGGATCCCAGGATTGAATGCAGAATCTGATAAAACAAACTACCTCTCATACAAATGAAACAATCTCACTTTAGGTGGTGGGGATAACAAGTGCTACTGTAAGTAACTCTGGAGTCTGTAAGACTAAAAGTAAAAGAAATTATATATAAGCACTCTACTTTAGATGATGAAGTTATTTCCCACAGATGTGGATTAACAATTCTGAAACCCCTACACAGGTATACTGAAATTGAACAATTAAGTAAATGGGTGTCAGACTATGGGAGCCAGGTTTCTCCTTGTTGGAGTGGGAATTCACAGATAAGCCATGGAAGGAAGGCAGACTGATCCATGTGGTAACAGAAAACAGAGACATGAGTACGAACTTATGTTTTAGCTTATATAGATACAGATGATTACATTTAAAAATATTTATTTATATGTGTATATACACAGGTCAATATACACTCATATATGTCCTTCCTCTGTCAGCTTAGAAAGCCAAGAAGCAACAGAGCCCCAGTATAAACAAGAACACCTAGTGCCCAGATCTTGAGTCCTAATATCATTCTCCAATAAAAAAAGGAACCAGGGGCTTCCTTGGTGGCGCAGTGGTTGAGAGTCCACCTGCCAATGCAGGAGACACGGGTTCGTGCCCCGGGCTGGGAAGATCCCACATGCCGCGGAGTGGCTGGGCCCGTGAGCCATGGCCGCTGAGCCTGTGCGTCCAGAGCCTGTGCTCCGCAACGGGAGAGGCCACAACAGTGAGAGGCCCGCGTACCGAAAAAAAAAACCCAAAACAAACAAAAACAAAAAAAAAGGAACCAGGGCTCTTTGGAGAAATAGCTAATTCTAGGACTGGGGTAGAAAATATGTAAGATGGGCCGGAAGCATCCTGTAGTTCCTGAAAGTAAGGAACATTTTCAGACAAAAGCACAATGATGGGGTATGTCAAAAGGACAAAGAGCCAGCTGAAAGAGCTCCCAAAGGCTAAAGTGAGAATAATATGAACAAGAAAAAATATAAAGAGTATGGATTGTAACCCAAAGTTTGAAATAGTGATATAAATAAGTAAATGGGGAGAAGGGGGAGACAAGGAGGAATAGACAAATCTCCTGTGCAGAAACAATTTCAAATAATTCATGTAGATACTCCAATTTCAAGAAGTTGTAACATAACTCATCACTCCTTAAGTGTGCTGACCAGTGGACTTCCTTCCCAAAAATACAATATGAAAAAGAGGGGAAAAGAATGACTTCACAGTGTAGAAACTTGACAAATGCTATCTCAGCCAGCTGATCAAGGTCAACATCAATTGTGTTAAATCATGTTCTTAAATGTAATACCTGAAACTGTAAAACTAGATGAAAACATAGCAAAAAAGCTTCTTGACATTGGTCTGGGCAATGATTTCTGGGATATGATGCCAAAAGCACAGGCAACGAAAGCAAACATAGACAAATGAGATTGCATCAAACTAAAAAACTTTTGCAAAGCAAAGAAACAATAGAGTGAAAAGACAACCTAAAACTGGGAGAAAATATTTGCAAACCTTGTATCTGATAGGGGTTAATATCCAAAATATAGGACTTCCCTGGTGGTGCAGTGGTTAAGAATCCACCTGCCAATGCAGGGGGCATGGTTTTGAGCTCTGGTCCGCGAAGATCTCACATGCCACGGAGCAACTAAGGCCGTGCGCCACAACTACTGAGCCCGCGCTCTAGAGCCCATGAGCCACAGCTACTGAGCCTGCGTGCCACAACTACTGAAGCCTGTGCACCTAGAGCCCGAGTTCTGCGACAAGAGAAGCCACCGCAATGAGAAGCCCGCGCACTGGAACAAAGAGTAGCCCCCACTCACAGCAACTACAGAAAGCTAGCACACAGCAACAAAGACCCAATGCAGCCAAAAGTAAATAAATAAATTTTTAAAAAATAAAAAATACATTTAATAATTAAAAAATATATATATATCAAAAATACATAAGGAACTTCAACAATTCAACGGCAAAAAAACCAAACAACTGATGTAAAAAATGGACAAAGGCCCTCAATAAACATTTTTCAAAAGAAGACATACAAGAGGCCAAAATATATATGAAAAGGTGCTCAACATCACTAATAACCAGGGAAATACAAATCAAAAGCACAATGAAATATCACATCACATCTGTTAGAATAACTACAATCAGAAAAAGGGAAAGATAAGTTGGTAAGAATGTGGAGAAAAGGGAACCCTTGTACACTGTTGGTGGGAATGTAAATTGGTACAGCCTTGTGGAAAATAAGATGGAGGTTCCTCAAAAAATTAAAAGTAGAACTACCCTATGACCCAGCAATCCCACTTTTGGGTATATATCCAAAGGAAATAAAACCTGGATCTCGAAGAGATATCTGCACTCCCATGTTCATTACAGCATTATTCACAATGGCCAAGACACAGAAACAATCTAAACGTCAAAAGATAAATGGATAAAGAAAATGTGAGATATATACACACACATACATACATACACACACATATGCAATGGAATACTATTTGGCCTTTGTAAAGAAGGAAATCCTATCATTTGCAACACCATAAATGAACCTGGAAGACATTATGCTAATTAAGTCAGACACAGAGACACAAATACTGAATGATCTCTCTTACATGTAGAATCTGAAATACACATACAGCAGAATGTGGTTGCCAGAGATTAGGGGGGTGGAGAAAATGGGGAGATACTGGTCAAGCACAAAGTTTCAGTTATGCAAGATGAATAAACTCAGTTGATTGTACAGTATAGTGACTATAGTTAATAATGCTGTTTTGTATACTTGAAATTAAGTCAGTAGATCTTAAGTGTTCTCAACACACACACACACATACACAACTACGTGAGGTGATGGTTATGTTAATTAGCTTGACTGAGGTGATCATTTCACAATGTATATCAAAACATCAACTTGTATACCTTAAATATACACTATTTTTACTTGTCAATTATACCTCAATAAAGCTTAAAAAAAAGTGTTTCATTGATAGTATGTACTCTTGATATGATGTAATGAAAATGGCACTTTACCTCTGCATCTCTCTCCAAGAAACTCCTAACCCAAATCTAATCATGAGAAAAATGATACATAAATCTCAACTGAGGCACCCGACCCTTACTCCTTAGAATTGTCAGGGTCATCAAAAACAAGGAAAGCCTGAAAACTGTCACAGCCAAGAAACACCTAAAGAGATAATGATAACTAAATTTAATGTGGTATCCTGGATAGGATCCTGGAATGGAAAAAACTCATTAGGGAAAAACTAAGGAGGGACTTCCCTGGTGCCACAGTGGTTAGGACTCCACACGCCCAATGCAGGGGGCCCAGGTTCGATCTGTTGTAAGGGAACTAGATCCCACATGCATGCCGCAACTAAGAGTTCTCATGCCACAACTAAGGAGCCTGCGTGCCACAACTAAGGTGCCTCCCTGCTGCAACTAACCCCAGCGCAACCAAATAAATTTTTTTTAAAATAAGGAAATATGAATAAAGTATGAACTATAGTTAATAATAATACATCCATATTGGTTCATTAATTATGGCAAATGTGCACTAGTCAGATATTAATAACAGGGGAAAATAGGTGTGGGGTATATGGGAATGCTGTAGTATCTTCATAATTCTTGTATAAATCTAAAACTATTCTATTATTAAAAGTTTGTTTAAAGAAAATGTAACAACATCAGTAACTACGCATATTGACTGCCCCTCTCAACAAATACACTCCAACTCTTTTTCTGGAACAGGCACTAAATTATGAAGGAAAAATAATGCAGTGCACAAAATACAGATATGATCAAGATGCCATTTACCTTGGATTTCTACCTCTTTCTAGTCTTCAACGTATCACGGGCATTTTCAATGTGTAGGGATTTGGGGTAGGAGGATAAAATGCAGCTGACCTGATATGAAAAGGAGGAGGGAAGTGAAAGAGTAGTTGATGTCCCAAACACATCTTCCCCTGATCAGGGAGTTGGGAAGATGTTATTAAAGGGTACAAACTTGCAACTAGAAGATGGTTAAGTCCTGAAGACCTAGTGCACAGCATAAAGATTATAATCAACAATACTGTATTATAAACATCAAAATTGCTAAGAAATTAGACTTAAATTTTCTCACCACAAAAAAATGATAAATTATGTGATGTGATAGAGGTGTTAACTAAAGCTACAGTGGTAATCATACTGCGATATATAAATGTATCAAATCAACACGTTGTACACCTTAAACTTACACATTATATGTCAAATATAGTGCAATTTAAAAAATAAATTGGGAGTTCCCTGGTGGCCTAGTAGTTAGGATTCCGGGCTTTCACTGTTGTAGCCCAGGTTCGATCCCTGGATGGAGAACTGGGATTCTGCAAGCCGCACAGCATGGCCAAAAGTAAATAAATAAATTTAAAATTTTATGCATCACTGACACAAAAAGCTGGTTTTCTGGCGAAAGATTAATAAAGTTGAAAAACCTCTAATCAAATTAACCAAGAAAAAAAGGTACAAACTACCAATATCACAAATGAAATGGAGACGTCACTATAGAGTCTAGAGACACTAAAGAGGTAAGAAAATATTATAAATAACATTATGTCATTAAATCCAGCAACTTAGAACAGAATGTATATCTTATGAGATACCAGAACTGGCCAGTAGAGAGACTGGTTCAAGATGGCAGAGCAGAAGGACATGCACTCACTCCCCCTTGCAAGAGCACCAGAATCACAACTAACTGATGAACAATCATTGACAGGAAGACACTGGAACTCACCAAAAAAGATACCCCACATCCAAACACAAAGCAGAATCTGCAATGAGACAGTAGAAGGGGTGCAATCACAAAATCAAATCCCATAACCACTGGGTGGGTGACTCACAAACTGGAGAACACTTATACCACAGAAGTCCACCCACTGGAGTGAAGGTTCTGAGCCTCACGTCAGGCTTCTCAACCTGGGGGTCCGGAAACAGGAGGAGAAATACCTAGAGAATCAGACTTTGAAGGCTAGCAGGATTTGACAGCAGGACTTCGACAGGACTGGGGGAAACAGAGACTCCCCTCTTGGAGGGCACACACAAAGCAGTGTGCACATTAGGACCTGGGGGAAAGAGCAGTGACTCCATAGGAGACTGAACCAGACCTACCTGCTAGTGCTGGAGGGTCTCCTGCAGAGGCGGGGGGTGGCTGTGGCTCACCATGGGGACAAGGACACTGGGGCAGAAGTTTTGGGAAGTATTTCTTGGCATCAGCCCTCCCAGAGTCCCTCACTAGCCCCACCAAAGAGCCAGGTAGGCTCCAGTGCTGGGTCGCCTCAGGCCAAACAACCAACAGAGAGGGAACCCAGCCCCACCCATCAGCAGACAAGTGGATTAAAGTTTTACTGAGTTCTGCCCACCAGAGCAACACCCAGCTCTACCCACCACCAGTCGCTACCATCAGGAAGCTTTCACAAGGCCCTTTGATAGCCTCATCCACAACAGGGCAGACAGCAGAAGCAAGAAGAATACAATTCTGCAGCTTCTGGAACGAAAACCACATTCACAGAAAGATGTACAAAATGAAAAGGCAGGGGCCTCCCTGGTGGCGCAGTGGTTGAGAGTCCGCCTGCTGATGCAGGGGACAAAGGTTCGTGCCCCAGTCTGGGAGAATCCTGCATGCCGCGAACGGCTGGGCCTGTGAGCCACGGCCGCTGAGCCTGCGCGTCCGGAGTCTGTGCTCTGCAGCGGGAGAGGCCACAACAGTGAGAGGCCCACGTCCCACAAAAAAAAAAAAAAAAAAAAAAATGAAAAGGCAGAGAACTATGTAACACATGAAGGAACAAGATAAAACCCCAGAAAAACAACTAAATGAAGTGGAGATAGGCCACATTCCAGAAAAAGAATTCAGAATAATGATAGTGAAGATGATCCAGGACCTCGGAAAAAGAATGGAGGCAAAGATAGAGAATATGCAAGAAATGTTTAACAAAAACCTAAAAGAATTAAGGAACAAATACCTAGAAGAATTAAAGAACAAACAAACAGAGATGAACAATATAATAACTGAAATGAAAAATACACTAGAAGGACTCAATAGCAGAATAATGGAGGCCAAAGAACGGACAAGTGACCTGGAAGACAGAATAGTGGAATTCACTGTGGTGAAACAGAATAAAGAAAAAAGAATGAAAAGAAATGAAGACAGCCTAAGAGACCTCTGGGACAATATTGTATGCAACAATATTCACATTATAGGGGCCCCAGAAAGAGAAGAGAGAGAGAAAGGACCCGAGAAAATATTTAAAGAGATTATAAGTCGAAAACTTCCCTAACATGGGAAAGGAAATAGCCACCCAAGTTCAGGAAGTGCAGAGAGTCCCAGGCAGGATAAACCCAAGGAGAAACACGACAAGACACATAGTAATCAAACTGACAAAAATTAAAGACAAAGAAAAATTATTGAAAGAAGCAAGGGAAAACCGACAAATAACACACAAGGGAACTCCCATAAGGTTAACAGCTGATTTCTCAGCAGAAACTCTACAAGTTGGAACAGAGTGGCATGATATATTTAAAGTGATGAAAGGGAAGAACCTACAACCAAGATTACTCTACCCAGCAAGGATCTCATTCAGATTTGAGGAAAAACTCAAAAGCTTTACAGACAAGCAAAAGCTAAGACAATTCAGCACCACCAAACCAGCTGTACAACAAATACTAAAGGAACTTCTCTAACTGGGAAACACAAGACAAGAAAAGGACCTACAAAAACAAACCCAAAACACTTAAGAAAATGGTAATAGGAACATACATATGGATAATTATCTTAAAGGTGAATGGATTAAATGCTCCAACCAAAAGACACAGGCTTGGGCTTCCCTGGTGGCGCATTGGTTGAGAGTCTGCCTGCCAATGCAGGGGACACGGGTTCGTGCCCCAGTCCAGGAAGATCACACATGCCGCAGAGCAGCTGGGCCCGCGAGCCATGGCTGCTGGGCCTGCAGGTCCGGAGCCTGTGCTCCGCAGCAGAAGAGGCCACAACAGTGAGAGGCCTGCGTACCGCAAAAAAAAAGACACAGGCTCGCTGAATGGATACAAAAACAAGACCCATATATATGCTGTCTATAAGAGACTCACTTCAAACCTAGGGACATATACAGACTGAAAGTAAGGGGATGCAAAAAGACATTCCATGAAAATGGAAATCAAAAGAAAACTGGAGTAGCAATACTCATATCAGATAAAGTAGATTTTAAAATAAAGAATGTTACAAGAGACAAGGAAGGACACTACATAATGATCAAGGGATCAATCCAAGAAGAAGATATAACAATTATAAATATATATGCACCCACCACAGGAGCACTTCAATACATAAGGCAAATGCTAACAGCCATAAAAGGGGAAATAGACAGTAACACAATAATAGTAGGGGACTTTAACACGCCACTTTCACCAAGGGACAGATCAACCAAAATGAAAATAAATAAGGAAACACAAGCTTTAAATGATACATTAAACAAGGTGGACTTAATTGATATTTATAGGACATTCTATCCAAAAACAGCAGATTACACTTTTTATTCAAGTGCACATGGAACATTCTCCAGGATAGACCACATCTTGGGTCACAAGTCAAGCCTCAGTAAATTTAAGAAATTGAAATCAAAAAGAAAGAAATTGAAATCATATCAAGCATCTTTTCTAACCACAACACTATGAGATTAGAAATCAATTACAGGGAATAAACCATAAAAAACACAAACACATGGAGGCTAAACAATACATTACTAAATAACCAAGAGGTCACTGAAGAAATAAAAGAGGAAATCAAAAAATACCTGGACACAAATGACAGCAAAGAAAAGACGATCCAAAACCTATGGGATGCAGCAAAAGCAGTTCTAAGAGCGAAGTTCATAGCAATACAATCCTACCTCAAGAAAGAAGAAAAATCTGAAATAAACAATCTAACAGTACATCTACAGCAACTAGAGAAAGAAGAACAACACCCAAAGTTAGAAGAAGGAAAGAAATCATAAAGATCAGAGCAGAAATAAATAAAATAGAAACAAAGAAAACAATAGCAAAGATCAATAAAATTAAAAGCTGGGTCTTTGAGAAGATAAACAAAATTGATAAACCTTTAACCAGACTCATCAAGAAAAAGAGGGAGGGCTTCCCTGGTGGCGCAGTGGTTGGGAGTCCGCCTGCCAATGCAGCGGACATGGGTTCGTGCCCCGGTCTGGGAAGATCCCACATGCCGCGGAGTGGCTGGGCCTGTGAGCCATGGTCACTGGGCCTGCGCATCCAGAGCCTGTGCTCCGCGACGGGAGAGGCCACGACAGCAAGAGGCCCCACATCCTGCAAAAAAAAAAAAAAAAGAAAAGAAAAGAAAAAGAGGGAGAGGACTCAAAACAATAAAATTAGAAATCAAAAAGGAGAAGTTACAATGGACACCGCAAAAATACAAAGCATCATAAGAGACTACTACAAGCCACTCTATGCCAATAAAATGGAAAACCTGGAAGAAACGGACAAATTTTTAGAAAGACATAGCCTTCCAAGACTGAACCAGGAAGAAATAGAAAATATGAGCAGACCAATCACAAGTAGTGAAATTGAAACTGGGATTAAAAATCTTCCAACTAACAAAAGTCCAGGACCAGATGGCTTCACAGGTGAATCTATCAAACATTTACAGGAGAGCTAACACTCATCCTTCTCAAACTCTTCCAAAAACTTGCAGAGGAAGGAACACTCCCAAACTCATTCTATGAGGCCACCATCACCCTGATACCAAAACCAGACAAAGATACTACAAAAAAAGAAAATTACAGACCAATATCACTGATGAATATAGATGCAAAAATCCTCAACAAAATACTAGCCAACCAAATCCAACAACACATTAAAAGTATCCTACACCATGATCAAGTGGGATTTATCTCAGGGATACAAGGATTCTTCAATACATGGAAATCAATCAATGTGATACACCATATTAACAAATTGAAGAATAAAAACCATGAGATCATCTCAGTAAAAGCAAAAAAAGCTTTTGACAAAATTCAACACCCAATTATGATAAAAACTCTCCAGAAAGTGGGCATAGAGGGAACCTACCTCAACATAATAAAGGCCATATACGACAAACCCACATCAAACATCATTCTCAATGATGAAAAAATGGAAGCATTTCCTCTAAGATCAGGAACAAGACAATGATGTCCACTCTCGCTACTATTATTCAACATAGTTTTGGAAGTCCTAGCCATGGCAATCAGAGAAGAAAAGGAAATAAGAGGAATACAAATTGGAAAAGAAGTAAAACTGTCACTGTTTGCAGATGACAGGATACTATACATAGAGAATCCTTAAGATGCCACCAGAAAACTACTAGAAGTAATCAATGAATTTGGTAAAGTTCCAGGATACAAAATTAATGCACAGAAATCTGCTGCATGCCTATACACTAACACTGAAAGATCAGAAAGAGAAATTAAGGAAACAATCCCATTCACCACTGCAACAAAAAGAATAAAATATCTAGTAATAAACCTTCCTAAGGAGGTAAAAGACCTGTACTCAGAAAACTATAAGACACTGATTAAAGAAATCAAAGATGACACAAACAGATGGAGAGATATATCTTGTTCTTGGACTGGAAGAATCAATATTGTGAAGACGACCATACTACACAAAGCAATCTACAGATTCAATGTAATCCCTATCAAATTAGCAGTTGCAGTGTTTTACAGAATTTGAACAAAAAATCTTAAAATCTGTATGGAGACACAGAAGACCCCTAATAGCCAAAGCAGTCTTGAGGGGAAAAAAAGGAGCTGGAGAAATCAGACTCCCTGACTTCAGACTACATTACAAAGCTACAGTGATCAAGACAATATGGTACTGGCACAAAAACAGAAATATAGAATAATCGAATAGGATAGAAAGCCCAGAGATAAACCCATGCACCTATGGTCAACTAATCTATGACAATGGAGGCAAGGATATATAATGGAGAAAAGACAGTCTCTTCAATAAGTGGTGTTCTGAAAACTCGACGGCTACATGTAAAAGAATGAAATTAGAACACTCCCTAACTCCATACACAAAAATAAACACAAAATGGATTAATTACCTAAATGTAAGACCAGACACTATAAAACTCTTAAAGGAAAACATAGGAAGAACACTCTTTGACATAAATCACAGCAAGATCTTTTTGTTTTTCTTTTGCAGTATGTGGGTCTCTCACTGTTGTGGCCTCTCCCATTGCAGAGCACAGGCTCTGGACGTGCAGGCTCAACAGCCATGGCTCACCGGCCTAGCTGCTCCGCGGCATGTGGGATCTTCCTGGACGGGGGCACAAACCCGTGTCCCCTGCATCGGCAGGCGGACTCTCAACCACTGTGCCACCAGGGAAGCCCGCAAGATCTTTTTTGATCCACCTCCTAGAGTAATGGAAATAAAAACAAAAATAAACAAATGGGACCTAATGAAACTTAAAAGCTTTTGCACAGCAAAGGAAACTATAAACAAGACCAAAAAAACCCTCAGAATGGGAGAAAATATTTGCAAACGAGTCAACGGACAAAGGATTAATCTCCAAATATATAAACAGCTCATACAGCTCAATATTAAAAAAAGCAACAACCCAATTAAAAACTGGGCAGAAGACCTAAATAGACATTTCTCCAAAGAAGACATACAGATGGCCAAGAGGCACATGAAAAGCTGCTCAATATCACTAATCATTAGAGAAATGCAAATCAAAACTACAATGAGGTATCACCTCACACCAGTCAGAATGGCCATCATCAAGAAATCTACAAACAACAAATGCTGGAGAGGGTGTGGAGAAAAAGGAACCCTCTTGCACTGTTGGTGGGAACGTAAATTGATACAGCCACTATGGAGAACAGTATGGAGGTTCCTTAAAAAGCTAAAAATAGAATTAGCACATGACCCAGCAATCCCACTACTGGGCATATACCCAGAGAAATCCATAATTCAAAAAGACACATGCACCCCAATGTTCACTGCAGCACTATTTACAATAGCCAGGTCATGGAAGCAACCTAAATGCCCATCGACAGATGAATGGATAAGGAAGATGTGGTACATATTTACAATGCAATATTAGTCATTAAAGGAATGAAATCGGGTCATTCGTAGAGATGTGGATGGGTCGAGAGACTATCATACAAAGTGAAGCAAGTCAGAAAGAAAAACAAATATTGTATATTAACGCATATATGTGGCATCTAGAAAAATCGCACAGATGAACCGGTTTGCAGGGCACAAATAGAGACACAAATGTAGAGAACAAAGGTATGGACACCAAGGGGGGAAAGTGGCGGGGGGGTGGTGGTGTGATGAATTGGGAGATTGGGATTGACATATATATACTAATATGTATAAAATAGATAACTAATAAGAACCTGCTATATAAAAAATAAAATAAAATTTTTAAAAAAAATTAAAGTTTCCAAAAAAAAAATTGTCCAGTAGAATTAAATTTCAGTGGTTTCTTCTTTCCAGCTTCAATAGGTACATTTGGTTGTAAGCTATAATTATTTATACACAAGCAAAGTGTGTTTTACTATACTACGTCCGTTTTTTATAAAGTCCCTGTTCAGGATTATTTTAGTATTTTCCTGAATAAACATTTTAGATACTTCTAGTTACAAAACTAACTATAAAATTTGTGGCTAAGGTAGGGTAATGGTGCCTTCTTTTCTTCTTTTCCCATATCCTATTTTTAATACCAAATGTTTTACAAGAGTGGGAAAAGGAAAGATTTATAAAATTAATAATGTGTTGTCTTTCTTGTTGGGTGTTAATGTTACTTGGCTCAACTCAGCCTTTATATGCTTCATGAAAGAATCTAAATACCATTAAAAGAACTCAGAACATTTCAGTAAAATACATGGTTTTTAAGTGATTGGTTATAAACATACAGAAAAACTTTTTAATCTGGCATCTTATATATCTCAAAGCTACATGTAGTAATAGGATTTTACTGTAGATAGACATATTTCTATGAAATAGAAATATTATGAAATACATATTTCATAATCAGTTTCTGTAAAATTCAAGTGAATGAACACTCATTTCAGATGTGCTCGAAAACCCTCTCTCCCCTTGTTATTTATAACAATAAGCATTTTTGCAAATGCTGAATATACAACAGCATATTTGGCTTTCTTTTTTACCCCAGAAAATTGTGATCATTTTCTGTGTCATATGAATAAGATATTGTTATTTATTATCTACATTAGCTACTTTGTTGGACTGTTTTTGTGTGCAATGGTATGGTCACTGGTTGAAGATGGTGTGAATAAGAGTGGTAAGAATAGATCATCAGTTACAGGAAGGGGGTTGTCTGAACACAATCTCACTTAAGATATGGTAGCCATTATTATCATTTCTATATTCTGTGCAGCCTCTTGAGAGTGAAAAAAATCACAGTTGGTTGCTACCATTTTGATAAAACTTAAGTTACCACTTTAACTAAGACTTATGTTTCTCTTCCCCCACTCCAACATGGTCTGAATCATTTGCTCTCAAATTTCAGTCTTAAAGCTCCTTTCTTCCTCCTTCTCCCCTCTCTCCCCCTTTTCTCTCCCATCTCTTCCAATTCTTTGTCTTCCTCAAGTTAAAAGGGCAGTACTCTACTAATTTTTATCCACAAAGGAAAAGGAGTATTCTAGAGAAAGTACAGTCTTTAGAATCAGACTGATATGAGTGTGAATTTTGCTTTTATCAAATTAGTTACTTTGTCTTTAAGATCTCAGTCAGTGGTTCACGGACTTCATCTGAAGTCAGCTGATAGATAACTTGAAATCAGCCATGGTGGGAGCATTTACCCCACAGAAATCAGCAAATGCTTCAAATCAGGGCTTTTTTTTTTTTTTTTTTAACCAAGGAGCCAGTCGTTGAACATTCACCAACACAACACTGAACACTGGCTTAGTTTCCACACTTCTCAAACAGGCCGATAACGTGAACCCTGAAAATGTGTTGTAAGAATTTCAAATAATATAAATAAAACACCTAGCAAAATGCCAGACACATATAAGGCACTTAGTATGTGGTAGATGGCAACATTGTTATGGTATTACAGAGTCTGGCTATCTGAAAGTAGAGCATTAAAAAAAACATATAAGCCATGAAATCAATATGAAAAAGTATAATAAAACACTTGAACTTTATTTTAGTAGGGCAGTTGGATCTTTCAGAATTTATAAATGGAAAAAATTAGCACAGTATTCCATACAATACCCCTCAATTAATGAGAACAAATTTTTTTTTTTGCATCTACTCCGATTTTCCAGGTTCACTTTTAATTATGACCTCTGTTCAAGTTGTCAGCCACCACTACATATCATATAAATGCAGACTTTTTGAGTAGTGACTTGGAAGGATTCAGAAAGCCACAAGACTATGAGGAAGTACCTAAGTGGGAAGTCATAAATAGAGGTAATTTAGTAACTGTAATTAAGCGTATAAAAAAACTCTTAGGGGGCTTCCCTGGTGGCGCAGTGGTTGAGAGTCCGCCTGCCGATGCAAGGGACACAGGTTCGTGCCCCGGTCCAGGAAGATCCCACATGCCGCGGAGCGGCTGGGCCCGTGAGCCATGGCCGCTGAGCCTGCGCGTCCAGAGCCTGTGCTCCGCAACGGGAGAATCCACAACAGTGAGAGGCCCGCGTACCGGGAAAAAAAAAAAAAAAGCAACTGGAGAGAAAAAGATAAGCATTACATACATGTAACCAAGTTGAAAATAAATGCCTGCTTTATTTAAAAAAACAAACAAACCAAAAAAGAAAACTCTTAGTTTCATCATTAGGATCACCTGTTTACCATTTCTTCTGACACTGAACCAAGATTTTGGCTTCCACTAGAAAAAGTGGAATTTTTTTTTTTTTTTAATAAATGTGACATTCTCCTAAACAAGGAGGCAGAAGAGAAGGGATTATTGTGACCAATAATCTTGGACTGTAATCCCTACTTCTGGGTCTTGTGTTTGAGGCTTTCACAGTTCATTTTACTGAAGGCTTCAGAAATTTCAGCAAAATCTCTTGCCTATAGCTTCTGCATAATAAACTGACTTACCATACTTCATTTAAAAAGATCACTTGAAGGCCTCCAAGTGTCTCAGAGTAAAAAGTGTTTATAAATCTGTCTAGAAAGATATTGTTTTTCTTCCTTCATTAAATAATGATTTGAGTGGTTTTTTACTTCAGCTCTTATAAATAAATACCAGTTCTTCATTTCAGATTATCGCTATGTTGCAAACATAAATGAAATAAATCATTTAAATAATTTTTTATTTTCACATTCTTTGTTTCAAGTGGTTACTACTCACATTTCCTACTCAGTCCTATATGTCCTCTGATGCTGATTTATTACTTGTATTGAAGTTAATTTTTTTATGGTAATCTAATGTCTAAATGTTTACACTGGTGTTCAGAAGCTCTCAAATTCCTTTCTTATCACTGACACAAGTCTTATGATAGCTAATACTCCTAAAGCCAAAAATCAACTCAATAAGCAACACTCAACACAAAATTTGAAAACTGTAATCACAAGACAGATAAAACTCTTCAATATGAGATTCAGGTTTTAGCTATGAATAGTTTGAAACTTTATGGAATTAACATCGAGATTAGAAATGTTTTTCTAGTCTAGAACATTTATAATGGTAGTATGGGGCATTATCTATTATGAACTACAAAAAGTATTTACAGAACACTTTAGAATTAATCAAGTCCTGTAGTCATTTACATTAGCTATTTTTACTGTAGGCCTGTTCCCTGCCTACTTTCTGGAACAATCTGACACCATCAATGACCCTTCACACCCAGCATTATTTGGTTTCTTTAGTTTTTCTAATACACTATCCTTCCTCATTCCAAAGGGCCTTTCCAATGTTGTTCCTTCAGACTGGAATGTTCTCCCAGTGCTCCCTCCACTTTAAATCCCAATTCAAATATCACTTCCTCAGAGAAATCTTCCCTTATCTCCCACTGAAAGTCACAGTCCTTTTCTTGACACAACTTACCAGTTTATATTTATACATTCATTGTCTGTGACACTAAACTTTAGGCTCCATGAGAGCAGGGACCTTGTCTATTCCTGTTCACCATTATAACCTCAGGATGTAGCATGGTCTCTGGCACATGGCAGGTGAATGAATGAATGATACATACAAATTAAGTTTCAAGATATATTAATCCACAGTAGATGTAATTCAAGATCACGGTATAGTTACTGAATCCCAAACAATACCGATGTGGATACAGCATTATCAAAACTTAAGAAAAAGATCATACTGAAGCCTACTGATACCACTAAATATATCAGCTTCCAAAGACATCACTCAGGCATTTTTTTTTTCCAGTAGCAGGGAGACTTTGAGTAATTCTCAGGCAGTATCACACGCTGTATTCATGACACTGTTCTCTCACCTACTCATGTTACCCACTGTTCCTTTAAAAAAAAAAAGAAGAAGGAAATATTCAGAGGAAGGGGATTCTAGAGATAGCAAATTTTAGATCCGTTTTCCATATAATGGTCTACACTGATAGGATGCTCCAAACAGAACTTTAAAATTACAGTGGTTTAATTTTACATGGTTTAATTTTATATGTGGTTTAATGTTATATGATTAACCAACTCTGATGAGTCAACACTGACTATCTAAAGTATATATTAAGAAAGATCCTGAACTCTACTCAATATTCTGCAATAACCTTCAAGGGAAAAGCATCTGAAAAAGAGTAGATATATGTATATGTATAATTGAATCACTCTGCTGTACACCTGAAACTAACACAACATTATAAATCAACTATATTCCAATATAAAATTTAAAATTTTTTAATTTAAAAATAAAACTAAAAAAGGAAAGATCCTGAGGCTGAGTCTAAGCTCAGAGAAAAGAGAATTGTGAAGGATTATTAATGAAGTATCAGCCAGGAGTGCAAAAGCCCAGGAGAGTAGTGGCATATATGTAATGAATTTGCTCATCCTAGTTAAATGGCATGGATTTATTTTATTTATGAGAGAATTTAAAATGTTTATGTATTTTGTGAATCACATTAACATTTTGTTTATCTGAATATATAACTGGACTAAATGCCAGTAGGGGAAAAGAGCATAGGTAAAAGGACAGTGTATTAAGAGGCTGTAACTACCTAAATTACTGATTGCCTAGACAAAGCAGAGAGGCCTCAACTACATTACTAGTTCTGACAGGTTTCTTGGACTTGGAAACCTTGGCATGGAATATTTCCACTCTGAAAATAACACCCCACTTTCAGTGCCATATGAAAATGGAAAGTTTTGACATAGTAAGTTTTTAAAACATGTGAACCAAATGGAAAAAAATTATAAAATATAAAGCACTATCACCATTACTATTGTTGTTTGAAATTATATCACATACCTTCTCACCATCTTTAAAATGGAAGAAAAGTACTAACTGATCATAAATTATTTTCTAATAAGGATCAAAGTGTAGTAATGGTCTAACAAAATAAATTGCATTAAGTAAATAAGTTAGTTATTAAATAACTGTAAAACTCTATAGCCATTATTATTTATGTATAATCTATTTCAAAAGAATGTAAGTGTTTAAAATAAATACAAAATAAAATATAAAAATAAAGTAAAATATAAAATATGTTTGGTGAAAAGTGGGCACACACATGCATTCAAACACATATGTGCTCATGCATGCATAGAATATTTCTGAGTGGATACAATGGCATTAATGGTTAGCTCTGGGAGAGAGGCCTGAGAAATTGGGAGAGTCTAGGGGAGGAAGTGGACTTCCCTTTCATCATACTTTCTTGTAGTTATAATGTTTTCCATACTCATATGACTTCCCCCCCTAAAAAGTTAATAAAAATTTTCTAAGTTAAATGAATGGAATTAAGTGGGAATAACTAATCATTCCCATAACTTAACTAAAAGGGAAAAAAAATGTTAGAATCATGGAAGTAAAAGGGACCTAAGATTACTCTCTGCAATTTATTAATAAGAAAACTGAAACAGCAATTAAGAAAATGTTGTTTTCCTAAAGTCAACAGTCAACTCAAATGAATGGAATTAAGTGGGAATAATTAATCATTCCCATAACTTAACTAAAAGGGAAAAAAATGTTAGAATCATGGAAGTAAAAGGGACCTGAGACTACTCTCTGCATTTTATTAATGAGAAAACTGAAACAACAATTAAGAAAATGTTGTTCTCCTAAAGTCAGCAGTCAAGTCAGTGACATCAGCTCTAAAATCTAGAACCTCCCTATTCTCAGTAATGTGCCAAGTACTATATCATTCTATCTCATCTTAGTTATAAAAGTATCAAAAGCTCCACAGAACAGTAGAAACCTTTCTAAAAGTGTCTCTTGACTGACTCTAGGTAAGCAATATACAGCAATCAGGATTTGACAATAATTTTTACTGATTTGAAAACAGGCAACTCACGCTGAAATCTGGCAAGGATGATTATTTTTTAAAGTGAGCTCAGGAAGGAGCTGAATTTAGCTCATCAAGGAACTAGCTGTTGCCTGCAATTGTCCTTGGAAAGTAAATGCCAAAGTCAAAGGGTTCATGCATGAACTCTTTAGACTGTTTAAATCCAGAAGCAGAGGCAGGAAACTAATTAGCCTCTCATTTATTATCTGTTCAGGCCTTCTTGTCTGACCTAATTATAACTCATCTCCAACACAACCTAATCATTTAGGGAATTTGGCCTAGAAACAGTTTAACTTCATCTAACCTATGGAATACATAACCTAGGTGCCACCTTGATAAGAGAAGCCCCCATTAACTCTTCTTCCCCCAATGATATACTTACTTGAAAGATATTTTATGGCATCATTCAGATTATATGTGTTAGAGAAGACACATTTTGTCTCAGCAAAAATTGATAAATGCTTTTAGAATTTTCCAAATTAATACAGTAGAAACTATTATCAGGTAAACATTAATCTTGGATGGCAAATTAAAAAGGAAATATGACAAATATTAGAAGAGAGAATCCTGATACCAATTCCCAAATAGTAAAGACATAGAAAGATACAGACAGATAAGAGATACAGATATTCTAAAAAGACTACCAGGAGGATACAGGATAGGGTAAAGAGAATATCACAAAATGTTTGCTGTAAGAAGTAGACAGTGAGTGTGACAGAGTTGAGAATCATTGATCTAGGGATGACAATATTACATTTAAAAGGGAAAACTGTCAAGCTTCTTTATAAACTGAATATTGTTAAATGATAGTTTATAGGATTAATTTATGGGTATTTTTATCCATCTCATTATGCTAGAGGATGGGTTTATAGTCAGATTACCACCATTTCCACAAGTTACGCAGGCCATAGTCAGAAGTAGTCCTTCCTCTCACCTGAACCCTTGACACACTATTACCTGGGCCAATTTGTAGGTATACTTGATTCTGTGAAATTGGATGAGGGGAAAAAAAAAAAAAAAGATTAAAAGGACTTGCAAATTCATTAAAAAGACATCTCTTTCATGTATCAATTTTTCTTTGACAACTTCTCCAAACAGGGCACAGTCAATAATAGTTTCAAATTTAGTCAGGCCTTGACCAGGTTCAAATTTGGAAAAGGGCTGTCATAAATGAACGTTAAGGAAGAGAAGAATGGAAAAAGGGGAAAAGGAAAAAAGAACCTTGCTCAGGTTGGTAAGGCTACACATGAAACAGAAGATGAAAAAGGCTCTCCAGGAATGGATAAAATTTATATGCCGATAAACTTCTCAATGATTAAAACAATCTTAGGCATAATAAATCTTTTTTAAAACCCTTGAATGATCCAACCAAGTAAGAGGGTAAATTTATGGACAGGGTTACTCCCGTAAAAGACTGTGAAAAAACAAAGCAATTAATATTTGGGGGGGGCGGGGGGTGGGGGGGTGTTCCCGCTCCTAGCACTTCAGTCTCACATCTCCCCCCAGGCCAAAACTTCGTAAAATATCTCCAAATAAGCCATCTGATTAAAATAGCTTAAACTTTGATTAAAACAGCTTATATTAAGTACTGGGTAAAGAACTTTTGCCACAGAAACCGTTCACAATCTACTCTTTCTATGAGGATCTGATCGACCAATTATAAAAGTATCAAAAGCTCCACAGAACAGTAGAACCGGTTCACTCCAATTCCATGGGTACAATATCATTTGAAAGGACAAAGTACAATCTACCCCATTTTCAAATAGTCCTTGCTTCCCTCAGAACCACTAACTGCTCAGACTTCAAGACTGAATTTCCCAGACCAATATTTTACGCAAGTTACTCAAGTTTCAATTATTATTTTCATTCTTCTGTAGAGAAAGCTGCTCACATAATATTAGAGTTTGCAGGTTTTATTAATGTTTCCTTAGCCTCTACCCTGTGGACAGAAACCAGTTACTGGTTAAACTGCCTGAGCTCTATGGTATTGATGCTTCTCAAAACAAAACCAGGACCAATGTGAGGGTAAGAATGAGGAGGAACAATATGCTGATAGATCAGATTACTTTAAAAGGCTTATGTTTTGTTCCTTATCTTTTCAACTCATATCTTCAGGATTAGAAATTGCTTTTGGATGGCCTAGAGATGTAGTATGTGGATAAAAATGCTCCATACTCTCAGGAACAATTGGTGTATAGTTGTGTATGAATTTACTGACTGCTGATTAAGTAAATATTAATTATTAACTTATTAAAGACATAAAGACAAGCAAATTTATGTTGAACAAGAGCATATGCCAAGAAACTTAGCCAAAATGAATTTACTGCTCCCATTCAAACTTGCTGAGATAAAATGTCATTAAAAACCAATGAGAAATGATGAAGGAAGAAATGGAATGATGAACAATTCAAAGCAACAAAACTTAAAAAAGAACTGATCATTTTAAACAGAAAAACACCCAGGCTGCTATGTATGTGCATATGGGCATGCATGCATAAGTGTGTGTGTGTATATGTGTGTATGTGCTTAATTGTAAACAGATGCTGATGCATGAATGATTAACATTTGAAACCTGAAGACCTGAAAAAAGGCTAAAGATAGAGCAGAATTCCTGAATAAATAAGATCTGTGAAAAAAGCATGAAATACAAGTAAACAGCATGTCTTTCAAAGGACAAAGCAAACTGAATCAGCTTAAAAAGTGAACACAGAAGGGTCAACCATAAAAAAAGAACCACCAAAGAACTCCTCTTGAAAAGTATGCTGTAAAACAGGAGAGAAAATTTTAAATAGTTGCACATGTGAATGAATATTAAAAATATTTTAATCCTCCTAAGAAGCATGTTTCTAATTAGATATTCCCTTTTCTGATTATATATTTTATTGCAATGGAGGAATTAACTATGACTTAACTCTTCCCACAATAGCAGCTGTTAGATTTAACTTAGCAGCTTCCTCTTTTATGCTCCTACCAAAACATATGTATACTATGTCTTAACATACTTCTTCTGGGGAAAGACCACAGAATTTCTGTATCTCAATTTAGCTAGTTCCTAATACAATTTACTGTATCTTTTTCTATGTTAAAATAGAGAGGAAATCCTTTAATCTACTCCATAAATGTTTAATTCTCTGGTCAACACTCTATTCCCTATAAAATGCAAGTCGAAAATCCACTTTCAAATGTCTTGGAATCCTTCTTAGCAACCAAGTAATAGAAAGTATTGCCTATTTTCAACCTATATATTCAGAAATGAGGAAAAGTTTAAACCAAACAAGACAAATCTAAAATAAGTCAGGGTGAGGAGGATGGGGAAGGACAAAGTCACACACTAAGTATTTTAAGAGTGAAAATAAATGTATTCATAATCACTTAGCCAAACTGCTAATCTATTTTAAAACTTCCATTCTTCCATGACATGTATTTCTTTGAAATATAAAAGTGGAATGTTAAGAAGGCAGCACTCTGGCAAGCATAAACACCCTAGTAATTTTTACAAGTTGCTTTTTGGAAAGGCCCACCACCCACCTAACTCCATCCCCATTTTAAAACTGTGCTGTCCCATAATTAAATAATATGACCTTCATTTTAAAGGTAAAACTTCAAACTGTTCTCTACATTTGGAACTCAACATATGGTTGCAAACCCTAAAAGGCAAATTCAATCATAAATAGAATGTTAAGAAAAAGAAATGGTAAGAAAAATAATTCTCCACAAATTTGAGAATTGTGGAGAGGAATCTTTAATTAATAATTTTGTCATAAGCAAGATCAATAAGACTTCTGCATATCTCTTGCCTTATACCTCCTCTATGGGTAAAAGATAAAGACCATCTCTTGGATCTACTCAAAAGTTAGCATCCTCATTAAACACCCAAAAAAGCAGGCAATTAGTGTCAACTGCAGTGATTAAAAAGAACACCTTTCAGGCTTCCCCGGTGGCACAGTGGTTGGGAGTCCGCCTGCCGATGCAGGGGACACAGGTTCGTGCCCCGGTCCGGGAAGATCCCACATGCCGCGGAGCGGCTGGGCCCGTGAGCCATGGCCGCTGAGCCTGCGCGTCTGCAGTCTGTGCTCCGCAACGCGAGAGGCCACAGCGGTGAGAGGTCCGCGTACCGCAAAAAAAAAAAAAAACCTTTCAAAAATGAACTCATCCAAGAATGAACCTACTGAAAAGCCTTATCTGAAAGACATATAAAAATAAATGAACACTTCACCAAAATAAAATCTTCTAATAACAACGGTCACCAAAGATCCCTTTGGGTTTTTCTAAATTGTGAATACAACTTGTCAATCAGAGAGGGAAAAAATGTAACCATTACAGTTAAGTAAGACTTGGAGATATTCAAATATAAATAGACATTAGGCTGTTTTCTTTGAGTACACACTGGCTTAAAAAAATAAAAAGGTAATCATAAAAATGTCAAAAAATTGACAAATGTTACATTTTAAAGGGCAGGTGGACAACTGGTATATGCAGTTGCATATACCAATGCTAAAAATAATTTTTAAAGATTATAGCTTCTATTGCTCTATTACTGCCCTAATAAAAGATGAAAACTAAGGATAATTTCATTGATCTTTCCTCATTGTCTTGAAAATCTTAAATTTAAATGAAAATTAGTTTGGTAGTTAAAAGAATAAATTTATAGAGCCACAATTAACTTCAACATTACCGTACATGCTCAAAAAAATATTAAGACTTTGGTTTCCATATATGAGCTGTATAACATTTGACATAAACATGACTATAAAAGAGTTCATTCTGGGGGCTTCGCTGGTGGCACAGTGGTTGAGAGTCTGCCTGCCGATGCAGGGGACACGGGTTCGTGCCCCGGTCCGGGAGGATCCCACATGCCGCGGAGCGGCTGGTCCCATGAGCCATGGCCGCTGAGCCTGCGCGTCCGGAGCCTGTGCTCCGCAACGGGAGAGGCCACAGCAGTGAGAGGCCCGCGTACCGCAAAAAAAAAAAAAAAAAAAAAAAAAAAAAAAAAAGAGTTCATTCTGTGTGACCCACTACCCACTGCTCACGTGATGGCACAGACAGCCCCACTGACTGTTGTGAGGTTGAATATAAGCTTGTAGGCAAAAATCTCAGAAATGCAGAGCCCAGTGTGCATTTCCACTAGCTTCCAAAGCTAGCAGTGCTATTGCTAAGACCTTCGGGCCACATTAAAGGCAGAACATACCACAATCCCAAATTTTAAAATGAGACAGTAAAGTGGGAGTAGAAAATATCATACTCAGAACAGAAGTGCTCTCTCACAGATTACCAGTGAAAACTTCTGATTACAAATCGGTCCTTTATAAAGTACTTTAAAGGAATTACCTCTGGAAATTAAGCTAAAGGTGTGAAAAGAAAAAAAGGTTTCTAGTAATAAGATTTCTGATGAATTTTCTCCTTGGAGGATACATCTACATCTACATATACTAAATATGTAGTATTTTGCCAGTAATAAGACAGTCAACTTTCTGGTCTACCATTTTCACTTTTTAGTTTGTCACAGGATCTGAAATAAGACTAAATCTTAGCTATTTGTGTGCTATCTCTGATTTCAACTTCAATCAATGTGTTAAAACTGTAGAGAGTATTTGAGTTTAAAAGTGCACAGGATTTTATGAATACTAGAACATACGCAGGTGGGTGCTTGAGGAATTTTCTGCCCATTCTGCCAGAAGCAGGATGCCATCTGCTTGTGCCATGAATCAAGCTAACCCTCAGCAGTTTCCAAAGTTGACAGGAAAATCTGGTTGTTTAGTTAACATTGAAAACACACTCTAAATCCAAGATGAACTGATATTTTTAAAAATGCTCTTAGATGTAGTTAAAAACTTGTTTCCCCCTTTAAAAGCAGCTGTCTGTTTTTATATCTTTTTTTCTCATACAACTAATTTAAAAAGAACTGAATTATGCAAACTGCTGATTTCAAAATAGTACTCTCAAGTAACTGAAAATCTATTATTTTGATTATCTGAAAAACAAGCTCATCTTTTATACTGGAAATTATTTCTCTCTTGTATGGTACAGATATCAACAATAAGACAAGAAAAAGGCAAAGTAAAATCATTTACGTGACTATGATTCACAACAGTTAAGTGGAAACTATAAATCTTCATTCTCTCATTCTGTTGTTTATCTGCCTCTCTAATTTAAACTTCAAGTCTTCTGGGCTAAAGTCCACTGTCATTCTGTCATTGTGTTTAAATAGCATAAAATACTAATAACTAGTAGCATATGCACATTCTTAGTGTGCATACTACTAAAAGTCTTAAAAAACCCACTAAAGATGGAAAATATCTTGCCAGATGTTGGTGGAAGGAAAAACAAATCTTGTTGGATGTATCAATTAGGGAAGTTTTTTGTTTGATTGTTTTGATTAACAACTGGAAATGCATTCCTCAGAACAGAAGCTAGAAAGAACTGTAATAAAACTGTAAAAAATCCATATAAATGACTAAAATTTTAAACTAAAAAGTGATCAGCATTCACTGATTTTTTTCTTATTTTTGCTTCCTTTTTGAATAAACATACTAATAATGAGATATCTACCTCTGTCTTTTAAAACTATATAGAACTTTTAGCCATGTCTTATTCATATAAGGCACCTACTGATTTTAGTTCCATAAGTATGTCTGTCATTTCATTAAAAACTTTCCCCTTAAAATTGTTGATAACATGCTTTGATTTTCTTTAAGTGCATTTAATTGAAAAATCCCTTAAGTGACCACATTGGTATTGTCACACAGCAATTATTTTCACAGTTTGCAACACTGAGATTGATCACAGCACACAAACCATTTAAAAAAAAATCCTCCTATCTTCTCTGTTTCTAGCACCATTAGGAAACAAAGTCTTGTTTTACTTTCAGGAAGCTGAAAACAGATGAATTTGGCTTTGGTGAGATCAGGCAACACTTATGCGAAACTGGCTTTTTGGCATCTGCAGTGGGGATAAAGTGAATTTGGAGAAATGTGTATGAGTATGCATGTGTGTGCATGTGCATAAAGAAGGGGAAAGATCGTGAATGCAATTCTACCATCTCACTCATTTACAACTAAAGCCTTTAAAGAGCAAAAGGCAAATATTAGGTTAATGTTAGGCGGGAGGTCTAGTTTAAAGGTTCCTTTCAGTTCTAAAAATCAAATATTCATTGAATATCAATTACTAGGAACATAAAAATGAATAAAACATAGTTTTAGCCCTAAGGATGATTTGATGAAAAACTCAATCACCATGTTCATTGTAACTACATACTTCTGGACCTAAGGCTGATTTGATTAAAAACTGAAGCACCATGTGCACTGTTTCTAAATAATTTTATACACAAACACGTGCACATGCACGCACACACACATATATAAAATGTTTGAAGAACAAAAGCATGTCTTCTGAAAAAACTTAAAACTTTGGTCTCATGAAATGAGAAAAATAAGTAAAAATGACAATATATCACTCCACTAAAATAAGTAATTTATCAAGCACAGGACTGCCCAAGATCACGCTTTTAACACCATGCTCAATAACCAGCCATATATATTTTTGCCTCCTTTAAAGAAGACAAAAATCCTGCATTCCTAGAGGAAAACGACATCAACAAATTTAATGATAGCTTATTTTCAGGAAAGCACTTAGAACAAGGAAGGAGAAATATGGTTTAAACACCACACACATACACATATATACAGACCACAATGCTATTTATCATTGTAATTCTTGCTTAGATGCTTAAAAATTAAATGTTTCCCATGAAGATTTGGAGTCTGTTCCGTTTGGAAAGAACCAACTTTTTAAATAATTAGAATTTAGAATTAGAAATGACACTAATCTATCTGATTGCTGGCACAATAATAATTGCCAAAACAGAAGATGTTATAATTGGCGTCCTGAACTCAGAAATGCACTCTATTTTTGCCTACCCCACCCAGTACTGCCAAATAGTAAATTATTGGCAAATCTAAGAGCTAATTCCTGTATCTATCAGTTGCCTTATCTTCCTTTTATGTAATATTTTTAAAACTTTTTTTGTGAAGTAATTTCAGATTCACAGAAAAGTTGAAAGAATTGTACAAAGAATTCTCATATACTCTTCACCCAGATTCTCCAAATGTTCTTATTTTACTACATATGCTTTATCATTTTCTCTTTTTTTAACAAAATAGCATGAAAAAGAACAAAATACTTAGGAATAAATTTATCAAAATAAGTGATAGCCCTGTATATTGAAAACTATAAAACACCAGTATAAGAAATTAAAGATGACCTAAGTAAATGGAAAGATATCCCATGTTCATGGACTGGATATCATTACAATGGCAATAGTCCCCCACCCAAGTTAATCTACAGATTAAACAAAATCCCAATAAACATTCCAGCTGATTATATTTTGGCAGAAATTCATAAGCTTATTCTAAAACTCATGGAATTGCAAGGAACCCCCAAATAGCTAAGACAATTTAGCTGTCAGAAATTAGAACTTAACATCTAGAAAAAGAACAAATTAGAATACACACACTTCTCAATTTCAAAACTAACTACAGAGCTAGTAATTAAGACTGTGTGGTACAGACACAGGATAGACAAATAGATCAAGGAAATGGAAAAAACCCATATATTTAAGAACAATTGATTTTGACATGGGTGCCAAGACAACTTAATGTGGAAAGAATAGTCTTTTCAAAAGTGGTGCTGGGGGCTTCCCTGGTGGGGCAGTGGTTGAGAGTCCGCCTGCCGATGCAAGGGACACGGGTTCGTGCCCCGGTCCAGGAAGATCCCACATGCCGCAGAGCGGCTGGGCCCGTGAGCCATGGCCGCTGAGCCCTGCGCGTCCGGAGGAGCCTGTGCTCTGCAACGGGAGAGGCCACAACAGTGAGAGGCCTGCATACCGCAAAAAAAAAAAAAAAAGTGGTGCTGGAATGACAGGCTACCCACATGTAAAAATAAGAAGTTGGACCTCATACCTCATATCATACACAAAAATTGACTCAACATTGATCTATGTATCTTCTGGACATTAGTTCATTTATCAGTATACTTATATCAATATATGATTTAAAAATATTTTCCTCCATTCTGCAGGTTGTCTCTTCACTTTCCTGATATCTTTTGAAGCTAAAACTATAAAACTTTTAGAAGGAAACATATGCATAATTCTGTGTGACACTGGAGTAGGCAATGGTTTCTTTGATAGGACACCAAAAGCACAAAAAAAAAAAGAAAGAGAGAGAGAAAAAGAAACAGGACTTCACTGAAATTTAAAACTTTCATACTTCAAAAGACATCATCAAGAAAGTGTAAAAACGACCTGCAGAATGGGAGAAAATATTTTCAAATCATATATCTGATAGGGTCTGGTATCCAAAATTCTTACAAATCAACCATCAATTTAAAAATCAGGCAAAGGATTTGAATAGATATTTCTCCAAAGAAGATATACAATGTCCCATAAGCACATGGAAAGACACTTAGCATCATCAATGACTAAGGAAACACAAACCAAAACCACAAAAAGATGCCACTAGGGTGGGTATAGTGAAAAAGATGGACAGTGACAAGTGTTGATAAGGATGTGAAAAAACTGGAATTTTCTTTCATCACTGGTGGGAATATAAAATGGTACATTTCTTCATTTCCTCAAAAAGTTAGGCACAAAGTTACAATATGACCCAGAAATTTCACTCCTAGGCATATACCTAAGAAAACTGAAAACCCATCAACAAGCTTGTTCACAAACGTTCACATCAGCATTATTCATAATAGTCAAAGAGTGAAAACGGGCTTCCCTGGTGGCGCAGTGGTTGAGAGTCCGCCTGCCGATGCAGGGGACACAGGTTCATGTCCTGGTCCAGGAAGATCCCACATGCCGCGGAGCAGCTAGGCCCGTGAGCCATGGCCGCTGAGCCTGCACATCCGGAACCTATGCTCCGCAACAGGAGAGGCCACAACAGTGAGAGGCCCGCGTACAACAAGAACAACAACAAAAAAAAGAGTGAAAACAACCTACATGTCCATCAACTGATGAATGTGGTATATTCACACATTGGAATACTATACAGTCATAAAATGGAATGAAGTACTGATACATGCTGTAACATGAATGAATCTTGAAAACATTATGCTAGGTAAAATAAGCCAGTCACAAAAGGCCACATTATATGATTCCACATATATGAAATGTACAGAATAGGCAATTCCATAGTGACAGAAAGTAAATTAGCGGTTGCCAAGGACTAGAGGAGGGGAAAATGGGCAGTGACAATTGATGCATAGAGGGTTTCTCTTTGGGGTGATGAATATTCTGGAATTAGACAGAGGTGATGGTTGCACAAGTTATTGAGCAATATACTAAAAACCACCTAACTATACATTTTTAAAGGGTAACTTTCATGGTATGTAAATTATATCTCAATTTTTTAATTATTTGAGGGGAAAAAAAAGAAAAAAATGTGTTTGAGACCTTTGTCAGTAAAAAGAGAAAGAAAAACAGCAGGACAGACACTTGGGAGAACCCTCACCTACATGGAGCAGAGAGGAAAAAGAGGCCAGAGAAGCAATCAGAGAGAATGTGGAGTTTATTATGTCCCAGAGAACACCACAGTCAACAGCATCAAATCCCTTTGGCAACTGATTCTGAGTGATGAACACGCTTAATACAAGTCTCACCCAGTCTAAAAGTTCTCTCTCTTACAAAAGAAGCCTGGTTACTACTCCCTCTTCCTTCTCTAGTGTGGGCTAATCCTGCACATTATTGGAAGCAATCAAGCTATCTTCTTTCAAAATGTTCCATAAGTCAGGCTGATCACTGTCTGATTGACCTTTTCTTCATTAGACAGGCTTAGTAAATATTTCCTCAATAAATTTAATATAAAAAAAATTAAAAAAATTTAAAAAAATAAAAAAATTTAATATAAATGGGATCCCTTCATTACCAACCTTGACCCTGATCTCATTTCATGAGTTTAGTTATTAAAAGAAAATCTATTCTCTTGACAATCTTATAAAGTAATAATTTTATTACTTTATTATTTTTATGAAGTTATTTCTTTTTTTCCTCTGGACAAGTTCTACTGTAGTTTTCAAAACTACAGAAAACTTTCCCAGAAATAACTAGAAATTTTAAAGTTCTGATCATTTTGATTTTTGCTTTGCCCACACTCATCCAAAGTGGTATTTTATGGAATACATGCAGAAGAGAAAGAAATTTTTTCTTATTTTTCAATAATTGTCTAGTAAGTGAAAGCATCTTAGAGAAGAACAGGTGGATGTGTAAATCAGTTTGTCTTGAAACACTTTCCCTGCATCACTTTGTTTTGTTTAATTTTATTTTCTAGGGCATCTGAAAACTACTAGGCTGTTAAGCAGACTGTCTGGTTAGCCAAGACAAAGCCTTGGCACTACTTTGAAATAAGATATGCCAGGTCTACCCTCCTGTATTATGTGACTGGCCTAGTTAGAGGATATATATACACATGATAGTCAGAGAAACATCATCAATATGGATGCTATGGGGTCATATCTCATGAGCAATGTTTCTTGTGGCAATGATGTGCATGCTAAATCGAAAAGACAAAAATATGAAGGATAAAGAATTCTAAAATAAAAACCCAACATATCCAGTGTAATACTAACTTGCACAATTTAGTTGGAAACACCAAGTACGGGCTTAAACTTTCACTCTTTTAAAACTATATTTTATTTTCCAAGAATAATTTCTAAATTAAGTCTTCTATTATTTATTCTATTTATATTCCAAACTTCAGGTTACATTTTTACCTGCTTCCAGTATGATTCCAGTATGATTAATACTTTTTTAAGCCTATATTTTGGCAATATAGAGTTCACAAGGTAAGTACTATCCAGTAATCTAAATTTATGCCTTAGAATCTAGACGTCATCAAGAAACATTTTTATTACAATACTTTTTAACACTTGCATGTTGTCCCATGTTCTATGACCTCAGAAATATCGGGATGAAATGGATACCTATTAAGAGAAACATCAAGTAAATTTTAAGGGAGAAATCCATTTAAATATTTCCACAAAGAACTTGGGGATTTGAATTATAAGGTAGAAAAGGATGGGGGATCAAAGTAATAGGTACTACTAATATTCTGAGAAAGCTACCGTGATACTAGTGGTTCTTCTGTCTACAGTAAGAATCACTACCATTTATGGTGTACCTACCATGTGCCAGATGCTACATATAAATTGTCTCTTAAATTAAATCCTTAAAAAGAATATTATTTTCCCCATTTTACAAATGAGGTGAATAAGGTTTTGTCAACTACTTTGTCCAAGGACACACAACATATGAGGCAGAGTGGGGTTTTGAATCCAAGTTGATCTAATTCCAAAACCTATCCTTTCACTATACTATGATGTCTGTTGTTATAAAGCAGGGTTGCAAACTCAAATGTCAACAGGAGACTGCAATTAAAATAAAATGTATGCAGTGAGTTAAACAAATAGAGGGAAAAAAAAAAAAGCAAATAGAGAATAAGGTAGCTTTGCAACCAAGCATACACCTGCCTAACCCAATCTGGCCTCTTGATGTATATTGTGCAAGCATAAGAAAGCAGCCAAACAAAATACATCCACTAGCTACTAATTTTCTAGACACATGTAAAAAAGAAAATTACCATTTAGAAATCAGCAAAAGATGAAAAGCAATCCGAATAAAAAAGTATTTTTTGAAAAATTAGTGGTTTTCATATGAGATGTGTAGGGTTGAAACCAGTTAACACTGAACTAAATAAAATAAAACACTGACTGACTTTTTAAATAACTCCTTTAACTTCTGAATCTTATATACAAACTTGGTAGCAATAATAAACTCTTTACTAAAGCATCACTTAATACTGGTTGTCCCTTACTTTTATATTTAACATTTACAAAGATGTGCTTGAAGGCTGAATGTGTACAAGTCTAAAAATAGATATATATGCTATAATGGTGGTAATATTCTCAGAGTACTAAAAGATATAATCGTATCCCTAATTAAGGCTTTGAGAGCCTGTTACCTGAACCAGCTACTCAGGGAGCAGCCGATAACCCTCAGAGGCACCTCAATAATCTCTGGCCTTGCGAATTAGAACCAGGTATTTCTCCTTCCTACAGGCCTACAGCCCTTCCACTGACCAAGCCCCAATCACCACAAGAATAAAAACTGGGTGGTAAAATGGCAGAAGGATGACAGAAAGGGAATGGCAGGACATGGGGGAACCCTGAGTAGATGGGCACCACTGTAAACAAATTCTAGGCTCTGGCTGTGCGGTGATCCAGGGAAGCACCTGGCACTGTAAAATTTCTGGGAGGCTCTCTCTACAAGTCAGGACGCACTGAAAATATTTAAACTATTGCCAGCCCAGTCACACTAAGCTAAAAAACATTGTGAATGATCTGGGGCAAGAAGTGTCACAATGCAATAGTTCAAAATCATCAAGATTCAGGAAACAGAATATGGACGATGGGGATGCAGAAAGGAATTCAGGAAGTCTATATAATGTTCAGAAATAGGACTTTTATGAAAGTCAAGGCCCACCAAATATGTACTATCATTTTATATACACAAAGAAGGCTACCCATAATGTCAGGTATTATAAGAAGAGATGATACTAGGGAGTAGGTATTTAGGTTAAATAGAATTGTGGATTTATAGATGAAATGCCATTCTAGGCATTCAAAAAATGACTCTGCCAAGGGTCTTATACATTATCACATTTTCCAACCTGTCCTAACTTTATGTTTATTTTATTTTATGTTAATTAGTATCATCTATCTATACACATTCACTGAATCAGGTTTCTAACACTGACATTTTTCACTGTGTTTTTAAGACTAGCATTTACTGGAAAGTCTAATACAAGACCTGTTAAATGCCAATCATCCAAAACTCCATCACTTACTCTTCTAAACAGAATTTCTAAATGGCTCTAAAAAAGTCTAGTACTTTAGCTAACACTAATAATTTAGCCGCTCTAATTTCTTTCAAATAAAAAAGTATGCATCTGAGCACAGCTGACATTCTGACAACAAAAAAAAATACATATTCCCTAATCCCATCCACAATTTACTGTTATAACCACCAAAGTTCCATATTAACATTCATATCATATTTTAAATTTACTGTTTACAAGGAATCCACTAAATTAACGCATAACTCATATTCATCCTAGAACTACTTGATATAATAAAATGGGGAAGAGGGCAGAAATCACACAATGCTTACTTAGAGATGAATGATTTTTATAATGTACAAAATGAAAATTAAATTCAGGTAAATGAGAGAAAATTCTCAAAACAAACAATAATTTATATCACTATCATTTCTAAATAAATAGCTTCATTTCTTCTCATTTATGTTTGTGCTTTCAACAGCAAATAGTGAATAATTTGGTGGCTCAATTCCAGTGTTTAATACGCCTCAAATGAAATCATTTTTAAACCTCCAGTTAGAAATTTGGGGACTGCAAGTTTCTATTATAAGGAGTAATTATGAGCTCCCAGCTGTGAAGTAAATATTACCTAAACAGAACTTCTTAAAATACTCTTTGTGGGCTTCCCTGGTGGCGCAGTGGTTGAGAGTCCGTCTGCCGATGCAGGGGACACGGGTTCGTGTCCTGGTCCGGGAAGATCCCACATGCCGCGGAGTGGCTGGGCCCATGAGCCATGGTCGCTGAGCCTGCGTGTCCGGAGCCTGTGCTCCGCAACGTGGGAGGCCACGACAGTGAGAGGCCCGCGTACCGCAAAAAATACTCTTTGCAATAAAATACCTAGTAATCATTAAACAAGGCAAGAAATATAAGGTTTATGGGGGGGTGGGGGATCAATGAAGCATGATTTTACAAGTTTCTGGAAACTATGAATTCAACTGGCAGATTACTAATTACCAGGAAGGAGAAGCGATCTTGGTTCTAAGATCTCTGTAACAACTTAGATACAGATGTAATAGCACCTAACTAAACTGTTCCCTGCCTAGAAAAAAAGCCCTGTAGCATACACCACAGTCTGCTGAAAGACAGTCATCAGTGGCAATCAGTCATTCACGGGGGCTTTAAGTAGAACTAACAGAGGAAGTCCAACATATTCTGCATAAAAGTAAAAAAAATTAGGCTGGCAAGATGACGGCGATCCAGCAAAATCTGTCTCCTGTGCTATATAAAAGATGTAGGAGGCTGCTTTAGAACTTACTAAAAAAATCTCCTGGAAGACATTAACAGATTTTTTAAAGGTAACATGTAAATTATAACAATAGGATGTCACCACATTTCTAATCTTTTTTTTTTTTCCCCCTGGGTTATTATGTACTGAGCTATGTTCTTCAAGGCAGGGAAAAACTTCCTAAAAATGTCTTAAATTTTAAAAATAAAGGGCAAGTTTATCAGGGGAAAAAAATGCATAAATTATAATCAAGAAATTTTGTTAGAAGACAAAGCATGCAACCAGATGAAGATGACTCAGAACCGAGTCATTTACATCAGAATGGCATCTATATCCTGAAATATGCTAATGCCCTCTGGGCCCAGAGAAGAATATAGAATCAAGGTCCTATTTCCTGGTACTATATCTAGATTATCTGTCTAAACCCTTGTTTATACTTTATAGAACTAGATTTTAGTGTAAGAAAGACTGAATCAATGAAAGAACCAAAGTGAATGACTATTTCTTTCAACAATATATCAATCAGTCACCAAGACTCAAAATCTGGGAGTTCCTTTCCCTTTCTTTTATGTCATATAATTAATCGATCACTAAAAACTAACTCTTCTCTCAAAATGTTCCTTACTAATTAGCACAGCCTCAGGATATCTCCCTCAAATACTGATTAATTACGTGGTAGGTTTAACATGTGTCCACAAATTCTTTGATATGCCTCCTTCCAGGGGGTGGAGCTTAATTCTCTTCCCCTTGAATAGTGACTTGCTTCTACTGAACAGATTATGGAAAGAGAAAAATAGCAACTTGGCAGTGGAGAAACCTTACCAAGTGATCAAAGTTAACATTACCAGTGGTAAGTCATGTTGATATCATGTATCTCTTTTATTTTTTTTTAAGCCACACCACGCAGCATGCGGGATCTTCCCCGACCAGGGATGGAACCCATACCCCCTGCACTGGGAGCACAGAGTCTTAACCACAGAACCGCCAGGGAAGTCCAATATCATGTACCTGTTGATATGACACAGTGAGAAGGGTTCTTCACAAGTGTGGTATTCTTCCCAGAAAGGCATAAATCCAGTCTAATCATGATAGGACATCAGCCAAACCCAAATTGAAAGACACTGTACAGGATATGTAACTAGTACTCTTCAAAAGTATCAGGTCATGAAAAACAAGGAAAGCCTGAGAAAGCATTACAGATTGGGAGAGACTAAGGAGATATGACAATTGAATGCAACATGATATACTGGATTCGACCTTGGAATAGAAAAAAGGTATTAGTGGAAAAACTGGTGAAATCTGAATAAAGTCTGTAGTTTAGTTAATGGTATTGTATCAATGTTGATTTCTTCATTTTGATTTAAGGTTACATAAGATATTAACATTAGGGGAAGCTAGGAAAAAAACACTTGGGAACTCACTGTACTATTTTTGCAACACATGTAAATCTAAAATTATTTCAAAATAAAGGGGTTTTTTTCCAATTTCTTAACCACATCTTCCCTTACTTTTAGACAGCCACTACCCTAACTCATAACCCTTATCACTATTACTGAGATTGTCCAGATTCCCATGTCTTTAGGATCTGCCCTCTCCAATTTATCTGATACATATCGAAGGATCAATCTTAATTTATACCACCTCCCTATTCAAAAACTACACACTCAAACCTATAAATGACTATTCAGTGCCTCAATATTATTTATCACTAAGCTTATCACTAAAAGGCATCTACAAAACAGCCATACACTGCTTAGCTAACCTTCTATCACTAGTAGAGATACTTGCTTTTTTTTTGAATTTTATTTCTTATACAGCAGGCTCTTATTAGTTATCAATTTTATACATATTAGCGTATATATGTCAATCCCAATCTCCCAATTCATCCCACCACCATCACCCCCCACCTGCTTCCCCCACTTGGTGTCTATACGTTTGTTCTCTACATCTGTGTCTCTATTTCTGCCTTGTAAACCAGTTCCTCTGTACCATTTTTCTATATTCCACATACATGCGTTAATATATATTTGTTTTTCTCTTTCTGACTTACTTCACTCTGTATAACAGTCTCTAGGTCCATCCACGTCTCTACAAGTGACCCAATTTAGTTCCTTTTTATAGCTGAGTAATCCCATTATATATATGTACCACATCTTCTTTATCCATTCGTGTGTCAATGGGCATTTAGGTTGCTTCCATGACCTGGCTATTGTAAACAGTGCTGCAATGAACACTGGGGTGCATGTGTCTTTTTGAATTATGGTTTTCTCTGGGTATATACCCAGTAGTGGGATTGCTGGGTCATATGGTAATTCTTTTTTTTTTTTAATAAATTTATTTATTTATTTTTATTTTGGCTATATTGGGTCTTCATTGCTGTGCACGGGCTTTCCCCAGTTGCAGTGAGCAGGGGCCACTCTTCGTTGCGGTGCGCAGGCTTCTCACTGCAGTGGTCTCTCCCATTGTGGATTGCCAGCTCTAGGTGCGCAGGCTTCAGTAGTTGTGGCTCACAGGCTCTAGAGAGCAGGCTCACCAGTTGTGGCACACGGGATTAGCTGCTCTGCGGCATGTGGGATCTTCCCAGACCAGGGCTTGAACCCGTGTCCCCTGCATTGGCAGGCAGATTCTTAATCACTGCGCCACCAGCGAAGCCCTCATATGGTAATTCTATTTTTAGTTTTTTAAGGAACCTCCATACTGTTCTCCATAGTGGCTGTATCAATTTACATTCCCACCAAGAGTGCAAGAGGGTTCCCTTTTCTCCACACCCTCTCCAGCATTTGTTGTTTGTAGATGTTCTGATGATGCCCATTCTAACTGGTGTGAGGTGATACCTCATTGTAGTTTTGATTTGCATTTCTCTAATAATTAGTGCTGTTGAGCAGCTTTTCATGTGCCTCTTGGCCATCTGTATGTCTTCTTTGGAGAAATGTCTATTTAGGTATTCTGCCCATTTTCTAATTGGGTTGTTTGGTTTTTTAATATTGAGCTTCATAAGCTGTTTATATATTTTAGAGATTAATCCTTTGTCCATTGGCTCGTTTGCAAATACTTTCTCCCATTCTGAGGGTTTTCTTTTCATCTTGTTTATAGCTTCCTTTGCTGTGCAAAAGCTTTTAAGTTTCATTAGGTCCCATTTGTTTATTTTTGTTTTTATTTCCATTACTCTAGGAGGTGGGTCAAAAAAGATAGAGATACTTATTTTTAATCTTTAATCATATACCAATGATAAGTTAAGAAAGTTTTTAAATTCAGTAATAAAACTGGGCAATAATGGAGGACTTTTAAAAAGAAATACGGATTTTGCTTTTAGAAAGATTACAATCTTGTTAGGTAAATAATGGTTATTTGTTTTGTATTTTTATCTTATTTCTTATCACTTTGCCAAACTTTTTAGTAATTTTCATAGGTTTTGTTCAACTGATTCCTTTACTTCCTAAATATCTGATCATATTTGTATAATAAAGCAATCTTATATTTCCCATTATTTGTATCTACTTCTGGCAACGATTAATAGTCTAAATTAATTTTGTTTTTACTTGAAAATAGTAATAACAATTCTCAACAATTACAAATGATGACATTATAAAATGTTGCAGTAAACACACAGCTGACCCAGAAGAGGATAGCTGATCACAGAATTACCAAATCTTATCAACACACCCTAAGAAGCCTCCATGGAATGTTTACTCTTCCTTTTTCCAGGAGGCTTTTTCAGTACATTTTAATGGACAAATAGTTTTCTAACTACCTACCTTAAAAATATTTTAATTATATCCACCAAGTTATTTTATGAATATCAACAATCTGGTTCTAAAGGTTGTATGGAAAGGCAAAAGGCCCAGAATAGCCAACACAATACGGAAGGAACAGAACAAAGCTGGATGCCTGATGCTACCTGACTTGAAGACTCCCTATGATGCAAGAATAATGACACTGTGGTATTGGCAGAAGAACAGACAGATAGATCAATGCATAGAATAGAGAACCCAGAAACAGACCCATATAAATATAGTCCACTGATCTTTGATAAAGGAGCAAAGGCAGCACAATGGAGAAAAGAAAATCTCTTCAACAAATAGTGCTGGAACAGCCGAATATCCACATGTAAAAAACAAATCCAGACACAGATATTACATCTTTTACAAAAATTAACTCAAAATGGATCATAGATCTAACTGTAAAATGCAAAACTATAAAACTCCTAGAAGGTAACACAGAAGGAAACCTAAATGACCTTGGATATGGTGATGTCTTTTTAGATACAATACCAAAGGCATAATCCATGAAAGAGATAAGCTGGATTTCATTAAAATTTAAAACTTCTGCTTTTTGAAAGACAATATAGAGAGAATCAGAAGACAATCCACAGACTAGGACAAAATGAATACAAAATGGTCCAAAGACCTTAAAAGACACCTCACCAAAGAA